>NC_034592.1:79464453-79474707 GCF_900095145.1 Mus pahari
TTGTGTGTGTGTGTGTGTGTGTGTGTGTGTGTGTGTGTGTGTGTGGGTGGGTGGGTGGGTGGGTGGGGGTAGGCAGTGCAGCTCATGCAGGACATGGCTTGCGTAAAGGTCAGAAAACAACCTTCCAGCTCTGGTACTCGCTTTGCCACCCTGTTTGAGACAGGGTTTCTTCACTGTTGTCATCCAGGCTAGCCGGCCTGAGAGCGTCTAGAGATGCTCCTGTCTCTGCCTCCGTCTCCCTGTGGGAAGGCTGGGACTGGACATTTGTGTTACTGTGGCTGGTTAGCACATGAGATGATGGTAAGGGCTCATGAGTACACTAGAACAGTGAGTGCTTTTTACACTGGATCTTAGTCTCCAATTTAAAAAAATAGTTTGAAAAGGAAAAATATCTTCCAAAACCCAACTAGATTTTCCCCTTAAAATAATAATAATAATAATAATAATAATAATAATAATAATAATAATAATTGAACAGCCTTGCTATGTTGCCCAGGCTACCTCTGAATTCTTGGGCTCATGTCACCCTCCTGCTTCAGCTTCCTGAGTGCTGAGACTACAGGCGTATACTGCATCTGGCTAAGTTTAATTTTTTTAAAAATCTAAATGAAAAGTTGGTATTGAAATGAACAAGGTGACTAGTCTTGATGAGTACACAGAAGACACCGAAAGGAAATGTATGTCATCCATCACTAGTCTGTGGCTTTGCGGGTGATTTATACCACCCATCTACTCTCATATCCCAGAAGAATCAGTAATGTTTATATAACATGACGTCTCCTAGAAAATTACAGTGTGAACCATATTTGTACAGTACGAGTGTACAACACCTGGCTACAATTTCATGAGGATTGATCTGGTGAACTCTTTGTGTATGTGCTTGCGTGTTTGTGTATGTATGTATGTGTATGTGTTTGTGTGTTTGTGTATACGTGGATGCATGTGTTGTATGTGTTGTATTCAAGTCTGTTTATGTACACACTGGTATGCTTGGGTGTGGAGGCCAGAGGACAACTTCCAGTAGAGTCCTTAGGAGCTGTCATCTGTTTTTGTTTTTTTGTTTTTTTTTTCCCCAGTTGGGTGGGAATTCCTGGCAAGGCTGGGCTGGCTGGCCAGCAAGTCACAGGAATTTCTGTCCTTGTCCCCAATGTCGCATTACAAGCACATGTCACTATGCTGGTTTTACAATGTGGGCTTTGGGGTTTGCCTGACTGGGCCTTCTCCTCAGCACTGAGCTGGCAAATTCTTACCCACTCTGTTGCTTCATCATCTTCACTTCTGCAGTCTCCATAGCAAGAGCTCTTGGCTACTCCATCCTGGGGTCCTTTCTTCAGTACGCGTATTCCCTGTAGGTCCAGACGTCGCCCCTTCATTTCTAATGTTCCCCCAAAGCCTTCCAGAGGCCAGGCCTGCTGAAACTCATCCACCAAAGCTAGTATCTCTTCAGACATCTTTGTTTCATCTGACTTCTCCACCTCGTCAGAACCATTGCTCTCTTCAACCACTGTGCCTGTAATTCAAGGGGTTGTGTGATCAACAGTTTCACGGAGTTTACTCAAATAGAGTGATTCTAACCTTGTTTTTAGGGACATTTTGGCTCTGCTTAGAGGCATGACTATAGAGCCCCCTTCATAGAATACCACTTAGCATCTTTAAACCTCAAAACACAACACCATCTCTGCCATTTAGCTTTTGCCAAAAGCCTGTCAAAAAGTAATGGCAGGAGCCAGAAGGCAGGCAGCCATGGATGGTGTCATGAGTGAGGGGAGAGCTGTGGCACATTATTTGAAAGATCACCAGCTCAACATACAAACCATAGATGGCAAGGGTGATGTTATTCTGCTCTTTACTGCATATGTAGGTCTTTTACTTTATTCAGCTACTGTCAAACAGTTGTGTGTCCAGTCCACATGGCTTGCTTAGCTGTGTGAACTGAGCAAGGGTTAATAGAAAACTACTCTAATGGAAGCTTCCGTTTTCAGTGATAGCATAAAAATAGCGATATGCTAGTTTAATTCCTTAAAATAGGTATGAAGGTATTACTTATGTTGTTTAAGTATTAAGATCTCCTATTGTGGATCTTAGTGGAATGTGCTAGCAAAATTTTCCTTTCACGTTTTCCCATGAAGCTTACAACCTTCAAGTTCCACCCCATGCTTAGACCATAAGGAGACTCAGAAATGATTATTTCAGGTTTCTTAACATAATTCTTTCCTTTTTCTAAATTGTTTGCTACTCAATCTTTGTTATTTACTTTGAATTAATCGCTGTGCTTAACATCATTTGCTTCATAAATGTCAAGTCTTATCCCTTTTAGAGATGAAGAGGGCAAAGAAAAAAAAGAAAGAAAGAAAGAAAGAAAGAAAAAAGAAAGAAAGAAAGAAAGAAAGAAAGAAAAGGAGGAAAAGAAAAAAAAGAAATGAGTAAGACACAAAAACCAAGAGCAAACTGCTTCCTTTTATCCGCACACCCACTGGTAAGCTTGGGACCTATGGCAGGTCATTATTCCTTCAGGTGGCAACTCCAGGGTGGTCAGAGATTTAGAAACATGTTAATAAGGCCAGTGTCAGGATCTCACATACAGACACCCTGAACCCTAGCCACAGAGATGCACGTTGTTAGTTTCTGGGGGTGCGGGGGGCAGACGGCTAGTGTGTGGGGGCGGATGGCTAGTGTGTGGTCTGATGGCTAGACTGAGAAGCATGGCTGATGACCACAGCTGGAAACAACTCTGCACACGGTCAGTGGTGTCATCCTCTGCTTTGCTGGCACTTCTGCCCTCTGTCCCAGCTTCTACTGTGGAACATGGGAGAGTCTGAGGTCAAGCCATGATTCTTCCTTGACAACCACGTGACTACAAACCACACTGCTGTGATTTCCAGTTAGTTCATCTTAGGTCCCCTAAGCCACCTGCTGCCTTCTACAGCTCTTTAGGATCACTGTTAGCACTCTGAGGAAGGGATCTAGGCTCGCCAAAGCCTGTCTGTGCTTCAGGATACTAAAGCAAACGTGCTTGGTTGTTGCCTAGCTCATGTGGCTAGTGATACACGTAGGCTGACAAAGATCTAATTTCAAGTCTCTGTCTTGCTAAGCTGTTCCTAATGTCCAGTACTGGACCCAGCACACAGTTAGACCCCAGTAGCTGTTGAGCAGAGCAATCATGGTGTTCTCAAGGATCTGCTGGACCTGTCTTACCCTGTCCTGCAGGCGACCGAGGACTTAACTCTGTGGTTTACCTCACCAGTTGGTCACATAATTGAAGTCCAGAGCTCTCCCAGCTGAATGGCAAATGACATAAAATTAGGTGTCACTCACACCAGCCAGGAAAACAGCTGGAGAGTTGGCACTGGGAACTCCCAGAGCAGCATAAACAGAAGAGGTGCCTGGCATCCGACTGAGCTGTCAGAGTTGGCTCTAACTGCTCCTCATCTGATTTTTGGATTCTTCTTTTTCTTCCTATGGCTCACAAAGGATTTCCCCACCCAGTCTGAGACAGGAAAGAGTCTTTGATAAGTTTCATCCAGCAAAACAGAATGTGGCTTTTGGCCAAAGGGAGACCGCAGAGTACTTTCTCAAGATATTTCAGTCTCTCCAGATTGCACACAGGAGGCAGAGCTGGTTTTCTGTAAACCTGACACAAATAGGGTAATCTGGGAAGTGGGACCCTGGATTAAGAAAATGCCTCTATCAGATTAGCTTGTAGGCCAGCATGTAGAGCTATTTTCTTTCTTTCTTTCTTTCTTTCTTTCTTTCTTTCTTTCTTTCTTTCTTTCTTTCTTTCTTTCTTTTCTTTCTTCTTCTTCTTTTTTTTTTTTTTTTTTGGTTTTTCAAGACAGGGTTTCTCTGTGTAGCCCTGGCTGTCCTCGAACTCAGAAATCCACCTGCCTCTGCCTCCCAGAGCTATTTTCTTAAATAATAATTGTGGGAGGACCCTGCTAGCTCAATGTGGACAGTGCCTCCCTGAGAAGGCAGGCAGAGCAAGCCAGTAAGCAGAGCTCCTCCATGGCTCTGCTTCAGTTCCTGCCCCGTCTTCCCTCCAGGACAGACTCTGAGCTGCTATGTGACAAAAGCCCTCTCTCAGTTGCTTTTGGTCATGGTGCTTATGACAGAACCTTAACCTGGACATAGGCTGTGTCTAGAACTCTTACTTTCTCTTTTTTCAGCACTGGCTATTATGTTAAAGCATCCACTCTGTCGACCTGCAAAATGTCCAAGAAAACAGTTTTCAAGGTTATTGCTTCGTACTACTCTTGTCATGTGGATATGAACACACTTAGTATTATCAAGTGCATAACTTAAACTTATCAGAGGGAGGGAAGGAGGGAGGGAGGTGGGAAGGGAAGGAAGGAGGGAGGTGGGAAGGAGGGAGGGAGGGAGGTGGGAAGGAGGGAGGGAGGGAGGTGGGAAGGAAGGGGGGGAGAGAGAGAGAGAGAGAGAGAGAGAGAGAGAGAGAATATGTCATAATGGCATAATGGAAGCTGGCATTCAAGTGAAGGAAGGCATAGGACTGCTTCAGGCTTCTGCTGCTAGCTCCCAGTGATCTATTCCATGGGGTGTTTGAGCCATGGTGACAGGCGTTCTTAGGGAATGACACTAAACACACACACTTCATTATCTATTCCTTAGATGGTGGTTCACAAACAGGCTGGTCTTGTGACCAAGGGAAGCTGAGGTTTGTTTATTTAGTTTTTCCTATGTCATTTGTGCCATAACTATTTTGATGGGAGCCAAAAGCACATGAATTCTTCTGACCCTGGCAGATTAAATGTAACCACCAACAGTGAACTTGAAACCACAAAGCTACATACATTTGGGACAATTAAAGCATTTTATAATAAAGATGATCTGAGTGCAATCACATACTGCTTCCCAGAGAAAGATAGAGCACTGCAGTAGGATTTAGACAGAAGCAGCCTGGGGGAAACTTTCTAAAAGTACACATGCATTAGCTCAGGTACTTATGGACCAAAGTAGAAATGTATGTGGAAACATGGAAGACATGTGCTAAGGTGTGAGTAATTGCAACTTACTTAGAACAAAGCATGTGGATAGGCAATCAGCAGGTACAATTCAGAGGTGACATTAAGGCTCTCTGGTGGGGTTCCTACAAAAGGGACCTCTTGCTCCTTAAGCTGAATAACAATGAAATGTGGGAAAGCCATGAGGATGAGGCTAGCCCAGGTCTAGGAGTCAGCTGGTGACTGCACAGGTGGTGAGGGAGAAGAAAGGACAGAACATGGGAGTAGAAAGGCGTTTCAGGGAACAAAGGAAGCTGACTTTGGGAATGCAGAGAGATCTTTGGAGGAAATAACTGAGTAGGTTTAAATATGACTTCAGGATTTTAAAGCCCTGTGTGGAATAGTCAGGCTCTGAGGTAGCAGTCAGTTCTCAGCCTGAGTATGAGAACAGAATGCTGCGCACAGAACGTGCAGTGAGGAGACGGTGGTACAACAGAGTGAGGACTTAATGCACTTGTCAGATAACTCACTAACATGAATTGCTGGCACTTAGTAGTGTGCTGAGGGCTGGACTATCATAACCCACAGGGCTTAAAGACGAGAGCAAATGGAAGGAAGAACTGATCTGCAGATACTGCTCCATGCAGAGCAGCGTCCTGTACAGGCGTCCTCTATTGGAAATACAGTCTTCTGTATGCTGACAAGTCTGGGTTGTGGAGGATTTGGAATAGCGCTGGAAGCAAGCAATAGGAGTAGACTCTAGGCTTGTAGCCCATGGGGCAGATGGTGTGATATAAACTGAAACAGAGACTGACATGCACGCACGCCTCCACGTTTCCTTCATCTTCCTACCAGGCACCGTTTTCACTTGGGAAATGGAGGATAAATATTGTGACTCTGAAGAGAATGTAAGTATCCACAGTGAGGGTCACATGGGTTCACAGAGTATCTGCCATGTTAGATATTCTGTCAGGAATGACAGAGAGTAGAGAATATAGACTATGTGGCCCAAATTTCAATGAAGGCAGTTCAGTGCAATTTCTCAACATTTCAAAAACACATAGACTTTCAAGTTTAATTCTGGGGACCTTAGTTTAAGGAATTCCAAGCTAATTATGCTGATAGACAGAGACCTGGTGAAAGTCCCCAATGCACATTAAATGCAGGACCATCGAACTGAGGGTGACACATGGTAAGAGCAGCTGCTGACATACTGCTCAGAAACAATCAGGTGAACAAATACTTTGCTAGGAAGACTAAACCATCTCAGTGGGACCACTCTAAGGGTGGTGATGAGACTAGAAGCCACAGCATTTTGAAGGAAATGAGCATACTGAGCTGACCTGGAGGAGTGGAGTGGGCAGGAGTAACCACCGCCAAGCCGGGGCAGCAGGACAGTAACAGGAGACAGGGTTATTAGCCTCATCGGGGGACGACCTGAACCAAGGGGAAAGATGAAATGGATCATCCAGGGAGCGACGGGCCCAAGGCAGCCACAGAAACTGGTTGAAGACTTGCCAGGGACACTACTGAGAGGGAATGGAACACCAGGATGGAAATAAAGACATGCCATTGTATTTGGTAAGAAACAGCATTTACAGGTTTGAAACAGGGGTTTCAAGAGAATTTTCAGGAGCAAAAGACAGAAAAACGTGCACTAGATTCAAAAAACCATGGAGAGTAAAGAGTCTACAGGCAGGGTGTAAGTCAAGGTCCTTACTCACTTCAGGCCTGACTTACAACACCTCCTGGATGGTTTGGTCAGAAGGACAAGCCAATAGAACACCCAGACTGAACCGGTCTGTCTGAGCCAGGATCTTGTTATGTAGTCCAGGCTGTCCTTGAGCTTGCTATACAACCTAAACTGACCTCAAGCTCATAATCCTTTCTGCCCTTGGTTTTCAAGTACTGGGATTGCAGGGGGGCACCATGAAGGCCATCAGAGTACATTAACTTTTTAAAAAATAATTTTATTTAATTTTTTTATCTTATATGTATTGGTGTGAGGGTGTCAGAGCCCCTGGAACTGGAGTTAGACAGTTGTGAGCTGCTGTGTGTGGGTTCTGGGAAGTGGACCTGGGTCTTCTGGGAGAGCAGCCAGTACTCTTAACTGCTGAACCATCTCTCTAGCTCCATATATTTAATTTTAATTATGACATACCGGACACAGACAAACTTTGTTCCACATTAGGATGCAACCAGTGTAGAGCCCTGAGCAACTAACTCTGTTTGGTGCCCTAATGTCCTCCTTAAATGTCAGTGGTCTGATCATAATGTCAGGTTGCAAAGCTGTGATCTACAGGGGACTTACTACATAAGCACTGGTGTAAACTACCAGGATGGTAGTTAGAGCACACCGTACCTGCCCTCCCCACTTCAGTGTGAGTGCAGTAAGCTCAGCAGGAAGAAAGCAGCAGGCACCCAGTGGAGCGTCCTTCCTTGTGAGTCAGTCCAACAGGAACGACAGCTCAGAAAAGCCAGTGGGAGTCTCCAGAGGAGACCCTGCTACCAATATCAGGGCCCCTTCAATTACACGCGCTTCCGAGTATTAAGGCCTTTGGCTAAGGAGGTGACTTGTTGAGCTTTGACACCAGCACTGGGCCATGGTACCAGGGTCTATGACTACAACTTCTAAGTGTCCCTTCCCCAAGAAGGGCTGCCAGCAATGGACCCTGGACCAGGGAAACAAGCACCAAGCACTGATCTGAAAATGTCAATCTACAGCATCATCTCACTCTCTTATCAGGATGAAATATTAGAGAAGGGCACACGAGTAAAGCTCTTTCTTCCATCTACAGAGAAACACGTGTTGCTATGTAAGATGCCGGGTGTATATGCTTTGACCAAGATTGACCTTCAGTCTGAGATCATCTTTGTACTTCTCTTAATAAAATATTCTACTCATTAAAATTATTTTATCAACTAAAAACAATGTTCTCACTCATCAAACCTTTATTTCTGAAGCACACTACTAATGAGACCCTACGCACCAGGAGGCTGAACATGAATTTTAGATATGCCATCTACTGACAATCTGAGGGACCTATCAAACTTTTCCCCAAGCCTTAATTGGATCTTCATCTATAAGGTGAGCTTAATAATATCTATTTCACAAATTAGGACATGATGCACAATACCATGTAAAGTATAAAATGCCATCAAACGGTAGGAATTACCATCATAGTTAATGGTCACCGGAGAGGACTTAACTATTCGTGTTTCTTTAATTTTTTTCCCCTAAAGTAGACTTTTCAAATGTCTATACTGTCTATACTTGGCTGTCTATGAAAGCACACTATTTATGGTAAAAAGCAGGACTTGTTACAACTGATAATCACGCAGAGGAAGCCTACTGCTATGAACATGTGAACCAAATCTGTCCTCCTGTGGACATATTATTGGTCCCTAGATGATAAGAGAAAGAACTCCAGATTACTTACACAAGATGTCATATAAGTGGGTACCTAAGAGTGTTCACTCTTTTCACAGTGTGAGCAGAATCAACAGAGGAAAACAGGATCTGCCTCCATAAGTCTGCATGATGCTGAAGGGGCCTTCAAGAGATGATCTGTCCCAGTCAGGCTAACTGTGGCTCATCCTAAGTATGGGGGCTGAAGAGAACCACATGGGAACATGGAATTGAAGATACAGAGCTATTAGGTGACTACTGTCTCAGGTGCACTACTGTGTTATACAAAAGGGAGACAGGGCAAAACTGTGGTTGTGCTTTATTCTGAACTGTCCTAGAAAAAAATAATGACTAATGTGGTAGTCACAAACAGCCAGCTACTACAGAGTTGTAACTGGAATATGGACCACGTCTATAAATGGGTAAAATAGCCCTCTGCATGACTCAGTGTAATTTCTGATGATTCTCTGTCCAAGCAACCTCAGGATGCTCACGGAACTGTGTGGGTGTATTGTTGCCAAAGAAGACACGAGATTGCCAGGCATCAGGAGAGATTCATCCTCATTGGAAGTGAGCAAACTGACTGTCCTGCTTAAGGATAATTTTTTTTTGAGTTGGTAACATGAGATTTAGTTTCTTTAAAGTCTAATACTTTCTAATAGAGCTGAGCATTTTTTAAAATTTCTAAGGGTGAAGGTCACCGTGGGCAGCAAAGACACAGTCATTCACACATTCAGGGAGAGTGGTGGCCTCCCTGAGGACTGACTTGCTTCTCCTACACAAGAGCTTTAAACAGGTAATAGCAGGAGAAAAGATTCTGTATTAGTATTTACTCTAAACATTTTCTTTATGTATTTTGTGCACATACATGTGTACAAGTATGGGCATGTGTTTGGATGTGAAAGGGTAACTTGTGGGAGTCAGTGCTCTCCTTGCACCATGTAGATTTGGGGATCAAACTTAGACCATCAGTGTTGGCAGCAGCCATCCTACTGACCCTACTCAGCAAATATTTTAATTCAATCCACATAAGGCAAATACCATATTGAATTAATAAATATAAGATGTCATGGGACATAGTATATAAAAAGTTCATAATCTGGGAGTTGAAGAGATGGCAGGTGGTTAGACGTGCCCATGCAGAGTCTCAGTTCAGTTCCCTGCACCATATCAGATGGGTCACCCCAGGTTCAGAGGCTCTGCTGTTCTCTTCTGGCTTCTGTGGGCATCTGCGTTTATGTGTATATACCCTAACACAAACAATACAAACTAAACTATATGCCTGGTAGTATGGGGCAGACCTTTAATCCCAGCACTTGGGAACTGGATAAGTGAATCTCTGAGTTCAAGTCCAGCCTGATCTACTCAGGAACTCTCTACGAGTTTATCTCAGGAAAAACAAACTAGAAATCGTGAGGCTGGACAGGTAGGTCAGATGTTAGGAGCACTCGGTACCTTTGCAGAGACCTAGGTTCCGTTCTCTGCACCCAAGTACCCTACAATCATCTGAAAGCCTAGTTTCAGGGGATCCCCAGTCCTCTTCTGGTCCCCAGGAGCACCATAGCATGCAGGTGCTATTCATCCATACATGAGTATCATGTGCAAAACACTTACATACATGAAACAATAAGTAAAATTAAGTCTTAGCAGCTGGGGAGATGGCTCAGCAGTTAAGAACACTGGCTGCTCCTCTGGAGGATCTGGGTTTGCTGCCCAGGACTCACATGGCAGCTCACAAGCCTCTGTAACTCCAATCCCAGGGGCTCTGATGCCCTGGTCTGGCTTTTACTGGCACTGCATGCATATAGTGCTTACAACCATACATGCAGGCCAAGCACCTCTCTCTCTCTCTCTCTCTCTCTCTCTCTCTCTCTCTCTCTCTCTCTC
>NC_034592.1:79474743-79482670 GCF_900095145.1 Mus pahari
TCTCTCTCTCTCTCTCTCTCTCTCTCTCTCTCTCTCACACACACACACACACACACACAAAGATAAATCATTTTAGTAAACAAAAATCTTGGTAAAAGCTCATAATCTGATGTGAGCCAAGGCACACAAATCACAATATATGAAATGTTTTGTAAAACATAGGAACAAGATAGTAGATGGAGTTCCTTACATGTTTGAGAACCTTTGTGAATACTTCACAGAGAAGGTTGCATTGGAAATGTATAGGATTTCCCTCTCTCCCTCTTTTAGACAGTGTCACATAAAGCAGGCTGGCCTTGGACTCCCTATGTAGCTGGTAAGTGAAGCTTCAAACTCTTTTTATGTAGTGCTGGGGAACACACCCAAAACTTTGTGCTTGTTAGGCAAGCACTGCCCACTGAACTCATGCCTCAGCCTAGGCTCAGTCCATTTAAAGCAAAGCATTTGCAGAGGTCATTATCAGTCTGTGTAAAAGATATGGAGGCTCAAAAGATATGGAGAGTGGAATGGATACTGTACTTCCTGACGAATGAAACAGCTACAAACAGAACAGGGCCAAACTGCCTCACAAACTCATATTAATTTAGATTCTCCTGATACAGAATAGAACTACTGGAAAATTTAAGCTTTGGAAACCTACCTGATCAAAACTGCAGTTCAGAGATGACTCTTTGGACACACCAGAAATCCATAAAAATAGCTGCTTCTGCTTTGAAAATTCTGTACCAATTATGTGCATTAAATTGCATTCTTTCTGTCTGTTCCCTCTATATGGAAATGTGTGTTCACATACAGCCATACACACTCCAATATAATTATGATTCTAAATATACTTATATGTATGACACACAGAGATAGTTGTATATACAAAGTAAAAGGCTACAGTTATTGGGAAACAGATTAAGAGGAAAGGCAGAGTGAAGACAGCCTGAGTCAGTTACCAGCAGAGAGAATAGATGAAGCAATGAGAGCAGCAACAGGTCTGAGACTGAGGAAATAAACTGGGCCTTGGGTGAGCTGAGCTGCAGTCACAGCTACGGGAATTATACACTTCAGGAAACAGAGCAAAAGTAAACTCAAGTTCGACAACAAGCTTATTAGAATTAAGGCACATATACATCAAGATACAGAGCCTACAGAACTCAGGCTGGAGCTGTGCAGATGCCTGAGCTCAAGAACAGCCTGGGAGTCACTGGTGTATTCACAGGACTCTAACACCCAGGGCAAGATAGCAAAGAATAAGGGAAGGAGAGAAGAGCATGGTCAGGATACAGGAGAATCCTCCCGACACAGCAAAGGAGAAAGCAAAAGAGCATCTGAGGACAGGCCAGGGTCAAAAGAGCATCTGAGGACAGGCCGGGGTCAAAAGAACATCTGAGGACAGGCCGGGTCAAAAGAACATCTGAGGACAGGCCAGGGTTAAAAGAGCATCTGAGGACAGGCCAGGGTTAAAAGAGCATCTGAGGACAGGCCGGGGTCAAAAGAGCATCTGAGGACAGGCCAGGGTTAAAAGAGCATCTGAGGACAGGCAGGGTCAAAAGAGCATCTGATGTCAGGCCAGGGTCAGGGCAAAGTAATCCAGAAGCCATAGGGACTCTTCTTTCAACAGTTTCTCACTCTACAGACTGACAGCTTGAAAAGAAAGACTATTAAAAAGGGACTGGAGTGGAGAAGAGTGTGAAGAGCTCTCCCTCACTGCAGTGCCCTCTGCCTCACCGTTTGATGCTCACCCTCCTGATCTGATGTTCACCCTATGTTGAGTGGATGTTGCAAGGAGGAAACAAACTCTTGAGAGGAGAGGTAAGTGGAAGCCTAGTGTTGAGGAGTTGATTTTCCCACAGAAGCACGGTTCGGGTCAAATCAACTTACTTTCAAGTCTAAGGGCATCTGAGTCCCTCCCTGCGTTCTCAACATGCAGCACAGGGTCCTCATCTGCTCCGTGCCCAGAGGGCTCTTCTGCAGCAGCATCCAATGACTGTGGCTTGGCAAAGTATTTCTGTTTGTCATGGCTGTTGTCCAGGGGTTTCTCATGACAATGACCTCAATGACAAGAGACACAGACACAAACATTAGAACATCTCTCAGGTTGCCTCATAATGTAAGGCCCTGAAGCATCAAGAGCAAAGGTGACACTCAGTGCAAGAGTCAGTCCAGAGGAGTACACGTGGCTCAAAAGTTTGTACTGAAATTCAAGTTTGGCTGCTGTTTGTGAGGAAGAATCAAGGATTTTGGTGAAAAGCTGGCAGGCAACCAAGATCGAGCCTCAAGATCTTGTTTCATCCACTGCTGTAAAATACTCCCTCAAAGCTACAAGTACAAGAAGCGAGACATGGAGAGCCTGGATATATATGAGAATAAGGCATTAGAGAGAAATATACTATTATTTCATGTAGCTTAAAACGAGACATATCAAAAGGTGAGGATCACTAAGAATATACATGTATTACAAACCCAAGGATTAAAGGAACGGAGGGACAGCAATCCCACATTAAGCTTGTGGTGTGATTGGACACCTATTTATTTTTAGATAGCACACTCTGGCTACATGGGTAAAGATGATCTAAGACCAAAACGACAAACCTTGAATGAGATCCTGGCACTTCTGGCTGCTTGCCTGATGCACACAGCAGGACTAATCTCACTACAGTGGGTACCCACTTAACTCACAGTGAGACTGGTCTCACTACATTGGGTACCTGCTTGATGTACACAGTGGGACTGATCTCACTACAGCGGGTACCTGCCTGATGTACACAGTGGGATTGATCTCACTAAGGTGGGACTGATCTTACTACAGTGGGTACCTGCTTGATGCACACAGTAGGACTGATCTCACTATAGTGGGTACCTGTCTGATACACACAGTGGGACTGATTTCACTACCGTGGTGCCATTGAGTTAAAGGACTTCTTCCTATCAGGGATGTCTGTTAACATGAACAACTCCCAGTCTGTGCTAATAGCCATCCTATGACATCTTTCCACTGCCACTGTTTATTCTGGATGGTCTAGCTCACTGAATGGGTGTCTTTTTCCGATGTTCTGCTCTAGTTACATAGTTACTGAAGATTCAGTCACTGGAAGGCCACAGATTTCTTATTAGAGCCAACCCTTTGGTTAAGGATGTATGCCGTTTTTCTCCTTAACCAGGACATTCAAGCGTGACTGCAGACTGAGGGAGTCACTTTCCACTGCCATGCGTCTCACACATAGCAAAGATGCTGCCAAAACCAGGGATTTGGTTTCGAGAGTTTGAGCTTTCAAGAAACTTACAAGCAGCTTGGGAAGATAGCAAACAGAAGACAAACAATGCTGAGGCAGTGTGGTGTGCCAAGCAAGTCCTTCCAAGAAAACACTTTTCAAAACCCTAGCTTCAATTCTGAAGCATCGCTAAGCCTGCAGAAGGGGAACTGCAAGCAGATGTGCCAGCATTTATGGAGTGCTTTGTGATTCTAATCCTTCCACTTAACCCTTATAAAAACTGTTCAGCATCTTTGTTTTAGATACAAGGAGACTGATTCTTAGTAAAAATAATAATAATTCAAACTAAGCTATGTGGTAAATCTGGAATTTGTGCCAAACCTATTGTACTGTGTGGTTTTGTGTCAACTTGACACAAGCTGGAGTTATCACAGAGAAAGGAGCTTCCGTTAAGAAAATGCCTCCATGAGATCCACCTGTAAGGCATTTTCTCAATTAGTGATCAAGTGGGGAGGGCCCCTTGTGGGTGGTGCCATTCCTGGGCTGGTAGTCTTTGGTTCTATAAGAGAGCAGGCTGAGCAAGCCAGGGGAAGCAAGCAGTAAGTAACATCCCTCCATGGCCTCTGCATCAGCTCCTGCCTCCTGACCTGCTTGAGTTCCAGTCCTGACTTCCTTCATAGCAGTATGGAAGTGTAAACTGAATAAACCCTTTCCTCTACAACTTGCTTCTTGGTCATGATGTTTTGTGACTAAAACACATATCATCCTCTACTGAGAAGTCCTTCTGACAGACAGGATGGAAGGTGCAGTGGAGTCAAAGGAACAGAAGTTCTCCCTGTGTTTGGGAGGCCACAGGGAATACAGCCAACCTTACACAGTGTGTGTACACACATATGTCCATGGATGGCTGATGGGGAGTGAGCCATGGGCAGTCAGAACTCCACTTTCTCCCTGTATTCCACCCTGGAGGACAGAGGGTGCCAACTGGTGTCTGCCCGTGTTCTCACCATCTGGTGTGAACAATTAAGTACAGAGAACTAAGTATAATAACACTGATATAAAATGCAATATGGACAACTCTCCACACCCAAGTGACTTTAATGTATTGTGAAGAACTTCACACTTCCAGAGATAAGCCTTGATTTGGATAGAAATAAGCATGGCTATTAAAAGCAGAGAGGAAATACTAGTACTAATACTAATACTAATACTAATACTTTTTCCCCTTGACTCTGTCGTGTAAAATGTGATATTATCAAAGCCAAAGCCTACTCAGTTTTCTGAGCTACCTTTCACATCACTTTGCTTCTCTTTCCCTTTTTCTACTGCAAAAATACCTCATCATTTTAAATGTGTGCAGTAAGGAAATGTCTCAGCGGCACCTGTAAGGGATGATCTTCAAAAGACCTCAAAGCTAAAATTGGTCTTCCTGAATAGCATCAAACCTGGCCAATCTTGGAAAGCCACAGCTGTGAGGCTGAAGACAGTCTTCCTTCCACGTCACATGCCCAGGCAGGACCTCCCAGAGGGGAGAGGAGAGGAGGGAAGAACACGAGGTCATTTTGAATGAGCCATTTCTTAGCAGTACAAAGCATGAGAGCAGCTCAGTGAAAACCGAATGCTTTAAATATAAAGGTCTCCAGGGGCTGGAGAGGTGGCTCGGTGATGAAGAGCACACAGCTGGCTTGTGGAGGACCCGTGCTCAGCTCCCAGGCCCATTTCCAGTGCTTCACAACCGCCTACAGCTCCTGGTACAAGAGGACCTAAGGCCTCTGGCTTCCTTAGGCACTATCTACACACAAACACAACATACACATAATTTAAGAAAATCTTTAAAAGGATTAAAAATTAAGTTAATTGTGTTAATTGTGAGTTAATTGTGATTTGTCTAAGTAGTTGGGTTACTGGCAAGTTAAGTTGCCTAACTTTAAAACTACATTTCTAGTCACCTGTGAGTGATGTGGGGGAGTGTTAGTAAAATCTTTAGAAAGAGCTAAGTCTGTGTTCTTTAGATCACAGTACACTTCTACTCCAACTCAGAGAACTAACAAGCCTTGAAAAACATGATTTAATTTCCTGGTAGATTATATTCTTATAAAGATAAGAAAGTATTGAACCCAGTATCACAAAATAACACCCAAGAGAGATGGGTGTGCTGAAGCAGGAGGAGCATGAGTTTGAGGTCAGCAGGAGTTACACAGTAAGACTCTGATGAGATACACAGACAGACAGACAGACACACACACACATGTGTAAACACACATAGAGAAAGTAGCAACAATGTCTTGTATACACCACATTTACTTTGTACTACTGTCAAAATGAAGATACTCCATGACTTAGACTAACCTTGAAATGTATCCCATAATTTATACAAAGAACATGATTTAAATGAAATACTTTAGCTAACAAGGCCCCAGGTGAAAGACAAGCACTCTTCTATGCGTAACCCCCTAGACTTGCTTACAAAGCATTTGCACTTAATGCAATTCTAAATCTTTTTTCTTAGAGGAAACTGCAGAGCAATCTCAGCTAAGCACGAAACTCCAAGGAGGGCACTTCTGTTCCTGGAACTGCTGTGGGCGCTTCAGCAACTCAACACCTTTTCTCTGTTTGGAGTATCTGCTATACACTGGGATTATTGATACTGACCTAGCTTAGAAGGGTGTTGTGGAAAAGAGTCAATACTCATTGTCAAAGTCTAAGTCATCTGAGGGAAAGAGGTACAACTGATTTTGAGGATAGTTTTTCAGAGTAAATTACGTTCTCAGCGCTCTTGTCATTTCTAAAGTTAGGCGAACATCTTTTCTTTTCATTGATTCTATTCACCAAATTCCTAGAAGACTATTTTCCTTTTCCCAATGAGAATGACCACGTCCATGCAAAGATAAATCCGAGGCAGTATGGTAGTCCACACATATAATGCCAGCGTCAGGAAGATGAGGCTATAGAGCAGGACTCTGAAACTCTCAGCCAAGTAACTCCAGCTGGGGTCACAGAGAAGATGGGTCGGTTCTTTTGGCATGACTGTGGTCAGGAACACAGCCTGGACCCAGATTTCCTGAGGGCAAAGTCTTGTCTCCAGAAGTGTCAGTGAGTTTAAAAATAGTATGAGTTAAATGTTAGGAGTAAGACCATTGTGAGCATAGGATAGGATGCTGTTGTTACTAGTGCTGTCCCTAAGAAAAGTCACAAAGGAACAAGAAGCATTCCTGGTCTGACTGGACTTTAAAACAAGATCTTTTAGCTTGGCCACTGCAGAATCTCTTAGTATAACATTCTGGCTACTAGAAGTTACTGAGTTACAGGCTTAAAACCACTGTGTGTGTGTGTGTGTGTGTGTGTGCTCATGCGCGCGCGCCTGCGCCTGTGTTTATGTATGTGTGGGGTGATGCTGGATGGAGAGCTCCTACCAGTCTTTGAGGAGAAACAGCAATCAACTCAGCTCCAACTGCTCGCAGTTCCGAGCCCCAAGGCATTTGTTAGAAGTTAGCCTCACAGTAACCTGTAGTCTCGGAGGGAGACTGTAAGAGTGAGCACATCACCTTGCAACACAAATCCTAAGTGCAGAGACCACATGAAGGAATATACTTAGCTCAGTAAAGCCTGACATCACCCTCAAAGTTACTGCTAAGCGTCAGAGCTTTATACAAATCTTGCTCCTGCTAAGATCCTTTCCCCTCCCAAACAAGAACACTGCTTTCAAGCCTAGTGAATTCTCAAGATGTGATAACTAAACTGACTGGGAATGCAAGTTAGAATTTGAAGGCAAGTCGATCAGAGACAAGTGGGCTTGTGAACAATGGAGCAGTCAAGGCTTGCCTCTGGCCCTGCTCATCAGCTTAGGTCACACTGCTCAGTAGGTTCCTGGCTGGGAGATAAGTCACCTTATAGGAAGGATTCTGCTAGGCTCAGTTAGATGTAAGGCACTTGAGGGGGAATGGAAGTCCATTATCCTTTAACTGAGATGAGAGACTCCCAATAGGGTTTTTTGGGTCTTTCCCACTAACCCTTCTACTCAAAATTATGCAGTTATAAAACTGAATCTTGTTTTATATGCAGGTAACACAGAAATACCCCATGAATGCTTCAAAAACAAGTTATATCATTGTTTCTTATTTACTCCTTTTGTAAACAATCTTTTTAAAAAGTAACAAAACAAATTACTCTCTGAAGAAAACCAGAGCTTTCAGTGCTTCACCTTTCTTACAGAAAAGGACTGAAAACACTACTAGGAAATTTTAACTATGGTGGACTTTGGGCTTTAGTGTTAGAGTTAATGGGCAAGCTGCCAGCGTAAGGAAGAATCCTTATTGGCAACAGATGCCTTTGTGCCAGGAGAGGTGAGAGGTGACAGTCCTTTGGATACCCTCAGTTTTTAGAAATCAGGATGGATATTCCATGCCAGAAAATCAAGTTCTGCCTTAGTTAAAGTCTTAGCACACAAACTTGGACAAATCAACAATCTATATTTGTCAAGTTTCTTTTTTTGGAATGAAGAGATAAGCTACTGCCATTCTGTGCAGACTCTCAGGAAACAATACTATCAAAACCACTGCTGAAGTAAGAACTCAGAGCGTTCGTTGCATCTGGGAGTGTATGGAGCACAGGGAGCACAGGGAACACAGGGAGCACAGGGAGCACATGGAGTACAGGGAGCACATAGAGCACAGGGAGCACATGGAGCACTGAGAGTGTATGGAGCACAGGGAACACAGGGAGCACAC
>NC_034592.1:79482945-79485488 GCF_900095145.1 Mus pahari
GGGAGCACATGGAGCACTGAGAGTGTATGGAGCACAGGGAACACAGGGAGCACACAGAGCACAAGAAGCATAGGGAACACAGGGAGCACATGGAGCACAGGGAACACAGGGAGCACACGGAGCACAGGAATGGGTGCTGACGACTGGAGCTGAGAGACTGATGAAGATGCCTCACCCCTCTGCCCTATGCTGTTCTCTATTTGGGGAAAAACAAAAGAAATGATTTTATCAGCAGGAATGTTTCCTTAGATCTCTTACTCAGCAATTACTGTCCAATGAAATTCTTCACAGGAACTTTAAAGTAATGGTTATGTACTGACTGACCTTAAAAGTGCACTGCCAGAGAGAAAGACGCTATTTCTGACACTTGAAATTGGCAATCACGGGCATACACTGGGATTCCCTCTTAGTGAGGTGAATGAGTCAGGACAGAGTAGGGAAGGAAAAAAAAAAAAAAGAATCAAAGCATGTAACCCTGCGTCTCACTCTCTCTGTCTCTGTCTCTCTCTGCGCCTGCACGTGTGTGCATGCATGACTCTGTGTTTAAGTGTGTGCGTGCATGTGAGTCTCTCTGTGTGCCCATCATATTCTACATTCTGGTATTGAATTCTATCTCAAGGGGAGTTGGGGGAGTGTTGGTCTGTTTGGGGTTGAATTGATCTCTATTGTCATAGAGTAGAAAACAAAGAATTGGCTCTTGATCCTGCTACATGGCCTTTCCTAAAATGACCAAGTGAGGAAGCAAAGGCAGTGTCAGTGGAGACAGAATGACACAGAGCACAGCTGTTAGAAACCAGTCAGGATGACAGCCAACCTCCACCTTTACAGCTGCGCATGGTCAGATCATAGCTCTAGTTAGTAGCATTCATTCATTAGACTTTTACGAAAATTTACTTTGAGAAGACTTTCCATCCAGAAACCATATGAGGAAGCCAACCACTAACCACAGCCATTATTATTGCTATTATTATTATTATTATTTTGGTTTTTTTTCCAGACAGGGTTTCTCTGTGTAGCCTGGCTGTCCTGGAACTCACTCTGTAGACCAGACTGGCCTCAAACTCAGAAATTTGCCTGCCTCTGCCTCCAAAGTGCTGAGATTAAAGGCGTGCGCCACCACGCCCAGCTAGCCATTATTATTTTTAATTTAAATATGGCCCACTTTAACTTGGGCAATTATTCTCCAAGCTAGGATATTGAGGGACTAAGCTTGCCTGAATCCCTCCGGATCCCTGATTTATTCATGGATACTAATTCTGAATCTGAGTTCAAAGAGATATTTGTTTGCAATGTAAATTAAAAATAATGAAAGCAGGTTGAGAGAATATCTGTTAGCTTATCATAGACAAATTTGAGGCCAGCCTGGTCTACAAAGTGAGTTCCAAGGCAGCCAGGACTATGCAGGGCAACCCTGTCTCGAAAAGAAAAAAAAAATTTGTATTAAACTTTAGCTTCAATATACTCGCTATGCATCGCGATGTGATTCCTGGTTCTCACATCCGTGTCCTATGAGGAATCACTAGACCCAAGACCTGAGCAGTTATAGAATTACTAAGTCTGAAGTTCTTATTTTAAGTTGCTATCTTAAATTTACCAAACTCAGGAAATTCAAGACAATCTACTGAACCCTAGAAAGTAAAGCCCAGTTTGCATTTGATGGCCATGCATCCATCCTTGCTGTAGAAGAAAGCCAGCCTACTGCTCCCACCTGGGACCTCTGTTGGTGGGCCCTGTCCCTGTCCACGCCGCTGTGCTTCCACTGGGCCTGCAGGGACAGCACGCTCTGTGGTTTCCTTCCTCAGCAGCAGCTGATGACTCCTAACATGAAGCGAGAGACAAGCTGGAGCTTGGCCTTTGTCTTTATCGCCCCCGCGCACACTGTACACGCAGCTGGCCTCTGTAGGCCGCTTCTTTACCTCTGCTCTGGACTCCTCCAGGTGCCTCTGGCTGCTCTCTCTCATGTCCTCAATGAAAACCTTCTCCTTAACCACACCATGGGGCGGCCATGACAGCTTATACACTTTCGTGTCTGCTTTTTACAAAGTTTAGAAACTAAACTAAATTCTGGCATATAGTGAACACATCGTGTGTAGTCTGTCTTCTTCAGTGTGTGTGCGCATGTCCACTCCAATTTCCTAGTTTTATGTACTTGCATGTGTTCAGTAGCCCCACAACCTCACATCCTCATCCCGTAAACCAACCTAAACAGCTTTGAAGGCCTACCTCTGCCCCGTGACTTATATGGTCCCTATTTTGTTTGTTTTGTCTTGGTATTGTTATTTTCTGATATTGTATGGTCTCACTATGTAACCCAAACTGTATGTAACCCAGACCAGTTCTGGCTTTGAACTCAGAAATCTGCCTGTCTCTGCCTCCCAAGTGCTGGGATTGAAGGTGTGCGCCACCACCACCCAGCTAATACGATTAATTTTTAGTTACATTTATTTAGTGCTGTGAGGGTGTGTGTGTGTGTGTGTGTGTGTGTGTGTGAGAGAGAGAGAGAGAGAGAGACAGAGACAGAGACAGAGCGAGAGAGAGAGAGA
>NC_034592.1:79485561-79487520 GCF_900095145.1 Mus pahari
AGAGAGAGAGAGAGAGAGAGAGAGAGAGAGAGAGAGAGAGAGAGAGAGAGAGAGAGAGAGATCCGACTATCTCTGCTCCAATTATCCTACCGTAAGCCCCACCAGCGCCAGGGTTGCAGGCATGCACATCACAGCTGGCTTTTGTATGGGTGCTATAGATCTGAACTCAGGGCCTCTGCTTACGCAGCAAGCAGCTCCTCTCAGCCATCCCCCAGCCTGTCTCATGATACTTTGGAAGTATCATCCCAACTGGTCTTCTTGCCTCTACCCTTACCCCACCACAGTACAGTCTATTCTTAGCAGGAGAATCCCGTTAAAATGTAAATTCAATCACTTTATTCCTGTTCAAAACCTTCCAAATATCTTTCTTTTGGAATAAAAGCTTCACTTATTAAAACAACCTGTCATGAAATAAAGATGAAGCTTGCATCCTCCCTCCACTTCTACTGTAAGCACATCTGCTTGCCTGCTGTCTACTCTCTCCTAGGCCTTTGCACTGACCCGTCTCTCCGTCTGAAACCTTCAGTGCGGTATATTGGTATGGCCCACGTCTATAACCTCCTCTAAGTCTTTGCTAAAATGCCATTTCTTTCTTTTTTCTTTTTCTTTTTTTCTAGAGTTGAGGACTGAACCCAGGGCCTTGTGCTTGCTAGGCAAGCGCTTTACCACTGAGCTAAATCCTCAACCCCTAAAATGCCATTTCTTCAATGGAATGTCACTGACACACTTGTGCTGTTTCCCCACAGTGGCACTCCTATACTAGACAATTATACTTATCATTATACTCCATTTCTTGGTAGTAGAATATAACTTTATAAGAGATGAGGCTTTTTGTTTACTTTCTAGTTCCTAGAATATTGCCTAGAACATGGTATTAGTTGAATAAATAAAAAAGCCAAATGTAAGTTATTTAGGCAGAAGAAATCAAATGCTACTTTGTTGCTTAAAGGTTATATTCATAGGTTAGTGAGATGATTCTGGGTAAAGATTCTTGACATGCAACTCTAGAGACCTGATTTTGATCTCTAGAACTTACGTAAAGATGGAAGGAGAATCAACTCCATAAAGTTGTCATTTGGACACCACATGTGCGGTACATGTGGGCCTACCTACCACATTCTATGCACATACAATAACAAATAAATAATCAAATCAAAAATTGTAAAAAAGATGATTTTCACTATCACTGCTATGGAAACAGCTCAGTTATGTAACACTTGCTGAGCACACATGAGGAACTGCTTGAATTCCCAGCACTGTGTGTGTGTGTGTGTGTGTGTGTGTATGTGCATGCAGCATGAGTGTGTGTATGTGGTAGGGGCTCGTGTTTAACTTTCCTACGGTATTATTTGGTGAGAACTCTATTTCCCCACTTCTTTTTTCTGGGTCTTTGTCCCATAGCCTTGTACATTGTACAGGGGTACTTTATCAGTCTACATATACTCCCAGCCCAGGTTAGTAATCTATACTGATAGAAGGAATAGTTGTGGAAAGAGCTTGCCTAAGGGTCAGTAGGCTCATTCCTCAAAATAAAGTAGGCTCATTCCTCAAAATAAAAAAAAATACATATAGGAAAAAAGATTATCATTATAGTTCAAGAAGATGGCTGGGTATGGTGGTGCACTCCTGTGACCCAGCCCTCAGTAGGCTAAGGCAGAAGGAAGGATCCAAGTTTAAATGCAGACTGAGCTATGGAGCAAAACCCCACTTAAGACTAAACAGCTAGAAAGTATTTACACATTGTCTTAGCTATGGTTTCTATTGCTATGATAAAGCATCACAATGAAAAGCAAGTTTATTGTTTTTTTCGAGGCAGCGGTTAAGACACTGACTGCTCTTCTGAAGGTCTTGAGTTCAAATCTCAGCAACCACATGGTGGCTCACAGCCATCTGTAATGAGGTCTGATGCCCTCTTCTGGTATATCTGAAGACAGCTACAGTGTACTTACATATAATAAA
>NC_034592.1:79487762-79513467 GCF_900095145.1 Mus pahari
AAGTGGCTTATTTCATGTTACAGCTTATAGTCTATCATGCAGGGATGTCAGGACAGAAATGCAAGGCAGGAACCTGAAGGCAGGAGCTGATGCAGAGCCATGGAGGAGTGCTGCTTACTGGCTTTTCACCAGGCTTATTCAGCCTGTTCCTTACTGCACCCAGTACCACTAGTCCAAGGGTACCACCACTCACAATGGGTTGGGCATTTCCACATCAACCACTAATTAAGATAATGCCCTACAGACTTAACTATACCTGGATCTTATAGAGACACTTTCTCTATAAGACATTTCTCTTCCCAGATGACCTTAGCTTGTGTCAAGCTGACATAAACCTGGTTGGCACACACATATTCATTGTCTTTTACAGCATGAGATACAAAGTGGTCATCACAATCTGTTATACATACAGTGTCCTACAAGATAGAAGTGTTTTAGCAAGATATAACTGCCCCCACCTGTGTGTGTGTGTGTGTGTGTGTGTGTGTGTTAGATGCATGTGTGTGGTGGAGGTCAGGACAACTTTGGGAGTTGGTTCCCTCCTTCTACCATGTGGGTCTTGGGGAATCCAATTAGGATCATGAGGCTTGACAACAAGCCCTTTGCCCACTGAGCCATCTTGCCTGCCCCAGAGATAAAAATGTTGCCTATAAAATCTAAGTGCTGAGAACAGCACTGCTTGTGGACTTCAAAAAAGTACAGTTCCCAGTTTTGTACAAAATCCAAGGTAATTCACATGCAGCAAACTAATGAACGAGACCCAGAGTCATCAAGGTAGCATCCCCAGTAAGAAGAGCGTGTACCTATAGGGTAGTTAGTGCTGTTCCCAGAGCCTAGGGAAAGTCATTCTTTTTCGTAGGCACATACTCCTTTTAAGAGATGATACTGAAAATACAGCAGTTATACTACTTTCATTAAATGTCACAAGAATCTACAAACATGAACGCTCCAACCATGGCAGTGGAGATTGTTTATAGAATGTTGACAATAAGGATTGGATTATGTTTTATTTCCTGACTGATTTTTTTTTTAAAAAAATTTATTTATTTTATGTATATGAGTACACTGTAGCTGTTTTCAGACACACCAGAAGAGGGCATCCCATTACAGATGGTTGTGAGCCACCATGTGGTTGCTGGGAATTGAACTCAGGACCTCTGGAAGAGCAGTCAGTGCTTTTAACCACTGAGCCATCTCTCTAGCCCAACTGACTGATTTTTTGACTTGGGTAAATCATATCTTTGTTTCTAGACATAAACTCACAACCTTTTTCTTATTCTTCCTTTATCACACAGATACGTGTCAAATAAATTATCTGGTAACCATAACTATAGTCCTTAAAAAGTTCTAAATTATTTTGGGGAAACAAACAAAGACGGCCTAATTACATATTTAAGTTCTCCCCAAACTGGATCTATAAAAATATCTTAAAAACGAATACTCCTTTTCCCAGCAATTCTAGTGAAGAAAGTGAAGTACAGGCTCTCAGCTGCAGGTGGTATATGCTACAGAGTCTGCAGGAGGCAGCAACATGCAACATTTCCTTCTGAAAATCTAAATTATAGAACAATGTGTGCAGCAAGCCATAAATCTACAGAAATTCCTGATGCAGAAAACAGACTAAAACCTCAGAGAATGAAACATTATAAAAGAGATATTTCTGTAAATGGGTGTGATACAGAAATGCTATAAAAAGAATATAAGGTAATTCACCTGTACATAGCAAGATCCGAAGTTCATAAACATGATTTGGAAATCACTGCAAAGGCTACCAAACACACATTATATAGAAACTTGTCTAAAATTCTAAGATATACTGATATTTGTTTATGACTTATTCTGTAGACTATTTACTCCAAACTTCTACAATCTGGGGTAATATTTTTAGGTAACCATGTGTACTGGCTAGTTTTGCGTCAACTTGACACAGGCTGGCGTTATCACAGAGAGAGGAGCTTCAGTTGGGGTAATGCCTTCACGAGATCCAGCTGTAAGGCATTTTCTCAATTAGTGACCAAGGGGGAAGGTCCCCTTGTGGGTGGTGCCATCTCTGAGCTGGTAGTCTTGGGTTCCAGTCCTGACTTCCTTTGGTGATCAACAGCAATGTGGAAATGTAAGCTGAATAAACCCTTTCCTCCCCAACTGCTTCTTGGTCATGATGTTTGTGCAATAGAAACCCTGACTAAGACACCAAGTATCTTGGTGCATTGATTGTAAGCCTGTATTGCTGCAGACACTACATACTCTGGTCATAGAATACTACTGACCTGGAAGTATCGTCCCTACTGGCTGGCTTGAGCAGTGCTGGAAGGTGCTATGCATGTGTCCAGAGGAGAAAAGCAGACATCAACCTTACTAAGCTGTCAGCCTTGTAGGACACACCCATTGATGCAACAGTGTCATGAATGTGGTGGAATAACCAACCCCTTTCTGATTGAATTTAAGGCCTGAACCACAAGATGAAACTCATTCCTGGCACCATTATTGGGCCCAAACAAACAAACAAACAAACAGACAAAAACAAAAAAGCCAGCCTGTATGATTAGATAGGTCATAGGCCCTAGGAAAGAATCTGTTACTATTACCCTGTTAAATGCAAATATTAAATCATCTCCTAATGACTTATCATTGTATTCATCAATCGAGGCATCTCTCAACCGTCATTAGAGAAGCTTCTGTTTACAATAACCAACACAGAGAATAAAAGAATTGAGAATGTTTAGTCCTAAGTGAATACATATAATGTATTGCCCACTTCAAAGACTCAGGGATCATTGTGGAAGGGGAGTGGAAAGAGTAAGAGTCAGAGATAGTAGACTACGAGAAAACAGTGTTTTCTGGACACAGCAGGCCAGCTATACATTGGATCTCCCAGTGGTTGTGCCAGCCTAAACCAGACCAAATCCCAGCATGAAGAGGGGAAGTGGGCATGAAATTCCACCTCCTATATAGAGAACTGCTTAGAGAGAAAGCATCAGCTCTAAGAGTGTGGCCTCTCAAAAGCTGACCATGCTCCAGTGGAAGACCACACATCTGAGAATACATGGGCAGCCCTGATGTGGGAGAGGGCGAAAAGTTGTTGGGAAAGGAAGGGAGGGAGAGTGGCTCTGAGAAGAGATGGGGCTGAATAGAATCATAATGCATTTTACAGAATTCTTTTGTTTGTTTGGTTTTTCGAGACAGGGTTTCTCTGTATAGCCCTGGCTGTCCTGGAACTCACTCTGTAGACCAGGTTGGCCTCGAACTCAGAAATCCACCTGCCTCTGAATGTGTAAAAATTCAAGCTTTTAAGTCTTCCTTCATAAAATACTTGAAATGGGTTTGTTAAATTAAGGAAAAATTTAGTAATAGTCACTTCATGAGATGGCTGGGCTTCATACCTAGGAGCATTGTGGAGGTGCTCCTGGGTAGACACTGTCACATTCACATCACCATCTTAGAGGACTGGCAGGAGAGCCTTCCAGTGATGGAAGCCAAGCAGTGCAGAGGCTGCATAGTTTATGCAGCTAGTTACTTAGGGGTAAAAAACGGAATCTTGTCCAAGTTTTGCTGATGAGTTCTCACTGAAAGAACAATGGTAGTCCATCTTCTAAGCTAAATTGTTTTCTTCCCTAGTTATAGTGGACCCAAGGATGTCACTGAGATAATCTAGACCAGCAGATGAAGATCTATCTCATGTTATTTGTTCCTGTAAAGTTAGGTCTCAGGGGCAAGTTCATCACACTAGATTCTTTCTGCTGACACGAGTGACATAGGAATTAAGAAAGTGCAAGAAACGAAACAAATCAAAACAACAACACTGAGCACAAATATGCAATGCTAATACAAGGAAAATAGTATTTAGAAGAAGGTCACTACCATGTGACCTCCAGGAATCATTTTTTTTAAGAGAGGTGAGTGAGAAGAACATAAGGACATGGATTTCTCTAATAAGAGACCCTTGGTAAGGAGAATGAGGCTTCTTGGATAACCAGCAACATCCGAAGACCACACTTTCTAGGTTGAAGTAAGAGGAAGAACACTTGTGCTTTGAAAGCTCTGAATACTTTGTATTTACAATAAATGTCTTCAAAGTTTTATTTTCATTTAATGTGTGCATGTGCAGGATTGTATGTGTGTGCGCATGTGCATGCCAAGTTACACACGTGGAGGTTAAAGGACAATTTGTGGGAGCTGGTTCTCTTCTTCCACCATATGGGTTCAGAGGATTTGGGCTTGGCAGCACATGCGTTTCCCTGCTGAGCCATGTCACTGCCCTACTATCAACCTCTAAAGTCTTACCTTTATCCAGTTACCCACTCTATGATGAATACCTCACTTAGTTTTCTCAGCAAGTAGGCAACAGTTTTTATTGCTGCTCACGGTATAGGTAATGATGCTACTTTTCTGGGATCAGAAAGTATGGCAGAGTGTGGTCAGGCAAGAATCTGTGTAATTCTTGTACTGGCCACTTGACTATCCCTTACTAAAATACTATCCAGGCCTTCGGTATTCACAAGAACCCTAATTCATACCATGCCCAATGTTGATGGTTCTGACAGACTTTGGTATTGAACAATGCAAGTACATTTATTCCCAATTCTATCAAAATCCTGAGGCAGTCTGGTAAAATGAACCAGGAAACCAGTTTCTGGTCTTAAGTCTATTATTATAAATCATCTAAATCAAGCCATATCAACTGGGGATCATATGTGCTCAATTTTTGATATCACTATTGAAGGAACTAGAATGCCTTACACTATAATCTGGACAATCAGTGGAGTGAAAACTGTTGCTCCACCTAATGCTGGCTAGGTGCTGAAGATCTGTGCCTTCCCCCATCTCCCCAGAGGCTGCTGTTCAAAGGCAGAATGTGAAACAATCTTTTCCTTACAGCGAAGGCTACTACGGTTCACGTGACTTTTAAGTTTCATCCCAGCTCTACCGAGGCAGTTCCACATAAAGAGAAAGGGCACCTGTGATACACTATCACTACAGACAAGGTGCAGGAAGGGGGAATCACTCCTCCGAAAGGCAAGGAGCTATTTTCAGGGGTAAGTATGTAGAGCTGTGCTCAGGACACATACGGCTTCATGAATTTCCTTTACCATGAATATTAGTCAGGTCTAACAGAAATTTATGGGAGAGAAAATACTCCCATGACAAATTCTCAAAATACAATTCCACTCTATGCATTAGTCAGTATTTCTTAGCTAAGGTCTGGAAATAAACATTAACTACTAATTCCAGTAATTAATGAATGGATTTCTCTGCTACACAGCTAGGGTTAGCTTTCTAAAACCCTGGAGGAAGTTCCTAAAGCCATCTCGGTGTTACTTTGATCACGGCAGCAATGCTGGGTGAGCTCGTGGTGTTTCTCAGGCGCTTACCACCACAGACAGAAGAGGTGGCGTTGTACAGAAACGGGTAGAACTGCATACAGCGGATCAGCTTCAGGCTGCTCTCACATTCTGGGCATTTGGTGCTTAGCTTTAAGGCCTGTCTGAAGGCTTCAAGTGCCCCGCTGACATTCTTCAGAGCAAGGTAAGCATTTCCCAGGCTCAAAAAGGTCAGGGGCTGAAAAGAAGAAGAAGAAAAAAGAAATCAGCAGAATGTAAATGAACTGCTGGTTTGGGGAAGCATGAAACCTTTACAGTATTCTTCTTTGAGCTCTTCTTAGGTTGCTCTGTAGAGGTTACTGCTAACTAGTTCCTTTTATTTGTACCAACTAGTATAAAGATCAAAAAGCACTAAAACTTGTAACTAGTTTTAAGTATGTAACTCAGTACATTATTACATATGAACTTATCCTTGTAAGTGCTACTTAACCCCATATATAAGATAGTTAGAATGTTTGCAGTAGCCCAGAGTTCCCAATCCTATCTCCAAAGCAGCTATTCTTGATACAGTGTGACTGCTACCACCACATACTAACTTTGCTCTTCACAAAGCTCATAGGAGTGGAATCAAACAGCGACTTCTCTAACATACACGTATAAAATGAACTTTTGTAGCTTCTTTTACTTAGTCTAGTATCCGTTCATGTTCCTAAACTGGACATGTGGTGCATGCCTGTGATCCCTCAGTTCATGTTCCTAAACTGGACATGTGGTACATGCCTGTGATTCCCCACACTTGAGAGGCAGAGGACCATCAACAGCTGTGAGGCCAGTTTGAATGATCACAGTGAGATCACAGAAAACCAAACAGTTTTAAAATAAAAAACTAAGAAATGTTAAAACAAAGAAGTTGCATTTTAAAAAAGCAAACTGTTTTTATGAAATGTTAGTTCAGGGGCATTATAAGAGTGTGAGCTTTAGGTGGGCAGTGGTGGGGCACGCCTTTAATCCCAGCACTTGGGAGGCAGAGGCAGGCNGATTTCTGAGTTCGAGGCCAGCCTGGTCTACAGAGTGAGTTCCAGGACAGCCAGGACTACACAGAGAAACCCTGTCTTGAAAAACCAAACCAAACCAAACCAAACCAAACCAAACCAAACCAAACCAAACCAAACCAAACAAAAAAACCAAAACCCCAAAAAACCAGTGGGTGAGCTTTACGGTTAGTATCCTCAAGTCCAAATCTAGGCTTGTAAGTTCTGATGCCTTTTAGTTCGTGTGTACTTAACTCATCGATCATGGGAAAAAGTCTATCTCCTAAGGCTATTCTGTTGATAAAAATCAATGATTTGATGATCTTGCTGTATTGCTGTAAAACATTTGTTTGATTTGGTGATATTTATGTAAAACACTGGATGGTGCCTTGATCTAGTTAAAAGTATCCAGTGAAGGAAAACAAATGAAATGTACACCTAAGGTGAAGACCAGGAGCAATGACGATCTGCAGCTCTTACGTCCTGGCCCAAACTTTTTGCTGGACTGTCTAGCAGGGAAAGGTATCAGAGCTATCAAAATACACACTATTTTAGTGTAAGAGAGTTATCAGTAATGTAGAAAAGGCTCTGGTAGAAACCATTATTGACAATAGTTATGAAGAATGTCAGCTATCACTGGGCAGTGGTGGCACACGCCTTTAATCCCAGCACTTGGGAGGCAGAGGCAGGCAGATTTCTGAGTTTGAGGCCAGCTTGGTCTACAGACTGAGTTCCAGGACAGCCAGGGCTATACAGAGAAACCTGGTCTTGAAAAAAAAAAAAGAATATCACCTACCTCAAGACATGGCATGACAATCTATGGACTATATAACCATTTAAATTAATGGTCTTAAAACTATCTAGTAGCAATTTTTACATGTAGTAGGCTTGTTAGGATCACTATGAAATGCTCGCAGACTTCCTGGTCCCGGGTCCGCACTTCTAGC
This sequence comes from Mus pahari, assembly GCF_900095145.1. Lineage (NCBI taxonomy): Eukaryota > Metazoa > Chordata > Mammalia > Rodentia > Muridae > Mus > Mus pahari. The sequence continues at coordinate 79,495,059 of NC_034592.1, forward strand.
CACTGACGGCTGGGGAGGCAGTGTGGGTTACAGTGCGTTTCCACTTCTGCTTCACTCACCTCAACTCACTGACTTCTCTTTTTATCTTGTATCTGTGCCACAGAACTTTGCACCTAAATGTAACTGCACTGTAAATACAGAAAGACAGCATCTCTGAGAGCTCAGCTTCTTCAGCGGTAGCAGCAGCAGGAGAACACAGGAAGCACTGGTCCTTCCACAGGCATGCCTACCTCACTACGTCCCCTTCAATCCTATCTATCATCTGTTCTCACTGCACTGTGTTTGCTACAGAGCAAGCACTAGAGCAAGCTGGTAGACTCACTAGCTGCTGGAAAGTATAAACATTACAAAATTATGCTTAAAATTTGTCAATTTTTGAACTCTTAGTGGGCAATATTTTATTATATTTAAAATTTAGTTTTATGGTCTCTTAAACAAACCTAAGCTATTCATTCACACCCATCTCTTGTAAAGGATTCTCTGGAGATAAAATATATAATCAGGTGTTAAGTAAGGGCAACTTAATTGGGTATCTATTACAACTGTATTTCTGCAAACCTAAAGTGGAACCTTAAAAATAAGAACTAAGAATCACAAAGCAGTTATGCTAGGCATGGCAGCACATTATCTGTGCCCTTGGCATTGAGCCTAGGGTGTTGTTCATATTACTACTAGTTACAGTCCCAGTCCCTGATTATTGTTTCTTACTACAACAACTGTTTAACTGTGCATCAGATGGTGTAACTATATCTATAAATTAAATACTGTATCTATAAAATAATATAATACTGAACATGGTGCATTTAGTAATAAGTGGGAGAGTGAGAGCCATCTGTTGCAGGCAGACATAGAGTCACAGTATATTTTCATAGCTATACAATTTCTATTTACATGTAAGTTTTGAAGAAGAGAAATGAGAATTGTTAGTTTTACTCATTCAAATCTGAAAAGAGCTAACACAGTGGTACATGTATGTAATCTTGGGTCAGGAGTCAGAGGCAGGAGAATTATGAATTGAGGAGAGCTCTGGTTACAAAGCCTGATGTTGTATCAAAATATATAAATAATCAAAATAAAATATTTGTTTTTTTTCTTGAAGTATGCAAATTCTACTATTTAAAGCAAACTTGGCATTTTTTTTTCTTTTAATTAGATATCTTCTTTATTTACATTTCAAATGTTATCCCCTTTCCTGGCTTCCCCTCCAAAACCCCCCTATCCCCTCCTACCTCCCCCTGCTTCCTAACCCACCCACTCCTGCTTCCTGGCCCTGGCATTCCCCTATACTGGGGCATAGAACCTTCACAGGACCAAGGGCTTTTCTTCCCATTGATGACTAGGCCATCCTCTGCTACATAGGCAGCTAGAGCCATGAGTCCCACCATGTGTTTTCTTTGGTTGGTGGTTTAGTCCCAGGGAACTCTGAGGGTAGTGGTTAGTTCATATTGTTGTTCCTCCTATGGGGCTGCAAACCCCTTCAGCTCCTTGGGTATTTTCTCTAGCTCCTCCATTGGGGACTCTGTGCTCCGTCCAATGGATGGCTGTGAGCATCCAGTTCTGTATTGGTCAGGCACTGGGAGAGCCTCTCAGGAGACAGCAATATCAGGCTCCTGTCTGCTCTTGTTGGCATCCACGATACTCCTAGACAGACTCAAAGCTCAATGTACAGCCAAGCTATTCCCACCGCAGCAATGACTGAGAGCAGGTGAGTGGAGAGCCTCACCTCAGAGCTGTTGACGGCCACGGCTTGCAGAAGCAACTTCGTAGCATCAAGATGAAGGCCGTAATGAATCAAAAGGTTGGCCAGGTTGACAAGAGGAATGTCCTGGTACTGAACTGGAGCTAAATTCAAAGCCCTCTGAAGGCAGGCGATGGCAAAGGTGCTGTTTCCTACTGCTCTCCAGTACAGGCCTGCTTCATTCAGAATGAGCCAGACAGGAGCATTTGGCTGAAAAGATAAAGTCGTTCCATTAGGTATAAAGTAGAGTACTGGTTCTAAATAGAGTCTTTAACGAATAGATTAAAAACTTTAGTTACTCTTAGTAAGGATTTAAGTTTTAGAGGTCCCAAACAAATGACTTACCTTGTTAATAGCATGAAACAAGAAAGACCCAATTTCTTCTTCTGGGACAGTATAGTTTTTAATACGGGAAAGTAAAATCTGAAAATACCAAAAGAAATAATGACTCAATTGAAAATAACAAGTAAGACGTTTAGAAGAATCTCTATAATGCAGTCCTTACATGAGTGCCTCAGAATTGATTTTTGTGCATGTATGTGTTTTGTTTGTGTTCCTGTGTATACCTGTGTGTATATGACATATGGAAGTCAGAGGTTGATGCTGGGTGTCTCCCCTGTCACTCCCTACTTTATTTTTTCAGACACAGTCTCTCACTGAACTTGGAACTTACTGACTGGCTAGGGCAGCTGGCCAGTAAATGCCAGAAGTACTCCTGCCTCCACCCATGCTTAGCAAATGGGAGATTATAAACACTACCTTGTTCAGCTTTTTTACACAGGTCAGGAATCTGAATTCAGGTACCCATGCTTCTGTGGCAAACATTTAACCCACCGAGGCATCTCAATATCCCTAAGAATAATTACTCATGTATAATCATATCTACTATTTGAGTATATTAACACACTAACAAGTATTCACTGGTTCACATACATGCCCTAGTTTCCTTCAACTATAAAAATTAAAGATGCACATACATTCTCTCTCTTTCCTGTCTGTCTTTCTGTCTTGTAATATACTCCACCCCATCCAGAATCAATAACGTAATATCGGATATACTAACACTCTGCACTCTTCCCAAGCTGGAAAGCACCAGCCCTCAATTCAGCTACTTTCTCTTCTGTAGTGTTTGTGTGATTGTGAACAACTCTAAAGAACAGTCATGCCTTAATCATCTTTGTGTTCTAAGAACCCACAACAGTACCTGGGAAATGGCCATTTTCCTGCTTTAGTGAATGGGAACTAAGTAGTCACTATACTCAGTTGAAAATAACAACAGACAAATTAGTTGCCATGGTCTGTTTTCCTATAAAAAGATAATTATTATTTTATTTGTAGTTTTAGAGTAGTTATATTTGTCAAAATATGGTAGACTAAATATCATCTCTGGAGTACATATCTAGTCATCTATATTAATAAAGTACTCTTAGACATACACAACTAATAGGAACTAAAAGAAACAGTATTAATAGAATTTACTTATAATTTCCTGGGTGGCTATCAAACTAATAGACTCTTAAGGATCTCACACAGAGCCAAAGCAAGGCTGACAAGGCCAGAGCAGGAAAACTTCCAAGGTCTAATTATCTAAGCCTGTGGAGGCTCAGAGGGTGCAAAGGTAAAGTGAAGCAGTCAGGACGGCCTTCTTTAGACGGAACTCCCTGGGTTGGAGGCACTTACAGTGCCTGCTGGACTCTGCACACTGCAGCCCACAGAGCTGCCCGAGGCTGTGCTGATGAGGAGCGTGGCTGACAGCCCCTTCCGTCAAGTTTCTGCTCCATCTAAGAGGCTTCTGAAGTCACCCAGAATGGACCGCAAGAAAGAGCAGCCTAAGTGAGCCTTACTTGGCGTGCATGGTCATCGGGGATTTTGGCTTTCAGATCCATGCGGACCTCTAATTCTTTGACTAAGTAGGACAGAGTGTGGCTCTTTCTGTAGTCAGTTATGGAACAGTCAGGGGTTTGGGCCTCCTCTTCTGAAGAATAATCATCACTGGTCAGTTCGTGGATCCTGGCACAAGAAAAAGGAACAAGATTCATATTTTCCAAGTTTGGGTGAGTTCAAGACAAAGACTTAACCTTTCAAGTCCAAGGCTGGTGCTCGCAAAGAACCGCCAGGAGACAATCATGCAGAATCAGGTGCTCTGCCACATCCATCTGCACTTGCCTGAGTCCTTTGTTCTCCGGAGGCAGAAAGTATGTTGGCAATTCTCCACCAAGGGGAACTCTGGGATAGCTGTCTGTACAATCTGCTCTTTTAGGCCAAAGAATATGTTGTTTGTCCTATGAAAGAAATAAATCTTCTCATAGATTACTTTAGATTCAACATTTTATCATTTGAAATGAACCGTTAAAAGAATTTAGACATACTAGGGTATATTTAGGTATACTAGGAGTTGGAGTGACGGCTCAGAGGTTAAGGGCACTGACTGTTCTTCTAGAAGACCCAGGTTCTATTCCCAGAACCCACACGGCAGGTTATAACTGTTTCTAACTCTAGTTCCACAGGATCCAATGCCGTCTTCTGGCCTACATAGGTACTTCATGCATGTAATGCACATATATACACACCGGAAAACATTAATACACATAAAATATGATAAATAAATCTAAATGTTCAAAAACATTAGAGGTATATGTAGTGGCCTGAGTAAGAAAGGCCCCATAGGCTCATATATTCGAATGCTTAGTTACCAGGGAATGGTTCTATTTGAAAGGATTAGAAGGATTAGAATTTATGACCTTTTTGGAAGAAGTATGTCAGTAGGGGTGGGCTTTGAGATTTCAAAAAGTCCATGGGAAGTCCAGTGTCTTTTGCTCTCCCTGAGGATCAGGATGTACTTTTTTAGCACCATGCCTGTCATGCTTGCTGCCAGGCTCTCTCCCATGATAATGAACTAAACATCTGAAAATTTAAGCACACCCCCAATAAAATGCTTTCTTTCATAAGAGTTGCCTTGGTCATGGTGTCTCTTCACAGCAAGAGAACACCAACTAAGACAGTATACAAGAATGACTGAACAGAAAAGTAATATTTTCAGGCAAGTATGAAGACTTTACCTGACCTTACAATATTTCTTCTACCAATTCTTAGGATGACTTATTCCTTTTGATTTGCTGCACACAGGCCAGATGCAGGGCAAGTTTATAATAGCTGGGTCAGTGAAACACAAGGGCATACGAGTGGCATTACTGGGAAGAGAAGCAAGGCTCAGTTCACATGAACAAAAGGGCCTGCTGTCCAGTTATCTAGATGGAGCCCATCAAGTTTCCAGATGGAACCAATAATGTGCTTGACACCATAAGAGAGGAAGGAAATAAGTCACTGGTCACTTGGGTCACTTGAGCCTGAAATGTACCCTATCTTTGGACAAATCCCAGCCAAAATTCTTTGGCTAAATGCCAAAAATTAATAATCTTTTTGGTAAGGAAACTCCAGTGCTCAAGCAATCCTCTTGTCTCGGCTTTTCAACAATTTCTTTAGCAATTCATAAAACGTTCATCTTTCTTCATATAAATAGCTGTACTAATATTTTGAAGCTATCATTCATCGAAATTTGTATAAAAATTAGCTCCAATGGCTGAATTATATATTAGAATAAATATCCAATTAAATTCTAAAATTTTAATGGTAAATAAAAAGTACACATTTCTGTTCTCAGACCCTAGCATACAACCTAGCGAACATACAACACCTTTATGGTAGCTTAGAAATACATTTACCGATGTAGTCACTGTATGCATCTTCTATTACCATAAAGCTTCAATAGGGAATGAAGTTTATCTAGTACATCCTAGTATCAGCCCAGCATTGAGTACTGACTGTGTAAGTGAGGAAGACACAGGCTAGTCATTAAACCCAGTATGCAAAACTGGAATCAGGGCTTTTATCTGTCCCAGTTGATTGTGAGGATTTCAGGGAAGAGCTTACTGACCCATAATTCCCCAATAGAGTATCTTCCATTTAATAGCAATTTTATTCAATGTGCACTGCACTAGGCTCAATATTGTAGGGTCACATTAATCAGTGCAGTGCAGGGCCACTGCTGTATTAGTTGTGTCTGCTGAAGAAAATGCCTTCATCAGTCTCTACACACTTACCCTATATGCATCAGAGTCACGGCCCCAGACCCAGAGAACAGAATGGGCTACAGGAGAAGACCTGACAGATTCGCTGACATCACTCTGATTTGTAGGAACATCAAAGTTCATGGACATCATACTGGAGGTTGATGAATCATCACCAAACTAGAAAATAAAAAGTTTAATCCAATTGTGACTTGAAATGTAGTCATGAGGAGAATTTTACTTTAACTGAAACCTAGTAAGCACTCATCAGTAGTCTAATAGAAATTCAGAAAGCAGGTCAGAAGCATTAGGATCATCTAATTCTTAGAACCGTGGCCCCACAGTTATTTTCCTGTGGATACGCAGTGTAGTTAATAGCTTCCACTCAGCGTTGCCATAGAGGGTGAGAAGAAACACGGGCTGCTTTCCTGTCCTTTTAATTCCATTCCATGGTTTTCCTAGTTTAGATTCAGTGATAAACTAATTAGGTGATTTATTCTTCCCCCTGCCAAAACTGAATTGGTTATTATTCTATAAAATTAGTACTGTGGTTAGAACTAAGGAAGATGAAGAAAAAATTCTTAGGGGCTGGAGGGACAACTGCTCTTGAAGAGGACCTAGTTAGGGTCCTGGCACCCTCATGGTGGCTCACAACCCTCTGTATCTCTGGTTTTAGGGTATCTCACATCTTCTTTATCTCTGCAGACACCAGGCACACATATGATGCAAAATATGTATATACAGGCAAAACACTCATATACGTGAAAAATAACAATACAAAATTTTAAAGTATTTTTAAGAGTCTTATTTGGCTGACTATTGCCAATGGCAAATATAACCTTTAGAGCTAAAGAGAGGAAACAAAAATAAAAGGAACACAACACACACACAAACAGATACACACACACACAAACAGACAGACACACAGCCTTCCTCCAAACCAAGATAAAACATTTGCAACACTTATAGGATACCACATTTCTACTGGCTATACAGAGAATGAGAAAAGGACCATGGGAGGGATGGAAAAGGAAGGACATGAGAGAAAGACATAAGCATGCTGAATTTGCAGCTCTAGGTCTTATGAATAGAAACACACTCTTCTGCTACACAGACTCAAGATAACTGAAACGACACTGGTCCAGGACAGTCCCCAAACCACCAGGATATCCAAAAGTCATACTGGATTTCAGTTATATTTCTAAACCTTCTTCTTTCCTCCTCAGAATATGTGCTCCTTATGACAGGGAGCACATGCTTTGGTGGTGTGAGTTGTCTTGAAAGCCAACCATGGATGAATGTTAGCAAATGGTTCATGGAAGTCAGAGGATGAATGCTAGCAATTGGCCCATGGAAGTCAGAGGAGCATCTGCCCCACACTGCTGCTACCCCTCCTGAAAGGCCTGTTTGTCTTTGTTTCTTACTATTACTATTAATATTGTCTGGGGTTTTTCAAATTAAAGGGTTCAAATTTTAGGCTAGAGAGAGATTAAGGGTACTGGCTACTCTTTCCAAGATTCTGAGTTCAATTCTTGGCAACCACATCATGGCTTACAATGATCTACAATGGGATCTGATGTCCTCTTCTGGCATGCAGGCAAACATGCAGATAGAATACTCACATATGTAAAATTAAGTCTTTGAAAATTAGCTCAAATTTGCTTATGGCTTGCTGCCTTAGAAATGCCTTCTTAGCTCTTCTTTTAACAGTCTGACTCTAGGGAATTCCCCAGGACAGTGCAGAGTGGGCCTTATGAAAGATACGGTAAGTGCTGGTTTTGCATCTGATATCCTTTTTATGATTGTTGACCTGGTTGTGCACACTCCCGGTATCATTCACCCAGCAACAGTTTTGTAGCACTCAGTATAACTGTATTTACACATTCTTCCTTCAAAACAGACAACCAAGAATGGCTGCATGGGCATGTATGTGTGCACGACTATGTGTGTTCTGCACATATGCTTACAGTCAAGTAAGAGAACGCATGTGCCTAGCAATGGTACTTATTAAGTATCTTTTTTCTTTTAGTGTAACATAATTTTGTTCATATTTCTGGAGGGGCAACATAATGAGACTTTAGAAAAGAAATCATTCTCCACCTTAGAACAGTGGATCTCAATCTGTGGGTCAAAACCCCTTAGAGGCTGCATGTCAGACATTTATATTATGATATATAACAGTAGCAAAATTACAGTTATGAAGTAGAATAAAGTAATTTTATGGTTGGGGGTTACCACAACATGAGGAACTGTATTAAAGGGTTAGAACATTAGGAAGGTTCAAAAGGATAAATTAAAATTGAGTTAAATAGTATTAACAGCTCAATTTTAGCTCCCATAGCAAAGGGGAAAAGAATCAAATGTACATGTGTGTAGACACAGTGCTAATACTTTGGGAAATGAATTGTTATCTATGCAACTGATCATTGACAACAACATCTGCTATCATACACATAACAGACAATAAAAATCTTAAAAAGCATTAAATGGTAGTCACACACTTTAGCAATTGAATTTACAAGAAGTCAAAGGAATAAAGCATGAAATTATTTACACACAAGTGACAGTAAGAACTAGAAGAGACCAAGAAAAAGACCTGAACATAGTCCACATTTTCAAAGATATCTCCTCGATGGTAGCGCACAGGTTGGTCCCATTGGCAATGCAAGCTATGCTGCTGGTTGACCAGCCGGCATATCTGATGATTTCCTGGGGCAAGAAAAAGTTATACAAATGATTAGCAAAGTCATGCAGAGACAGCATGCTTTTTCTTAGTGTTATGACACTCAGTTTTAATCTTATGCCTCTTTTCTTAGAGCTACACAGAGAAACACTCATTAATAGTTAATTAAATGAACTCATTAAAGAATTCCCAGTTTGGCACTGGTGAGACGGTTAAACAGTTAAGTGCACATACTGCTCTTTCAGAGGACCTGGGTTTGGTTCTTGCCACTCACATCAGGTGGCTCCCAACCACTGTAACCCCAGCTCCAGGTGACACCTCTGGCCGATGAGGAAAACTGTATTCATGTGCTGCAATACCCTACCCCCTACACAGAATTATAAATACATCTTTAAAGTTCCAATTTTTCTCTGCATAAGGCAAGGAGAGATTAACTCTACTAATTGATCATTCTAGCAGTTAGGTTGTCTGTCTTGATTACATGGTTTGTAGAGACTCTGACTATCTATTTCTACAGAGAGAATTTGTTCTCTATAGTTCCCAACTTTGTTTCACATGCCTATGTAAGAGCTCTGGTATGATTTAGTACAGATTGGTCACTAAAAAAAAAAATCCTACAATATGAATATAATCTTTATTCTCATAATGGCGAAGATAAATTAATAGGACTTTAAATGGACAAATGTCACAGGGAAGGTGCAATGCTCCAGTGTCCTTCCAGATGAATACACTCATCATAATAAGGCATTTGGGGACTTTATTCTCTATGGCTGAGTTGTCAGATCTGTTCCCTTGGACTTTAATCACAATCAGAATAGTCTGTGTACAACTAAATCATCTATTTCTTGCCAACCTAAGTTCCTGTAGATTAGTGATCCTTTTTTGGGGGGGGGGAATGGGCATCAAGAAATGTTAATAAAAGCTATGTATTGCCTTCTCTGAAAAACCAACCAACCAACCAATACTGCACATGAACAATTCTATGTACAACTATGGAAATGATTTCAGAACTCCCTTGCAACTAGTAGATCCTGACTAAACTAAGATTTCCTACCTGAGTGGAAGAGCCTACTAATTCTAGTCTATAGTCCTATTTTTAAAATAGTCTTTGTTTTTAGGACAGCAAGAGGGAAAAAGGCATTTGCTTTGGCAGAGTATGCATGTTCTAGCATTCCTCTGTCTGCTTAGATAGCAGTTCTCAACCTGTGGGTCATGACACCTTTGGAGGTTGAATGACCCTTTCAGAGGGGTTCTATGTCACATACCCTGAGTATCAGATATGTGCATCACAGTAGGAAAATTACAGTTAAGAAGTAGCAAGGAAAATAATTGTATGGCTGGGGTCATACAGCATGAGGAACTGTCTTAAAGAGTCACAGTATAGTATTAGAAAGGTTGAGAACCACTGGCTCAGAAGACAGCCAGTGTTGCAGTGCAGGGTATGTAATGATGGCACAAGCTCAGGCCCCACCTCACACATCCTGCAGCAGAATTTGAATCATACCAAGATCTCTGGGACAATGATATGCATATTAATGTTGGAAATACAAGAAACCCAAGAATATGCAGATTGGTTTTATGTCAAAATGGGAACACAAGTTGCTGAAATCATCTCCCAGGTCTCCTGGTACACCACCTGTGGTTACTCTTGGTTTTGAGATTTAAGAAAGTTCTGGGGCTGGAAAGATGGCTCTGTGGTTAACAGCATGTGCTGTTCTTGCAGAGGGCAACCCAGATGTGATTCCTAGCATCCACAGTAGGTGGTCTCACTCTGGTTCTAGGAGATCCCATGCCCATTCTAGCCTCTGCACGCACCTGCAAGCACACAGTACACAAACAGGCACAAACATATACACATAAACTAAAATTAAAATAAACAAATAAGCAAAAAGATATAAGAAAATCAGGCCAGGAAACAGCTCAGTAGGTAAAGGTACTGCTGCCAAGCCCGATGTAGATCCCACATGGTGGAAGGAGAGAACGGACTCCCCTGATCTCTACTCGTGCACTATGGTGGCAACGTCACATGTACACATGTACACACACACACACATACACACACACACAATTTTTAAAAAAGATCTAGAAAAGTCATAACTACAACTTTATAATGCTTCAAGGCTCCACTCAAGCATGCTGGAAGGATGTCCGACCTGCACACGGCCAGGCCCCTACTCACCCAGCTGCGCCTCTTTTGCCATCTGTGTCTCATGGATGATGTTCCGCAGGATCTGCTCCTCCTGAATGAGCTTGTGCTTCTCCAGGACCTCCTGCTGCCGGAGGTAGTGGTCATGCTGCTTCTGGTACTCCTTCAACTCGTTCAGCGTTCTCTGAAGGGACCTGGACAGTTTCCATATTAGAAAAGCCAGACCTTGAAAATTGTCATTTTAAAAACATATATACATGAACTTCATGTCTATCAGCAATAGCTGATAGTAATAAAAACTCTACACCACAAATTTAAGAATAACAGTGCTAAATGAAAGCTATTCTGTAAATATAATACCTGAGAAACATTAAAATTTAAATTATTAATTGAGAAACAACATAAAGGCAAAGGCCTTTTCTTAAATACATTGTCTCAAAATCAAATGATGTGCTAGTATTGAAACCCGAAAGGTTTCAAAAAAGGACTCACCTGCCCTATCTTCCCAGACTGAGCACAGGGCTGAGAGCAGGGCAGAGCAGAGCCATCTGCAGTGAGCCGACTGCGGGCTTTTCCCAATGGAACGGGGTTATCTGTAAAATGCGCTCTTTTCTTCTCTTCCCTTTCTCCACAGAAAAACAGCACTGCCACCCACCCAGCTGCCTGAGCTGAAGACACCACATTTCAGATAGCTACATGTCCTTAGGGTAAACAGACAGTGGTGGGTCCAGACAATGGATGCACGCATTGACATTTCACATAGGACCTTATAAATATGCATACCTTTATGTCTATAAATCACTTAAAGTAAGTTTAGGGTTGAGAATACGTCAGAGAACTTGCCTAGAATGTACAAGTCGTGGGGTTTGATCCCTTGTATCATTCAAATACACAAATACATGTTAAAATACATAAATAATTTAAAACTGTATTTGTGCTGCTAGTTTAATGTCAACTTGACACAAGCTAGAGTCATCTAAGAAGAGGAGCTACAACTGAGATAATGGTTCCATAAGATGGGGCTTGAGGCAAGCCTATGGAGTATTTTCTTGATTAACGATTAACGTAATGATATGTTCATCCCATTGTGGGCAGTGCTGCCCAGGGAGTGAGGGTCCTAGGTGCTCTAAGAAAGCAGGCTGAGGTGCCGGGTGTGGTGGCCCACACCTTTAATTCCAGCACTCGGGAGGCAGAGGCAGGCGGATTTCTGAGTTCGAGGCCAGCCTGGTCTACAAAGTGAGTTCTAGGACAGCCAGGGCTATATAGAGAAACCCTGTCTCGAAAAACAAAACAAAACAAAACAAAAAACCAAAAAAAAAAAAAAAAAAAAAAACAAAAAAAAAAAAAAAAAACAAAACCAAAACCAAAACCAACAACAACAACAAAAAAGCAGGCTGAGGAAGCCACACAGGTAGCACTCCTGTGTCCTCTGCATCAGTTTCTGCTCTGACTACCCTCAATGTTAAACAGTAAGCTCTAAGATGCAATAAAGCCTTTTCTGCCCATGTTGCTTTTGGTCATGGTGTTTATTGAAGCAATATATATTCCACTGCCATGCAAAACCCTTCTAGATCCCTTTTCTCCATTCTACTTTCATTCTGCCTAAAGACAGAAAAGGAGCTAGGGCCATAGTATACTGGTCCCATATCCTAGTTCCTTAAAACAGAGAAATACTGTTCTTCATCATCTGATTTCAATGAGATGGAGATTATGTTTAAACACCAAGGCTTTATTATACACTGTACTGTAACCTGGAGAATGGATAGCTATAAGGACTGTGAGGGAGTGAGCTTGAGTTCTAAGAGAACAACATTGGAGGATGCTCAGCCAGGGCACATTTTGATCCAGTGGAACAGAAGCCTGTTACAGAAAAGCAAGCTGCCCTGCCTTCTGCCTCACTACATAATGCTTTAAATGGATTAGGATATGATCAAATATACAAGTTTAATGAATTCTAAAATCCTTTAATAACCAAAATGGACCCAAAAGATGAAGGCTAATTTTGAGGAATAAAAATTTTCTCTTTTGAATTGTATCAAGTTTCTCAGCTGGCTTTATTACCAAGGGAAGCAAACATGTTTTTGCCAGGAATCTTGGTAAGATCAGGTATAAAAGAGTCCCATTGCTGTCCAGTCTAATACACACCCAAAGAAGATGCTGGCCAAAGGCAATGTCAGATCCGAAGGCGTGAATAAGAACAAATACTGCGTGTACAAGTGACTTTACTGACACCCTGTACTCTGTTAAAACAAGGTTGTAAGCAGCAGAATTCCTGCATACCCAAAGACTTCTCAAGAGCTCTAAGTGTCATGATAGTAACAGAAGATCAAAAGGTTGGGCCTCACACCTGTGATCCTAGCTAGCACTTGGGAGGCTAAGACAGGAGGATTGCTGAGAGCTCACTGCTACACATAGTGAATTCTAGGTTAGGCTGTGCATGGTGGTTGGAACAAGAATACTTGGGTCTAAAGTTAATGGAACTGTTTTGAGAAGGATTAGGAGGTGTAGCCTTGTTGGAGGAGGTGTCTAACTGGGGGTTTTAAAAGTCTACACTAGGCTCAGTTACTTTTTTCTGACTATTACCTGTAGATCAAATCTCAGCTATTGCTTCAGTAGAATGTGCATATGTGTCTGTCTGCTGCCAAGTTCCTTGACACGATGTTTATGAACTAACTCTAAGCCAGCCCCAATTACACCCTCTTTTTTTATAAGTTGCTATGGCCATAGTATCTCTTCATAGCAATAGAAAAGTAACTAAGATACTGGGTTATAGAATGAAACTGTCTTAAAATGAATGAACAAACAACTTGTAAAGATCTAATTTGAGAGCTTGTAATTACAAATGCTCTCTAGACACTGGCACTGATGATGTTGGAGAGTCAGCTGCCCTGTCATGGAACTGTGCTAAGCCATTCGGATTTGGTGAACAGGGATGGATGTGCGGTGTGAAGGTTTCCTTTAATTGTTTTGGCCATGTTAAGGTGATGCCTCTTGACATAATTCTGACCCAAGGGTCTGTGGTGCGAGTGCTTCAGTGACATTTTTGCTTCCAGTTACCTATGCTGAGCCTCTAGCTTCTGCTCCAGTTTTTGCTGACACAGGACAGCATGCTTCCTCTTTATAGCTTGCTCAAACCCAGGTTTGGCTTGCAAAGCATGATCGTAACAGAGCACCGAATGGTTATACTCCCCGAGCATCTGGGGAGAGAAAACACACGCACACATACATGCACACAGGGGAAGAAACGTTAACCGTGGCTGGCTGCATCTACCCAAAGCCCTCATGATTTATGAAGTCACAGCTACCTCATTCTGTAGTAAGAACTGTTTTGATCAATCTCCACACCACCAAGGAATACTATAGCCGGAAAGGCCTACTATCTTTAAGAGGTTTATTCTGCAGTTTACAGTTTCAGTTTATCTATTTACTTTGTTCAAAAGCTAAGAGTGTTATGACACATTATTGAGCTGTTTTATCCCCTTCCCACCAATTACTTTATTTCCATTGTTCAGACAAATGGAAAGGAAACAGTCTGAGAAAAAAACAAAACGAAAAAAACAAAGCTCACCCCCCCCCCCCCAGCAACTGTTCTATCTCAACAAACAAGAAAGTTGTATTTACTGCATATATATTTCCCAGTGTGTAATAGCTGGTGAAGAAGTCACTGTCATCCAGAGCTGCATGGACCACGACGGCAGCATCCGCAGAGAAATGCGCTCTGTGTAGAACATTGGCCAAATTGACCAGAGCAATGTCTTTATTGTGCCTAGAAGAGAGGAACTGCAGCTAGGGGTCAGAGCGCACACGTCATGAGTCTGTGTACCTGTTCCTCATGCTTCTTGTCTCATTTTTAAATTACTGATTATCTTTCCTCAACCTCACAGTTACACATGTTGCCACAAAAATGAGATCTGGCAGAAATTTTATGATTTAAAAATTCATTTACAGTTTATATTTGCTTTAAGAGAAGCTGTTGATTTTAGGCCTGGGGAGGTGGCTCAGAGCGTGGACCTTCAGCACTCACAGAAAGGTCTGGAGTGGTGGTGTCACTCTAAGCACAGGATTACAGGAGCTTGGTGACCAACTGGCTAATCTAGAAAAAAGGTCAACTTCAGGCTCAGTGAGAGACCCTGTCTTAAACATAAGGTGGAGAGCAACAGAAGAAGTCATTTGATGAAGCCCTCTGGCCTCTACACATGCAATGTGTGGGTAAAGGCACTCATGAGCATGCCTGTGCACACACAACACACTCACCTACACACATACCAGGAAAGGTGGGCTCAACTCATGCTAATTCCTCCGGTGTATGTCCTGGCACTAACATCTCAGGTGAGTGACAGCCTATCTACCTGACATAGTTTTCTCCTTAATGAATGATAGATTACACAGCTTTCAATTTGAACTTACTGACATCTGTGATCCTTTCTTTCTCTCTCTCTCTCTCTCTCTCTCTCTCTCTCTCTCTCTCTCTCTCTCTTTTAAAAGATTTATTTATTTATTATATGTAAGTACACTGTAGCTGTCTTCAGACACTTTAGAAGAGGGCATCAGATCTTGTTACGGGTGGTTATGAGCCACCATGTGGTTGCTGGGATTCGTACTCCGGACCTTCGGAAGAGCAGTCGGGTGCTCTTACCCACTGAGCCATCTCACCAGACCGATCCTTTCTCTTGAAGAGACTAATAACATCTTTGATTACGAGACAGAGAAGTGTGTAATGACAAGACAACAGTGCCTTATGTGGTTCCCTGTGTGTTACTGTGTAACAGTCCTCAGTGGTGCGGCTGATCTGGAGGCTGCAAGAAGAGCGGTCTCACCTGGACGAGAAGTGCAGCGCTCGCATGGCACACTCCACTACCTGATACGGCTCATTCTTTATTCTCCAGTAAAATGAGGCCAGGTTATACAGTACCCAGGAGGAAGTATTCTAGAGAGAAACAAAATAACACTCAAATATAATCAAAGACAGGTTTTTGGTTTTTTTTTTTGTTTGTTTGTTTTTTGTTTTGGATTGAGGATGCTCAAAATGGGCACAATTAAGAAAGACACTGGCTCTTCTGAAACTCAAGATAAAGAAAGCAATAAGAACACAGGGATACAGCCAAAAACCATTGCACTGCTCCAAAGATCCTTCTAAAGCCATGGTGGGAGTCTGAGGCAGGAGGATCACCATGACTAGTCTGTGCTACACAGTGAGTTCCAGGCCAGAGAGAACCTATCTCTCAGAAGCAAACAAGCAAGCAAATAAACACACAATGAACACACACAAAGTGCTGTCATGATCAGAGGGTGAACACCCCAGCCCAATTTCCCTGATTCTTCACGTTCTATGAACACAAACACACCTTTGGAAAGACAGTGGAGAGGGTAACTTCACTATAAAAATAATTGCAAAACGCACTTGAAAACAAAAC
This sequence comes from Mus pahari, assembly GCF_900095145.1. Lineage (NCBI taxonomy): Eukaryota > Metazoa > Chordata > Mammalia > Rodentia > Muridae > Mus > Mus pahari. Next base: position 79,511,107 of record NC_034592.1, read on the forward strand.
TTTTTCTTGCATTCAAAAATTCATCTCTTGATATACAGTTATGTATGTGAATAAACTATATGTAAGTGTTGCAATAATATCTAATACCACTATAATTATACTGCTTAGAGACAGAACTGTATTTTCTTCTCAAGAAAAGGTTTCATGTAGCCTTAGCTGGCTTCAAACTTGCTATGTAGTCAAGGATGACTGAACGTCTGATGCTCCTGCCTCTGTCTCTAGAATATGGACTTATATGCATGCACCAGTCACCACACCGGGTTTATGCAATGGTGAAGCTGGAAGCCAGGGCCCCAAAAGGCTAGGCAAGCACTACACCAACTGAGTGACACTCTCAGCCTGGGCGTGTTAGGAACGGGGAAGGAGAGCAACAAGCACCCGCTGAATCCCCACACTTGCCTGCATGACACGTCTACAGTCTTGGCTCATGTTATGTAATTCCCTTCTTCCTTTTTGTTTTATTTCTTCCTTTAGTTTCTAGAGTTAGGGTCTCTCTGTGTTGCCTATGCTGGTCTTGAGCTGGTGGGTTTAGGAAAGTCCCCCAACTCAGCCTCAGGGTAGCTGAGAGTACAGGTACACACTACCAGGTAGAAATTCCTGTGAGAAAGTTACAGATGAATAGTGGGCGCTGTGTGCAGATGCAGCCACGGTTAACGTTCTTACAAATGTAACTGACAGAACCTCGCTTGTACCCTCATTACTTCTACTAGTTGTTTTTTTTAATTAGTTTAAATAAATCTTTTCAGTATCTCTCCCTGGTAAAGGGAATGACTCTACCCATGCTTTCTTCCTATTGAGTGCTATACTTTGTACCAATGTAATCGTAGCTCTGCATCTTCCTTTATGGGAACAAGCGAACACCAAGCTCCCTGAGAGGACCACATGCCTGGGCACGCAGAGCATCCCAGCTCAGTGAATTGCTGGGTGACTCACCTTCTGTAGGCCTTCGTGAATGAGGTGACCTATGTCGTCGATACTTCTTCCTAAGCGTTTAGACAAATATGTGAAGATTGGATCTTCTTTAGGTAAGAGAGGGGCAGAGAGATTAACTCTCTCTTGTACACCCTAAAGGAGGAGGGAATTTCGAAACAGTTAAAAAAAAAAAATAGTAGAGGATATGTCATAAGAAACTCAGTATCCTGCAGCATTTATTTTAAAGATCTAACAAGAGTAGATAAAATTATAAGGTGGCCTGCAGGAAGGAAAATACTTTTTATAATAAGCATGAGGCCAAAAAAAAAAAGTGCCCTCCATCCCCCCCAATTCCCCACTTACTCGTAAGTGCTGAAAAGCATGTATGCTATATGGAAGCTCTAGGATTTTAGTGCAATCAGGTTGCTCTGGGTCTGGAGGGACAGGAGATTCTGTGTCTATGAAATCCTCAGGCCTAAAATCAAGAAGCAGCAGGTGAATGAAAGAGGTGAAAACAGCGCTTTGAGAAACATCTAACTTTCTCATGTTCTCTTTGCGTCTCAACATTACATAGCCAACACTTGTGGCTTTCCACACAACTGCCATAAAAAGTCAAATATTTAAGGAATTCAGATTAAAAGAGATAAATGAAGAATCAGAAAATAATAGTAGCCAAGATGGTAGTTTTTGAAAAACTGCTAAATAACTGTTAAATTCTTTCTAGAAATGTCACTCAAAGCCCTCCCATGCTCTGAGTAGCTACGGATCTTAAGAACTTTTTGTAGTATGATAGATAAAACTATTTTAGTTTGTACTCATATGATAAATTCTGAGAAATATTTTTACATGTTTACTAGGCATTTGAGTTTTATTTTTTACTGTAAATAGCTCAGTTTTAAATCATGGTATAAAAACAGCTAATTAGTTTGCAAGCTTTCTATACACATTATGTGTTTTGAACTTTCAAATTTCAATAAACCCATCAGTGATGAAACATTGTTAAGGAACTTCTTCCTTACTGATTCAGGACAATTTTACCTTGGGAAGGAGAACGGCTTTACCTGATGTCCTTGCTCTCCAGAGTTATATATGTGCCATCATAAAGGTCCAGGTCTCCCAAAGGCACTTTGGCCTTGATGCAGTCAGGGTCTTCTTTATTGTGTCTCTGTTCCAGGCCTGTGTCTCTGTCCTCATTCTCCTCTATATGAATTTTCTGAGCAACTAGCTGTTTCTGTGAAGAAAATCAAACCCGGGGGAATAGTGAAATGGCTCAGCTGGAAAGGCACAGGCTGCCGAGCCTGAGGATTTGATCAGTCCTAGAGCTCACAGAAGAACTTCTGACGAGCTGCTTTTCAACTACCAGGAGTTTATGCATGTGCTTGTGCGCTCTCTCTCTCTCTCTCTCTCTCTCTCTCTCTCTCTCTCTCTCTCTCTCTCTCTCTCTCTCTC
>NC_034592.1:79513483-79532446 GCF_900095145.1 Mus pahari
CACACACACACACACACACACACACACACACACACGCATGCACACACAAATAAGTTAAAAGAAAAAAATGGATTAAAAAATATTTTAGCTAGATGGCACTGAAACCAAAGGCGAACTTAATGAGCGCTGACCCTGTCATATAAAGACGAAGATTCTGGAATGCCTTTACTTACACCTCCTTCTCCAAATGGTACCCATATGAAGGATTCATTTGTTCTGTTATTCTCTTAAATTATTATTTTGATTATGTATCAATCCAAAAAAACCCCTCAATTCTCTGCATAAATGGTTTTATACTGATGTAGTACTCTAAACCTTGCTAAACTTAATACTTTATCTTAATATTGCATGTATCAGCCATTATAGCTGTACATTTCCACACGAATATGTATATAAAAACATATCAATTATTTTTTCAATGTTTAAGTTGCTTCTCTAAATTTTTTTCTTTACTATAAAAACAAAACAAAACCGAGCATTCATATTGGGTGGCTCACAACAGCCTGTAATTCTAACTGTAAGGGATTTGATGCCCTCCTTTGGTCCCCACGAACACCGAGACTCACATGCACATACCTGGCACACATACACAAATCTTTTTTAATGACCCAATAACTGGGACAAAAACTTGTATGTGGGTAGGTCAAAGGTCCTAGAGGAAAACTCAGTACCAGAGTTTAGCTTTAAATGTACTATAAACACTCATCACTGTAGCCATAGCTCAGCATCTCGACCTTCATCAGAGACGCTTCTTTCTGCTGTGGATGGTGAGCTGCAGTCACCATGGTCAAGGTGCAGAGACCCAGAAGCTGTGGAGAGAGTGCTCAGCCCTCTGGAGACATCAGTATCCCACTCCAAGGCTCTCACCTCAGAAGAGGAGGTGGAAAGAGCCTAAGAGCCTGGGGCAGTAGAGAGACTGTGAAACCGTTCTCCAGACATGACAGAGACACAACAAAACCTTAGGGCCTGGAGAGATGGCTCAGTAGTTAAGAGCACTTGCTGATCTCCCAGAGGAGCTGAGTTCAGACCCTAGCATGCCTAGCATGAGCTCACAAACCCCTGAAACTCCAGCTCCTGGGGATCTGATGTCCTCTTCTGGGAGAGGGGGGTGCACTCATATGCACACATCCCTACAATGACATACATGTACATACACAGCTAAAAAATAAAATTAAAAATAAGTATCTAAAAATGATTTTCTTATTAAAAAGAGCATATCCTATATCCTACCATCTGTTTCAAACGGTCTCTCCCAACCCCACTCTCTTTCTCATGTGTATAACAAGCTTAGCCACGGGACCATCTCTGGGCAATGGAATGTGAACAGACATGTAATTTCTCAGAACTTTTTTACCTAAAAAAATTTTAATTTTACTTATTATTATGTATATATAAGTGCCTCCACTGGCATGTACATGAAGGTCAAAGGATAACTTTTGGAGTTGGTTCCACAGTGGCTCCTAGGGATCCAATTCTAGTGTTAAGCTTGTGTGGCAGGCACTTTTACCCACCAGGCCATCGAGCCAACCAGTCAGTCAAGACTTCAGACAGACTCATTCGTATTACTTGGGTGTTCCACCTTGAGTTTCCACCTTTCCTTCATGAGATTTTTTTTTAACTTTTAATATTCATTTATTTTGTGTGTGTGTGTGTGTGTGTGTGTATGTGTGTGTGTGTGTATGTGTGTGCCACCATGTGGTTGCCAGGAATTGTATCCTGGTCCTCTGGAAGAGCAGCAAGTACTCCTAACTGCTGAGCCATCTCTTACCCACCCCACCTCACCCCCCCCCATTTTAATTTTTTATCAGTAAATATTTTTGTTTTTGAAAGAAAATAAATTAGAAGCCATTGTCACATATTTAAAATAACAACCTCTTAATATTAAATACCTAGTTCATGTTCAAGTAGCAACTATTTCTTTCTTCCCTCTTTCTGAAATCCAGTTTAACATCCTTGCTTGTATCAGAATCCAGCTAGCCAGGGCAGCCTAGCACCCAACAGACAGGCCTGGGCTGCTCTCGGCCTTGCTGAGAGAAGCTGCTTCCTGCAGTGGGCAGCACTCAGTGGAGACAGGTCTAAGAAGCTGAGAATGGGAGACTCAGAGCTCAGCCCAACATGAAACACCAGTGTTAGGCTCACCACAGCAGGGATCAGGGACACTACATCAATCAAGAGGAGGCAGGGGAGTGGAAGAGGAGAGGACAGGGGGTGCTGTGAAATAGCATCTTCTGGACATAACATGAGACCACAATCATCACCTCACAGGAGCTGTGGTCACCTATACAAGCTCAGGCAGCCAGAGTCCCAGTACAGACAGGGCACAGATGATGTCAAAGTCCTACCTCATACTGAGGAGCTAGGGGAGGGAGAATCACCCTTTACTGAGGAGACAGATGGTTCACAGTGGGTTGTTCATGCTACAGAGGACAGTCCCACACCCATGAACATATTGGCAGTATGAACATGACTTAGTAGTTATTAAAAACCAACATGAAGCTTGGAGGGAGAAATGTCAGGGTCTATGAGAGGAGTTGGAGAGGGAAATAGGAGGGTAGGTACATATTTCATTCTATGATTTAAAAAATTATATAAAAATTAAAAAAATAAAGTCTTAAAAAAGAATACAATGAAATCCACAATATAATTGTTTGTTTAAATCTGTTCCTATTTAGTAGTTACCGCATTATTTCCCCATCTTGCTTCTCCTTACAATTTGTTTAAAGAATTAGGCTATTTGTTCTAGAGAATCTGCTAGTCTTCCGGAACGTTTTAATTGAAGGGTCCCTTAATTCCTTAGCATCATCCTCTGGGTTTCTCTAAGTACTGACAGGGGGATTCTGGTTAAGAACCTGTCCATGACACAGATATCTTACAGTCTGATGAAGCCTTCAGGCTTCTCTCAGTATTTTAAACAGGTAAAGGGACAATGAGAAGGAAACTGGTGGTAGGAAAATGATTGATGTTGTGGCTTAACTACATTTTTGGCAAGACTACTTGAGCATGAAGCTCTTCCCACATTTTTAATATATGTGCTGAAAATATCCAATGGGGTTCCTGTTCATTTCTTCCTGAACATTATAAAATAATAAAATAATATAAACTGCTTTAACTATGCTCTACTCCAACTACATATTGTCAAAAATTCACACAGTTTAATCTGTTAGGACACCATAAATGAATAAATTTAGCATCTTTTCCAAGGCTCTAATATCCCCATTCTATATGCTATATACTTCTATTCAATTTATTTCTTCTTCATAGTACATCCTTCATGTTTTCACTCAAGTGACGGTCTGGGGTTAGAAAACTTGCTGCTTGTATGCCAGAGAACATCTTCATTCTGTAATTACTCAGGCCAAACTCTCCAGTATTGCTTTACACTCTCCATCTCTGAGTTCTCCCCAGCAGACTCCTGTCCTGACGTGGCTTCCAGGGTCTACCCAGCTTCAGTCAGCACCACATCTTACTTAGCATAGTGGAATTCCTACTCCATGTACCTGACATGCTGCTGAAATGAGGGTGCGGCTTCTGAACTGAGCAAAACTTGGTTGTACCCACACTGGAGCTGTGAACCTGCCCCTGCCCCTCATCTTACCCAGAGTATGGCCAGTGTCTTAGCGCCGCAGAGCTGAGTGGCCATGGCTATGCTCCCCATTAGTGCTGCTATCTCTTTCTGCTTCTGTAGGCTTCCTGCCATGCTTTTAGGCTTCGCCATTTGTTTTTCTATTTGTATTTGTATCTCACCTAGCTCTCCTGTCTATATGAAGCGAGCATAAATCTTCATATTAAACTCACTCCAAAATTGGTAGATCCAGTGCTTTTTCTTTGTATTTCAATTATTGGATGAGCTAATCACGTATCATTAAACTGAATGCTTTTATTTATGTCACTAAAAAAGTAACAGCAAGGGCTGGAGAGTTGGCTCAGTGGTTAAGAGCACCAACTGTTCTTCTAGAGGTCCTGAGTTCAATTGTCAGCAACCACATGGTGGCTCACAACCATCTGTAATGGGGTCTGATGCCCTCTTCTGGTGGGTCTAAAGACAGCTATAGTGTACTCAGATATATAAAATAAATAAATCCCAAAAGAAGTAGTAGCCAGCTCAGTGGGACAGTGCTTGCCCAGCATGCTCTGGGTTCAGTGCTCACAAAATTATACTAGTGAGGGTTTTGTTGTTGTTGGTTTGTTTGCTTTTGCTTTCTGGGGTTTTTCATTTTTGTTTTTTCTTTTGGCAACTTGACACAAGCTGAGTCACCTGAGAAAATGTCACCATCAGACTAGCCCATAGGCAAGTCTGTAAGGGAACTTTCTTGATTAAAGGACTTGAGGTTGGAGGGCTTAGCCCACCGTGAAGGGTGCCAGCCCTGGCCAAGGCAGTTCTGAGAGTTATAAAAAAGACAGCTGACCATGAGCCAGTAAGCAGTGTTCCTGCCAACGTCTCTGCTTCAGTTCCTGCCCCTGGGTTCCTGCTCAGACTTCTCTTCCTGATGGAATGTGATGGGGATATATACGCCAAGTAAACCCATGTTCCCCAAGTTTGGTCATATTGTTTTTTAATAGAAGCCCAAGTAAAAGAGAAAAGAACAAAACCTCCTCAAATCAAAACCAAAGAACAAGCCTTTTGCCTCCGGTTCTGCCATGTCTGCCCCAAGAGCCCGGGCAGGCCTCGTCTTCAGGTCCATTTCCTCCTTGTAAGTGGAGATGGTCCTTAGGATCCTTCCTGGTTGAAGGCTCTTTAGTCTACACTCATTACTCCTGCTCATTCCTAATAAGATTCTGGCATCTTTCTGTAATTCAGTTTCCTTCAAATTTTAGATAGTATTTACACTATAACTTTAAGTAGACAGTTTATGGGGGGAAAGTCTAGTTTTTTTTCCCAATCATTACATGTTATTGAGCAAACCCAGCTCATAGATATGACAAAATCAGTGTCTAAAAATGCTGCTTGGTTTGTTCATTAAACAAAAGTTGTATTTTACTTTTTCCACATGTAAGTTTCAAGTTTTCATGGAGCAAACTGGTTAAGACTTTTTGACTTAACCATGAGAAAGGATGATACTGAGGCCCTGGTTTTCACTCCTTTAGAACGAATGAAAATTAGAATTTTTAGGTTTTATGAAAACCTCTTTTCTATAGCTAGCGCCTCACTATGCTGGCCTGGTCTGGACCCCACAGGCTGGGACGGTGGCGTGAGCTACTTGCCCAGCTCCTTTCTCCTGATTTTTTTTTTTTTTTTTTTGACACAAGGTCTGTATAGTCCTGGAACTATTTATACAGACCAGGGGAGCCTCAAAGTCACAGAAATCCACCTGCCTCTCCGCCTCTGAGTGACCCAGTCCTACTCCTTTCTTCCTTTCCATATTTTACACATGCTCTTCTCAGACCATACCTGAGACACATTCTCCTCCTAACAGGTGGGAGGTCTGGGGACGAGGACAGGACGCCACAGAACCTATTGTAGGGTTAAGTGAGGAGCGCATTAGGTTGCTACCTACTCCAGGGCACTTCTCCATTACTCAGATTCTTTGGTGGAGAGGATGGTGTAGATGGGGTAGTAGGGAGGTGGACGTGAGAATAGTCAGTATTATTACATACATGTGTAAACTCTAGGAACAAATTTAATTAAGAAAACAAATACACACATATTCCACTTTGACCAAATAATTTGAAAGGCCCTGTCTCAAAGCAAGACAACCAGCTCCTCCCGGGAGGTGGACGCTTCGGCTGCACAGCATACATCCAGTGGCCTCACCTCCAGTTCTTTGAGGTAGTTAACTGTTGTTTCTTGTCTCATTAATATGACTAAGTCATGGGGATGCTTCAAGTTCATTGGTGAGTCCACCTACAAGAAAGCAATATACGAGTCAATTAAACCCCGCTTCACTAGTGTCTCCTCGGAGGAGCAAAGCTTCATTTACTGATTTCAATTGCTGGTCCATTGCCATTCTAGCTCGTGTTGGCTGCTCAGTAAGTCTGCAGGGGCAATTCAAACTGGACTGCATATAGGGAGGGCTGGGGGCTGCTCAGTGAGCAAGAGCTCAGCAGGTACAGAGTCCTAGCGTTTTCCAGCTCCTCTAGGGAACTCAGGAACAGAAGTTGTCTGTAACAGACAATGAAATAAATTTCTTATATACTTTCCATACTTAAAATAGCAAAATATACCAGATTGCCTATTTTTGACAGCATGTTTCATATTTGAATAGACTTGGAAATGATAAAAAAAGAAAAGATTAAAAATACATTTTGTAAGGCCATTTGGAAAAAAATCATGAAGATGATGTAAGATCAGCTATCCACTTATTACATGTGCATGTTCTCTGATCAACAGATCATGTGACTATGCTGATCATCTGCAATATAGAAGATGAGCCACACATACTGGCAGCAAACTTAGAGATTTACTCTCATATCTGCAGGATTATTTACAACATTTGTTAATAAAGTGTTCATCACTAGTACATGATACTTCACTTAGTGAAGCAAACTCTAGGACACTACAGCCTTCTTAAACAGGGAGACAAACCTACAAACAAGGATAGTCACCACAACATTTATAGCTAAGTAGATATTAGACACTTAACTTCATCAATGAAGCAATAGAGACACTGGCTGTCTAATGCAACAAAACAGAGTAGAAAATGTAAAAGCTACAGCTAGTGGCCCAAGTATAAAAAGCTTCACATAGAAAACAAAGAATATCTGATTCCTTGCATCTTGTCCAGACCTCAAGCAGCAGAAATTCAATGGAGTTTCCAGAAACCCAAGAACCCAGAGGACAGGACGTGAGAGAACAGGCTCCTTCTGTCTCCAACACCCAAGCCCACTGTTTACCTGGTGTTCGAAGGGCTTGCAGGAAGAATAAGACAGATGAAGGCAACATTTTGGAGCTAGAGAATCATCTTACTTGTAGATTAAGAATGCTCACATAGCCAAGGCTGCAGGACCTTCCTCACATCCCACTGTAAGAGAAGCGTATTGTGTCTCCTTGAAGCCTTTGGTTTAGCAAAGATGGAGCCGCTAACAGAGACTTCAGGATAAAGTTATTAGCTGACGGGAAGGGTAGCTACTGACTGATGGCTTTCTCTTTTTGAGGTGACAGCAAATGGCATGGAGCTTTGCCAGATAAAGGTTTAGCAAGGGAAGAGTTATGACCTGCCACATATCTTTAGTGTGGTAATTTCCAGGTCTTAAATTCTAAAATGTTACAGTAATTACCTTGGCAAATGCCAGCATGGATTCCTTTCCTTCTGAGTCCCTCTCCTTAAAATATTACTCGAGTGTCTACTTGACAACCTTGTAAATACAACACTACCCACTCTATCCATACATGCTGAGGAGTCTTTCGAGGCCTGCTCCACCCACTTATCACTTGGACTTTATAGACTCCTATGTTCTCTCTGTAAAACGGGTAAAGAAGTGATAAGATGTCATGATGTTTAGCATGTAAAGTTGCTCAGGTGCAAAGCCAAGAGGTACTAGAGAGAGGCAGTTTAACCCCAGCCCTCAAGGGCAGGATTATGAGTTTGACACAAGTCTCTGGGCTACATATTGAGACCCTGTCTCAAAAAAAAATAAATAAATAAAACCAACTGACAACCAAACAAACAGAAGAGAATATACTGCACACTAAGATCTCAAAGTTCACTTTAACTTTTCATCCAGTGACGAATGCCACCATTTTCCATTTCCTGACAGTGCAATAAATGCTCAGTGGCCCTGAGTCACAAAGGAAAGGCAGAATTGTTTTCACTTGCTCTAGTTAAGAAAAGAACTAAGAACTATATTTAGAGCAGTTCTACACAGGGAAAGGTGAGCTGGCATTTGAAATGTGACTGCAGACTGAACTCTGTCATTTGGAAGGGTGCATCCTCTGGGCCTCCAGCTGACAGTTCACTATTCTGCAGCAACTCACTTCACTAAAGACGGTGGCATGTGCTACACAATTCAACTGTATTTTCCTTAGAGTACATTATAAGAGTACGTGTATCCGATTATATAAAAGGGCAGTAAACACTTTACTCCTATCAAGTGACTTTTATAGATTTCACTTGTGCTTTCTCTAACTAATCAAGACACTGATTTTTTCTTAATGATTTATTTTTATTTTATATGTATTGGTGGTTCATCTATGTGTATGTTTGTGTGAATGTTGTATCCTGTAACTGGATTTATACATGGCTGTGGGCCATCATGTGAATCCTGGGAATTTAACCTGAGTCCTTTGGAAGAGCAGCCAGTGCTCTTAAATGCTGAACCAGTTCCAAATTGAGACACTGTTCAAAGCCACATTGCCAATGAGAGACCTAAGATAGTGGATTCAGTAAATCCATTCAGCAGCAGATGGAAACCACTTCACTGCCAAGTTAGATAAAGGTGAACATTTAAACAAAACAACCAATTTAAATGTAGAATCATGTGTGATGTTCTAGGAAGGTAAGTTTGAGTCAATCATCAGTGGTCCTTTAAAGCAGAATATGATACATTTCTGTAGTGACATTAATTAGTTCAAGCCTCATATACAACTTATTCATATATATCAATATTCTATTTGCAATGATATTCATTTTACATATGAAAACAACATAGAAACCCACTCAGCAGTATAAAAACTGACATGTATGATGGACTCATTAAAAAATATATTCCCCTTAAGAACTTGAAACTGTTTTTTTTTTTAAATTCAGAATTTTAAGTTAAGACACAATCATGGATAGTATAACACACCGAAACATTGAGACACTATCATTTTATCTCTCTATATATCAACAATGGCACCATTTGCTGTCTATGTTTTTGCTGGTCAGTACCCAGAATTTCCTTCTTTATCACAACTACATCCCTGACTTCCTCTTGCCCACGTGGGAGCCTTGGCCAGTGCATTCTTGTCTATAGTCACAGTGAAGTGTTATTGCTGAGCTAGGATCTCCTAAGTGAGGTCAGGTGGTACCACAGAGACTCTTACCAGAGCATCTTTTGGGGAAGCCTAAGGATGGGGCTGAAGAAGCAGAAAACCCTACCCTTGTTTACGCCCTGGGACAAACCATACCTATAGCACCTGAAGTTTGTCTGACATGCCAATGACATGTTTATAATTCAGAAAGAGTTTGTGTTATCCCAAGTGTTTTGATAACTTTACTACATTTTAATTAATGAATTGAGTGTGTAGGGGTGCACACATGTGCCCTATAGGTGGAGGTCAGAGGTTCTTTCTTCCCACTGTGTGGGTCCTGGAGAATGAACTCAAGTGTCAGGCCATTCAGTCATTTCACTGGCCCAACTTAGCCTAAATTTTAAAGAGGCTCTGCGGGGGCATCCTTGTGGCTCCTTTAAGAGCCCTGGGAATTCAGTCATTTCACTGGTCCAACTTAGCCTAATTTTTAAAGTGCCTTTGTGAGATCATCCTTGTGGCTCCTTTAAGAGCCCTGGGCTGCCTATTTGGTTTTTTTCTTTTTTCTTTTCTTTTTTTTCTTTGTTTTTGTTTTTCAACTTGATCAAGAGAAGAACATCATCAGAGAGGAGTAAACCATAATAGAGAAAATGCCCGATGGGGATGTAGGCAAGATTGTAGACAGGTGGTACTAGATGCTATTACAAGTAGGCTGGGTCTATGAGGAGTAAGCCAGTGAGGAGTGCTTCTCCATGCCTTCTGCCTGAGCTCCTAGCCTGCTTAAGTTCCTGCCCTGACTTCTCTCAGTCATGGATTGTTATCCCAAAGTGTAAGACGAAACAAACCCTTTCCTTCCCAAGTTGCTTTCGGTCAGTATTATATCACAGCAATAGAAATCTCAACTAAGACAAGTCTTTTGTGCCATTGCACATAGTGCTGGCACACACTTATGCTTTTGACAGGGGCTAAATGACTGAACCAAATAAATGACATTTCTTTTGTGAAGCCAACTATCCTCCTCTTGATCTCCCATCAGAGACTGTACAGACCCTCTGAAGAGTCAAGCACTATATGCATACACATTCCTGTATAGTCAAGCATTACATACACTCTCCTGTATCATCGAGTATTACATGGATACACGCCCCTGCATCATCAAGCATCACATGCATACACACTCCTGTATCAAGCATTATATGGGTATACACTCCTGTATAGTCAAGTATTATATAGATACACATTCCTGTACCATCAAGCATTATGTGCATACACACTCCTGTATCAAGCATTACAGTCAACACACTCCTGACTGTGTCTTGATGCCACATCTGCTCCATGCTCTCCTGGAGGTACAGTGGCTAAGTCTCTATAGGTCAGAATAAGTATGTCCCTGACAATACATCTGATGACTAATTGAATTAACTTATATTCCTTGCCTGAGCTACTTCCCTATCAGCTGAAAAGACCTAATTAGATAACTTCTAGGTTCTTCTAAATTTTTAACCCTACCTCTGTCACATTTTTACCAGCCTGACTTTCATCCCTGAACAAAAACAAATAAACAAACAAAAAACAAAAATAAAAAAACACTATTCCAACCAACGAGACGGCCATATTTTCAACCTGCCCATACAATCTTTACTTGCTTGGAGCAAGGGTGACTTACAGGGTTGTAGTTAAAAGTTTCCCGGGCACTGAAGAGACGGAGCCATCAGTAAAGTGTTTGCTATGCAAGCATTCAGTCCTGAATTCAAGTTCCAAGCCATATAAAGAAAGCTGGGAGTGGTGGTGTGTACTTGCAAGGTAGAAACAAGTAGATCCCTGGGGCTTTGCAAGCAGAAAACAGCAGGCCTTGGAAGAAACCCTGTCTAGAAAAACAAAAGGTGGTGGCAACCGAGGAACAACACTGGAGGATGACCTTTGACTTTCACACAGACAGACACACACACACCCCTACTTTTTGTTAAACTGTCCATTTGCTCCAATTAAGCAGTGGCTATTTCTAAGTAGTAGTTCACTGTATCATGCAAAGCTCTCTGTTGTACAGCTCTTAATTAGGTACATGGGTTATTTTGCCTGCATGTATATCTTGTATCACACGTATGCCTGGTACCCAAGGAGGCCAGAGGAGGGCATGGGACTCCCTGGACCTGGAGTTATGAATGGTTGTGGGCTGCCATGTGGGTGCTGGGAATAGAACCTAAGTCCTCTGCAGGACCATGTAGTGCTTTTAGCTGCTGAGCCATCTCTAGCTGCATGGGTTTTTAACGCTAACAAAGTTCAAGCTTTCCCCCCAGATTATAACTAAGTATTGTATTTCAAATATCAACAATATAGACAGGATGGAGAAAAGAATCAAGATGACTTGAAATCTCACTTTCAAAGTTATTTACTGTTAGATATGTCATGATAACTTCTACCCGCCCCACTGCTATGTGGATATCTTTACAAGAATAAGAACATGATAAGAGCACTGACTGCTTTTCCAAAGGTCCTGAGTTCAAATCCCAGCAACCACATGGTAGCTCACAACCATCTGTAACTAGATCTGATGCCCTCTTCTGGAGCATCTGAAGACAGTTATAGTGTACTCACATATAATAAATAAATAAATCTTAAAAAAAAAAAAAAAGAACAAGAACATGAGCTTCATGACATGACTCACTCAGTAGGTAGACACTTGCTAACACGGATGAACTGGGTTCCACCACTGGCCACCTACATGGTAGGATGAGAAAATCTGCTCTGGAAAGTTTTCCTCTAATCTCCACACGAACACTGTAGCATGTGCATAATCCATGCAAGATACTCTCCAACACAGTCAACCAACCAATCAATGTCATCATTTTAAAAAATGGGAATAATAACTAGTGTATTACCCTACCCCACTACCCTGCCTACTTCACTGGATGCCTCTCCCAGTAAATATAGATGGATCATTAATCTTACTTATTCTGTGTCTATGCAGCTATGTGCATTTGTGTTCATGTGCATGTGAAGACCAGAGGGCACCTTCAGGTTCATTCTTCATGGAATAGCCACCTTAGTTTCTGAGACAAGGTCTCTTACTGAATTTGAAATTTACAAATTAGGCAAGTCTGGGTAGTCATTGAGTTCCAGGGATCCTACTATTTCTGCCTCAGGAATTTCGACAGTGCTGGGATTACAGCATTCGATGTGCTACTACACTTGGCTTTTTATGTGGGTGCTGGGGACCGAATTTAGGTCCTCATATTTGCAAAGCAAACATTTTTCTGACTAAGCTATTGCTCTCATCTCTCTTTCATCTCTCTCTTTTTCTCCCTCCCTTCCCTCTGTATGTGTGTGATCGATCACACTTGTACCAAGGCCAGAAGCTCCACGTCAGGTATCCCTGTCCACTGCTCTCCAGCTGACTTTTTGAGTCTCTCACTGACCCTCCCTTTGGCTCACTTGCCTAGATGGGCTGGCACAGGGTTCCTGTTCATGCTGCCCCAGTGCTGGGTACTCCCCTGCTGTTGCACCTGGGCTCTTCTGTGGGTCTCTGTGACTGCACAGAAAGCACTTTACTTATGAAGCCATCTCTCCAAACTCTTGACTTAGTTTTGATACAAGGTCTCATGTAACCCAGGCTGGTCTCTGTGAAGTTGAGCATCACCTTGATATTCTGATATACTTCCAAACTGCACGGATGACACAGGTGGGTCATCATATCCAGTTTACCCAGTGTTGGGATGGATACAAGCTTTCTACCAACAGAGTTGTATCTCCAGTTCAACCTCAATTTTGGTGGTTTATATTTTAAGTAACTACACTTAGCTTATGGTTAAAAAGCCCTACTTTATTACTAAAATTTGTGTTATTCATTATTTTACTTAAAAAAATAGTGTGATGTTCTCTGTACAGTTGTTCTTCCCTTTGAAGAGCATGTCTAAGTCACAGGACATACACTTTATGTTTTTGGTTAATTTTCTCCAAAATAGTTGAATCAACTTAAATCTTACCAACATTGCGAGTTTCCACAAGTCTTTAAAGACATGAGAATAAGCAGGGCAGTGGTGGCCCACGCCTTTAATCCCAGCACTTGGGTGGCAGAAGCGGCAGATTTCTGAGTTTGAGGCCAGTCTGGTCTACAGAGTGAGTTCTAGGACATCCAGGGCTATACAGAAAAACCCTGTCTTGAAAACCAAAAAAAGAAAGAAGAAAACAATAACAACAAAAAAGAGAATAGCTGTGAATATGTTTAAATCTCTTTGTAGGCTTCTATATTGGCCTTTTATACTTAAAAATATTTCTCCTGCCTCACTCTAAATTTGATAGGCTATATACAATATTTTAAAAGCATGGTTCTAGTTAGTGGGGTTCTAGGTCATTTGTTTATTTATATTTCCAGTCTTTTCAACAATAAGTACATATTACCTAAATTTATAAAGAAAATGTCTACCTAAAAGTATGTTATCTTTGTAAACATTAAACCTGAGAGTACTGGGAAACAAATTTGTTTTATTCAATTTTAAACAAACTGTAATGCAAAATCTCTGGCAGAAGAACAGCCTAACAGCTTTCTCTTAGGTATTCATAAAGATAGTGCTTGTCACAGATGTGGTAACAAGATGAAGACCTCAAAAAATGCTCAGCTAGTGTCTTTTCTGGACCACAGCTTTCTCTTCAAATCTTATCTGAAATTTAATTGCAATTTATTACTATTGCCAAAGAACTGGCCAAGGAACCTTTGCGCCTATGATTCTAGCCATGCACAATACAACAGTAATCAGCATGAGTTTTAAGGGGATAGGCTGAGGCAGGCAGCGTGGTTGTTATCAATACTGTCCACCCAACTCTTCCTCTAGGCTATGCCATCATGGACTTCCATCTTCTTTCAGGTTTGGCGAACTCCAAGTTCAAAATTATCAGTCCAGATTTCCCTTATCAGAGTGTCTTCATAGACTCCTGGCTATAACTGTGAAAACATGTGTGTGTGTGTGTGTGTGTGTGTGTGTGTGTGTGTGTTATGTGTATGTCTGAGTGCTTCTGCATGTGCACTTGTATGCATGTGCATATTGGAAGGTGGAGGTCAGTATGGTGCTATTTCTAAGAACAGCCATCTCCTCTGTTGTGTGGGACAGTCTCTTACCCATGAGGCTAGGCTGGCTAGCGGCTCCAGGGCTTCTCCTGTCTCTACCCTCCGGACACGGATTACAAGTGTGTGCTACCATGCCTGGCTTTTACATGGGTGCTGGGGATCACACTTGGCATGCGTTTTATGGATGGAGCCATCTTTCTAGCCTTTGAGCATACACTTAATTAAGACAACTGTTTTGCTGTAATTTTTGCTGCTAGAAAAGTTGTATAATATTTTAATAAGAAAGTTAAACCCAGTCTCAGTTTCAAGAATTATCAAGCATCAAATTAAAAACTAACTTAAACACAAGTACTGAATCCTGCCCATCACATGAACTTCATGGTCACTATTATTTGAAGTTTATCCTCAACTAGATTTTATTTTCTCGTTATTACAGTTTCTAGAAACCATGGTTGCAAAACTGCCTATTCCTGCATAATTCAGACATATAAAGTGTAGCTTTTATCTAGATTTGAATGTTCATAATGTTGTAGCCAATTTGTAAGAACATTCATATCAAATAATGTCTTCCTGATTGACAGGTAAGACAATATTTCCAACATAAACAGCAAATAGATAAGTCTTAAACTGTATTTTAGAATTTATGCCACAGGGAACATATATAGACAACACACTTTCAGTTAGACTATTTGTAACATCTACAACATTTACAACAAAAATAAGATGTTGGAGGAGATGACAAGAATCATGGATAATTTCTGTATTTGTCAAGAAGCTCTTGTAAACATGGATGGAAACAATGTAGCTGCTTCTGCTGTTATTTTTATCCCTCTTTGTGACAGGCTGGCTTCAAACTCCTATGTAGCTAAGGTTGAATATAAACCTCTGATTTTCCTGCTTCTCCCTCCTAATTGCTGTTTATATTAAAGATAGTTGTTTTATATGTACCCAGATGTGACTTTAATTCAAGCAGTAAATAAGTACAGAGCACAGCAGCAGGCAGAATAATGGCCCAACCAAGGTTACCATGCTCTGATCCCTAACCTTGGGAATAAATTACGCTCTATGGCAAACGAGAATTCAGATGTCAACCTGATGAATGGTTGCTAATCAGGCCGTCTTAATTAAGAAGAGAACACAGCTTGGCTATCAGGTGTATACAGAGTAATTATACGGACCAGGGAAAACACACACCACACACACACACACACACATACACACACACAGAGTTGGGGACCAGGCAGACAGGGAGAGAAAATGAAGTCAGTGGGATGAACTATTGCTGATTCTGAAGATGCAATGAAAGTGGCCCAAGAGCCAGGGAATAAATACTGCAAGTCCTTGGGAAATCATTAGAAAAGGTGCCCTTTGCCCACGGCCTCCAGGAAGGAAGGTACGCAGCACTTCTCTGCACTATGCTTGGTGTGTTTCGGGATGGATTTGTGTCTCCTTATCTGAAGAGCAATACATTTGGGTTGTTTTAAACCACTAAGTTTGTGGCATTTATTTATTTATTTATTTATTTATTTATTTATTTATTTATTTTTACAGCAGCAATAGAAAATAGTAAAAGCACTCACTAAGTTCAGATAGAATACCAGGTGGGAGCTTTAAAATTCCTAGTGAGATAACTGGATTACTTAACTAGAGAAGACACTACAATCAGTACAAGGCCGTGCTGTGACTCAGGCGACAGGAAGCCCAATGTTTGGGGATGACTTTGCTGGTTTGTGCTGGAAATCCCTGCCCTAAAGAGAGGCAATGGATGTAGTCAACCCGCTGCTCAGGGGATGAGATCAACACGACTGCTTTCCTTTACTGCAATCCCGACCAGTAGGAAACACACAGTAATGATAAAGGTTTAACTTCTAGGAAGCCACGAAAATGAAACTGAAGGTTGCTCTTTAAAGCTTGCCACTCCTACTGATGGCCACTGTGCTGCTTAACCAAGGGCAGCGCAAGGTCTTTTGCTGATGTCAGATTATGAACAAAGGATTTACACATCCCAAATACTGCTGAGTATTTTCAAATTCTGACACAATCCTTTAGCACAATAATTTGCCAATACTTAGGAAAATTAAGGATAATAAATACTTTAAACCAGTTATCTCCATTTCTAAGAATTCATCTTACAAATACTCATAGATGCAAAGATATACATATGATCACACTCAGTTGTCACAGTATTGACAGGAAAAAAAAAACAGAACAAAACAACAACAACAATTAAAAAACCCCTGGAGAATCTAAACGCACTGGATTAATACACGATAGAATACCCATACAGCTGATTTAACCAAGGAGGCAACTTTTATTTCTCTTGTGCACAGACCCTAGGTTTTAAGCTAGCAAGTTAGTCATCAGATACAATGTTCTCAATTGTATGTTTACAAAAGAAACTCATAAAAATGTTTTCAAATACACAGGAACTCTGAGCACTAATATTCACTGTGATGTGGCCAGGCAACTCTTGTTCAGCGACACCATGCTTCTAAAGAGGACTTAGCTTGTCCAAGCTTTTTAGTTGTAACAGGGAGAATCAACGAATTCTCTTGTAACCTTCAAGTAAGCACAATGTCCCTGCTCTAGACCACTAAAATGATGGTGGCCTTCGTGTATGCTGACACAAGTCACATTGCAGGTAAAAATAATGTATGTGCACACACACTATTTTCACTTACTCAGTATTCCCTGAGTATATACACCATGTACCAACACTGTTTTTGGTTCTGAGGTTACTTGATTGAATTCTCACAGGGACAGGAAATACAATGTAAATGCTATAATATAGTACTAGGAGTGATCTCTATGAAGAATAAAGCAGAGGAAGAACACAGTGCAGGAAGAGGTGGCCTTTAGACATGTAAACAGAGCTGTCCTGTGAACAGACCTAAAAGGAGAGGCAGACTGAGCTATGAATGCGCCTGTAGAGGGATGTCCAAAGGCAGAAACAGCCTGTCACCTAAGAAGGAGAGTGGGGCCCAAGGCTGGAGAGGTGGCTAGGTCTCAGGTCTTTCTGGCCTTGTACGATACAGAACCTAGATCTTCATCTTCATGTGTGCCGGGAGAGCACAGAAGGTGTTCTCATGGTCTCTGCTTCCCACATATCCTAGAGTGAATGACATGGCCACATGTGTTTAAAGACAAACAAAACATTTTCAGTGTTTCTGGGAGGACACATTATCTGGGGCACAAGTGAAGCAAGAAGACCAGTCAAGACTGAGGCAGAGTTGGTCTGGACGAGGCCTGCAGAACGGAAGCGAAAAGACACAGCTCAACTGGGAAGCTCTCTGGAAGTAAAGGAGATAGATTATTTTTAGGCTGGGTATGAAATAGAGAATAAAAGAGTGAAGACACACACCAGTATTTGGTGAGTGGAAGAAGTCTGGGGTGCAGATGGGTGCAGAAGCTGCTGTACATGTGAAGCCATTCTGAGTGGAGGGGCCCAGGAGTCATGGAGCACAGATGAGACGTGGAAGGCCAACAGGTCAAGTTTATGGCAGGAGGCTGCTTCAGATGATCCTGTGGGGGTGGATACGGCACAGCAGCCAGGAAGTCAGCAAGGAAAAGAAGAGTCCAGCAGAGAAAAAGGGAAAAGTCATGGCCAGGGGCTCAGAAGAAAAACAGATTCTGTGTCTTGGCAGCCATCAGAGTAAATAGTTCAGTGAAGTACGAGGTTGCCGCTAGGTTGAGGCCAAGCTGACATTACTGAGGACTCAGTGTGGCAATGAGGGAAGCCCTGGCGCTGTAGGGGTGAAGGGCCGACTGGACTGGCTTTTAGAGAGCAGGAGGAAAGGAAGTCTGTACACACTTGACTTGAGTCACTGGCTATAGAACCACACTCAGGAGCTTCTGTTTTAACTTCTGCCATCAGGGTTGTGTAACTGAGACACGGGCATTGCTCTCCACATTTGGGAGTGCAAAGCTGCGCTAATTTTTGCCTTGGTCTGCTGGCAAGCCCTCGTCCTCCTCACTGCCTTCTGTTCACTTCCAGCAGGGCTGCCTCCAGACTGCAACAGCTGCTGGGCCCACAGCTGATTGTAACCCCTGCTCAGCAGCGGGGCTGTCAGCTCTGTCTACACCCCCTGGCTTAGTCGGTCTTCTCTTTTACCTTTCTTGTTAATTATTTTTCTCATCACTACTCTACGTATTTGCATGTCTGGGCAGTAAAGCTGATCCTCTGTGTATAACACCAGTGACAGAGAGGATGCTGTCCCTTGCAGAGCACAACCTGATGAGCAGCACACAGGCCAGACTGGTCCCTGAGATTACAGGCCTTTGCAACTAAGCAAATCTAAGCCCCTTCTGAGAGTCAAAGGGGTGACTGATGGACGGGTCACTTGAACCTTTGATCTTTTCCCACAAGTCTGAAGCTTCCTACAGGTCATCTCCAGATGACAATCAAATTAGCGAACAGGGGCTTCATACAGGCAATCGTAAATGTCTAAGATGCCGAACCCACTTATCACATCCGCTTGCATCAGCCAATCAACAGTTAACGATATGCTGTTGCCTGTGTGTTTTGACAGTGTGAGAGGTGCTGAAGTTGTAGAGGTGGATGTTTCCAGTCTCTCTTTGGAGCTATGCAGTGGTCTAGAGTGCACTAAGGTATAAATGGTCACAACATGAGTCGGCAAATGCTTTCAGAAAGAAATTCATCTGCTATAAATACATAAACATAGGAAATGACACAAAAGTTGTCAAGTCTGAGTTAGTCAGATGTGGGTACCTGAGAGGAACATGTGCAAAGGACAGAAGCAAGAGAGAACGCGGCATACCTAGGGATGCTTACAACAAAGAGAGCAATGTGAGCGCTAGTGCATGAGTGTGTGTGTGTGTGTGTGTGTGTGTGTGTGTGTATGTGTGTGTGAGAGAGAGAAATGCTGGACTCTGTGTGTGTGTGTCTACATGTCTGTGTCTCTCTGTGTGTGTGATGCTGGACTGTGTGTGTGTCTCTGTGTGTGTGATGCTGGACTGTGTGTGTCTCTGTGTGTGTGATGCTGGACTGTGTGTG
>NC_034592.1:79533611-79607814 GCF_900095145.1 Mus pahari
CTCTGTGTGTGTGATGCTGGACTGTGTGTGTCTCTGTGTGTGTGATGCTGGACTGTGTGTGTGTCTCTGTGTGTGTGATGCTGGACTGTGTGTGTGTCTCTGTGTGTGTGATGCTGGACTGTGTGTGTCTCTCTCTGTGTGTGTGATGCTGGACTGTGTGTGTCTCTGTGTGTGTCTCTTTCTGTGTGTGCGATGCTGGACTGAGGAGGATTAGGTAATCAGGGAAGACCAGATAAAAGCTACAGAGAAGGAAGAGTTAGGTTAGAAGTTATGAAAGAATTTGGGCCATATCCTGTGCACACCGTAACCAGGTGTAATGGCTATTCATGGTCAACTTGAGTATATCTGGAATGAACTACAATCCAGAATTGGAGGGCTCACCTATGAGTTAGATCTTGAGGCTGGAAGACACAAGTTTCTGACCTGGACCTTGACATGGAGATTTTGAGGCATAGTGGCTATGAAAAGCTTAGGCCCTGGCAAGGTAGTATAGGCCTTTAATCCCAGGAAACTAAGCAAGGAGATCTCTGAGTTCAAGGTCAGTTCAAGTTCCAGACCCTGGGGTGGTGGTACACGCCTCTAATCTGGGCCACACCTTCTGCTGGAGACCTACTTAAGGACATTGGAAGAAGGAAGACTCACTCTTCTTCACGTGCTTGCATTTACTTGGCAGCACATCTGTGGGAATCTACTTCTACAGAAGACCAGCTGAAGCAACTAGCCTCGTGGGACTGAGCAACTACCAGATCCTTGGACTTCCCATTCACAGCTGACCATTGTTGGGTAGTTGGACTACAGACTGTAAATCATCACAACAAATTCCCTTAATATATAGAGACATTCCATTATAAGTTCTGTGACTCTAGTGAACCCTGGCATCACCATGCAATGTTTCTTAAAAGTACAGGGACTGAGCTTAGTCACTGTGCATGTGCAAACCTTCTCAGATCTGCCAAATTACTCACCATCAGACCAAAACCAAGTAGCATTTCCACGTCTAACCTACAGAAGAGCAGTGCCCTGGGACTTTGGCCTCCTTGTCAGTTCCATGTGGTATATCTCTTCTTTGGGCAAGAGTTGTTGAAAGTCACTTAGCAAGCCTGCTTTGCCAAGGGATGCTTTCATGCATCAGCACCATCAGGAACACCTCACTGTGACAGGAAGCATCTGTGCTCCCCAGACATCTGCCTGGCTACAGGCAAATGATCACACAACCACTAAATAAACTCAGGCTTATTTGAGTCCCCTCACCTCCTACTGTCACCTGATCTAAATTTACTATGAAATACTTGGCAAAAATAATCTAAATTGGAAGAAAATGGATTGGCTGAGCCTTCATTATTTCCACATTTGCTCTTCTGTTTCCTTCTATTCCTCCACTTGCTAGTGTAATGAGAAGAAAAACATGTACTTCAAAATGTACTGCACAAAATGCATGCCACTGTAGATTAATATGCTTATAATTATTACCATTACTAAATGCTACTCGTTAGCTGTAGACTAGAGGCTACTAAGTTGTAACATGTATGCTTTAAGAATCCCTTCCCCACAGAAAATACTCTTTTCCCCTAAATTTAAAACTTGATGGTTCTAACCATAGAGGAGAAGGAAACAGTGGCCAAGATAATAAATGCTACAATGTTATGAGACAGTGGGTAACAGCAGTGATTCTTACTGAAGGCTGAGCCCTTCATCTCTCAAGAGAGGCTCCAGAGGCTCTAGAGGCTTTGGTGCCAGAAGCACAACTTCTGGACTGAACAAGCTTACATACTAATAGCTGCAAGATTTCAAGAGTTCATCTGATAAGAGATTGTACAGCCAGGCATTATAAAGTTCAAAGTCATCCTACATAGGGAGTCTGAAGTTAGCCTGAGTTATATGAGAACCTTTCCAAAACAAACAAACAAACAAACAAACAAAAATGAGAACAAACAACCTCCCCCATCAAAACCAAAACCAACCAACCAACCAACCAACTAATCAAACAACCAACCAACCAGAAAACCTAAAGAAACAGAATGCTAGAGAGTGCTGAGGGTTGCAGACTAACCTCTGCAGCAAGCGAATTAGCAGGTTCTTTGGAAACAAACAAACAAAAAAACAATACCTGGTCCTGTTGGGTATTCCAATAATCTTAACACTTGACAGGTGGTGACTGAATGCTCAAGAAGTTCAAGGCCAGCCTTTGTTACATAGTAACTGTGAGGCAAGCCTAGGCTACACAAGAGCATCCCTTGGCAAAGCAGGCTTGCTAAGTGACTTTCAGTAACTCTTGCCTAAAGAAGTGATATACCACATGGAACTGACAAAGAGGCCAAAGTCCCATGGCCTGTTCCTCAGTAGGTTAGATGTGGATGTGAACTTGGTTGTAGTCTGATGGTGATGTGATTATATTTAAATTAAAAATAAAAATATTTGAAAATATTGTCTAGAAGCCTATTCTTTACAAATTCAACCAGTAACACCTCAGCTCTGATTATGAGGAAGTTGCCTACCAGACTATTCAGAAGTGTGTGTGTGTGTGTGTGTGTGTGTTTTGTGTGTGTGTGTTGTGTGTGTGTTTAGAGAATAGTCTCATGTAGCCCAAACTTTGCTATATGTACACGTATATGAATATGTATATAGTCAAGTATAACCAACTACTCACCCTCCTGCCTCCACATTCGGAGTGCTGGGATTACAAACATACAACACTGAAGCCCCATTTCAACACCAAGGATGATGTAAGGGTTTCTTGGCCTAATTACACAGCAGAGCCTCATGCTATCTGGTTAATAACACATAGTCGTCTAGTTCACAGACTGACTCTAAGCTAAGGACCCTTCCTTATATAAAGTGAGATAAAAGTTGGGATCACTAGTTTTGACAGTTGAACGCAATCTAGAACCACTGGGGAGTCTCCATAAGGGATTATCTAGATTAAATTAGCCAGTGGGCATGGCATGTCTTGATTTTGTTAACTGAGATGGGAAGACCCATCCACTGTGGGTAGCACTATTCCCTGGGTTTGGGGTCTGGACTGTACAGAAGTGGAGAAAGTGAGCTGAGTACCGGTATATGCGTGCTGCCTCATTGCTCTAACTGTAACGTGAGTAGCTGCTTCAAATTGGTGGCTTTAAGTTCCTGCTACCCTTACCTCTCCCCACTTTCCTATGATGTATGTAA
The DNA here is from genome assembly GCF_900095145.1 of Mus pahari. NCBI lineage: Eukaryota > Metazoa > Chordata > Mammalia > Rodentia > Muridae > Mus > Mus pahari. The sequence goes on from NC_034592.1 coordinate 79,536,777, forward strand.
CTTGGAATCGTAAGCTAAATAAACCTATTCCCTCTTAAGGTGTCTTTGTCAGGGTATATTATCATAGCAACAGGAAAGAAAATGAAGAGAGATGGTCTTTCTGGTTTCCTGGTAAGGAGAGAGGGGAGGCAATGAATGATAAAAGAGGTATTCCAGAACCCAAAGTTGAGAAAAAGCTCACAATTGTAGACAGCCTTTTTCTTAACCTTTCTCTGTCTATGGTGGGAAAGAAACATAGAAAATGGGACCTTTTCTTCCCACTCCGGCTCCAGGATTCCCTAGACCCCATTCTTGGGAATTCGGTGGTAGGAGGTATGCTTCTTAGCTGAGGCAGGAGCCATGGAAAGAAACTCTGATTTCCCAGGGCATGCGCTGGACACCTGCTGTTGCCAGCAAGCAACCCCAGCTTTTAATGCAAAGAGGATGCCTGCAGGAATGTAGATCTGTCTGAAAGAAGCCCCTGCTGAACCCACCTAAGGACAGAGGGTTTCTAAGTTTGCACATTCACAAGCCTGGAGTATAGTACCAGTGTGGCTACCTGTAGGGTCTGCTAAGGCCTGTGATACAAAAACCCAATGAATATGCACGTGTCCTGCTAAAGATTCCATGCGGTACTTTCACTATAATAGTGGAAATGCCCCTATTTAAATGTGCACTTTGGGCAATTTTGATTTTTTTTCCTTTTTTTTTTTTTAAAGATTTATTTATTTATTTTATGTAAGTACACTGTAGCTGTCTTCAGACACTCTAGAAGAGGGAGTCAGATCTTGTTATGGATGGTTGTGAGCCACCATGTGGTTGCTGGGATTCGAACTCTGGACCTTTAGGAAGAGCAGTTGGGTGCTCTTACCCACTGAGCCATCTCGCCAGCCCTGATTTTTTTTCCTTTGAAAGACAGTATCTCACTATGTAGCACTGACTGGCCTGGAACTTGCTATGTAAGTAAGCCAGATTGGCTGGCTTCTAGCTCAGAGATTCACCTGTTTCTGTCACCTCAGTGCTGGGATTAAAGTTGTATGTCACCACAGTTGTCTCTAATTCTCACTTTTAATTCATACAAGTATTTCCATGTTTGCTGTGGAAAATGACGCAGTATGCTGTGGAAAATCACGACACATATAATTTTTAAAAGTTTTAGATTCAAATGACTAGAAAGACATTTATCACTCTAATGTTCTACTGAAGTTTGTCCACAGGTCATTCTTGATGTTAGGGTATTTTAAAACTGAAACCACACTTCTTCTCTTAATCAACCAAGAACAGAACCAAGAACCAAGCAGTAGAAATTAAGATACTAATTCGATATTAATCAAATCCTAACTATGTTTCCAAATTTACAAACAGAACTACAGTATCCCCAAATTGATGTACTAACATGTACCCAAATGTGACCACTGACTGCAATCTAAACAATGTTTATTAGATTTTGCCTGAATTCCATTTATTGCCAGGAAAGGACACAGGAGTTATGCAGTTACTGGAGTCCAACTCAAATGCTGCCCACCATATCCAATTGTACAAATTCCTAGTTTATTCATTTGTACATGTTTCCTCTTAGATTAACTCCACACCTTTACTCCTAACATCCTCCCCCCGCCAGTTGTTTCACACTGTCATCAACTTTATTTGTTATAGAGTAAAAGTTCATGGCTACCAGAACCCAATGCTGCAACTGTTAATGTGCAATGAAGAATTGGAAAAAGTCAATGGGAAGGGCTGTTATAAAAAAGGGCGTGCTTTCTTATCTGTAAGTCTAATTACTTACTGAAGAGATGACTTGGCATAGATTCAGAAGATCTGGCAAGGTACTAATATCCCTATATTCCCTTCTAAGATGTAGATCCAATGGGTAAAAGAAGGCATTTTTTTTTTTTTTTTAAGAACAAAAACAAATCCGAGCTTACTTTCCCAACTGCAATATTCAACATATAAATAATCCATCTCCGTTAATTAACCTTCACTTTTCAGATGGATTACTTTTTAAAGCTGAGTGGCAGGCCACCAAAATGGGAAGGAGAAGTCAATGTCATTGAGTATAAATAGCTGTGGCCAGAAACAATATAGCAAAGGAGCCAATGGGAGAAAGGCTCCCCAAATTGCTGCATAAGTGACTGAATTCAATGCCTCCTTCATGCGGGCCGCAGCAAACCACCAACAGCATCAAAAGATGCAAACAGTGATGATGCAGGTGATGATGCAGGATTTCTAATCTTATGTCGGAAAGACAGCCTTACTGTATTTTTCTATGGTTCTGACAGTTTTTAAACTCTCAGTTGGAGGCTAATGAAAATTAACTTGGGTCTTGAACTTAATATCCATGAAAAAGAAACCCATTTAAAACGGGAGTCAGATATAAATACACGCGAGGAAATAGTACACTGGAAACACAAAGGGTGGACATTTAAAAAATTTTGTTTAGGTTTGCTGCATTGTTAAATGTCTCATCTTAAATATAAACCTTGCGATGTGTTTCTACAGTTAATCAAAAGGATCAGTTTCTCTCTCACGCCTTTGGTTAAAACATTAGTCAGTATGCTTAAATTGCATGGGGTACACACTTCACTTTTTAAATGTCTCCTGGACATTTCCTGAGTGTTGTCAAGCGCTGGAAGTCATTAAGTTTACAAGATTCTGTGGTGAAGCGCGCGCGCGCGCGCACACACACACACACACACACACACACACACACACACACACAGTCCTTAAAGCATCAGCAGTCTGAAAGCAAATGCAGGCATCAGAAAGTTATATAAGAAAAGCGGTCACTCCTCTGAGAAATCAGTTCAAGCATAGGTAATCTAGTAAACTGCAAATGCAGAGTGCAGGGCTGGGTCGCAGGAACTAGGAAGCAATGTAAAATACACCGGGAAATGAGGGCACTTAGGAACTGAATGATGCGGGCACCGCCACCAGAGGCATCTTCTGGCATTCCTTCAGAAGGAGCAAGAATGGGCTGTCTTTGAAGAGCCCCTAATGACCTGGCTAACGGCACAGCCTCAAACCACCACATCGCGAAACAAATCCCATCAGTGGGAGACAAGGCTGGAGGAGTCGCAGTAAAAGATCCATCCATTCACTAACGCCACCCTGGCTGTCACCGGCCTGGGACGCGCACACTCCCCGGCACTGCCACCTGCTTTCTACTTCCTCGGGGAGAGGTGGTGGCGCGCGGGTCCTGGCCCAGCGGCTCCAAAGGCAGAACTAATGATGAATCCGTGATTCCTATCCCGGGAGCTCAAGTCTCAGCTCCCCCGGGGTCGGTTCCCGGACGGCGCGCGGCCCCACCGGGGGAAGGCTGAGAAGTTCCCCCACGGCGGAGCCCCGGCAAGGGGCCCCGGGGGAGGGGGCGGCGCCAGGTCGGAGCGCAGGAAGCCTCGGCCCACGCGTGGGCCGGGACCGTGGGAAGCCGAGCTGGGGGCGGGGCCGCGCGGAGCCACCCCGGGGCCCGGCTCCGGGATCCCCCTGACGGGGCGCGGGCGGAGAGGGGGCACCCTGGCCGCTACCTGCTGTTGGATCTTCCCGTCCTCCGTGACGACCCAGTGCGTAGTGGCCAAGGCCCCTCGAGCCACCACGCTCAGCAAAGCGGAAAGGCTGAGAAGCCAACCCCGACCGGAGCGAGGTAGCAGCTCGAACCGGCCGCGGACCCCTACTGCCGCCGCCATCTTGCCCCCCCGGCCGGGCCGCTCACACCGGAAGCGGAAGCGACTCCGTGCCGTCCGCCATCTTGGGGAGGTCGCCTCTGGCCCTGGAGGAGGAGCCCGCGGAGTGCCTTGGAGGCGACGCCGGTCCCTTTACCCTAGGTTGGGGCAGCCGGTCCTGCCACTCCTCAGGGCTGGAAACTGCTTTCTAGTTACCGTTTTTCTGTAGGCTATATGATCTCCAAGCGTGGGAACCGGAGGGGAGATAATAATAGACGAGGTGGAGCTTGAGCAGAAGTAAGAAGACGGTGGAGGTCTTTTTAAAAAGTAAGTATTGTTTCTGGTAGTGCAATAAAAGTTATACTGTTAAACTATCTGAGGCTTTTGTTTAAATTAATGCTCGTATTGGAGTGTTAAGCGGCGCAGTCGTAGTGTGTAATGCGTGTCACACATTGAGTAAATAGCTCGTTATCAAATATAAAATATCAGCTCATTACAAGTTATGTATATGTGATCGGCATACTTTTTCTTCCCAAGTTTAGAAAGCGATGTGTCCTTACAGACCACATACATCCGGTGTGGCCAGATTTCTGGGTCTTACAGCAGCACGTGTCTTGTGGACTTTGGTGGGCAGCCCTGGTCTAAGTTAAAGACCCAGGTGTAGAGCCCCGATATTGGCATCTCCGGGGACTGTATTAAATATGTAAGCATTTGCGGCTTCCCTTTCCCGAGGGAAGACTCAGCCTTTATGATGAGTATGTTTTAAGGAAGTCTCAGGCGATTGATTTGCATATTGAAACTTAGAGGCGCACTACCGACAGGTAGACTGTTAACTAGCTTAGGTTCCAGGCTCTGCCAATGTATGTTCTTATACATATTTCAGGTCGGCCTGCTAGTATGGTGGGTGTATCATCTTGTAACAAAGCTTGTTTTGATTTTTTTTCTGTTGAGAAAAAAAAAAAATTGTACCCTGCCACCTACGTAGATGTGTTGCACGGAAACAAATCTCTGCCTCATGTTACGGGAACAGAGACCGTGGCATGGCTTTTTAATTCTGAGAGCAGTTTGGTTTTGTTGATTTTTTTTTGTTGTTGTTTTGTTTTGTTTTTGAAATGAAGTCCCATTTGCAGCCTGAATTGCCTGGAATTTATTATTTAGCCCAGGCAGGCCTTTAAGTCTAACTTTGTCAACCGCCTGATGCTGGATACAGGCATGAACCATCAGTCCCAGCTCACTGGGCAGCTTTTCTTAAAAGTATCGATGGAATGAACATTCCGTTTTATTAAAAAGGTGTATCTTGGGTCTGGAGAGATGACTTGGGGCTAGAAAGATGGCTCAGGGCTGAAGAGCACTTCCTGCTCTTCCCTGGAAGCAGTGTTAGGCCACAACCACCTGTATAACTCCAGCTCTAGGGGATCCTCCTTTATACATGTGGCATACAATCCTCATACACAAACATATACATCCATGTATGTATGTATGTGTATATTTGCCTCTGGTAGTAGGGACTGGGTGTATAGATCAGCTCAGGACTTTCGGGAAGGTTATGAAACACTTGCCCCTCCAGAAAGGAGAGGCTAATTAACATTTCTCAGACCACAGGGTGGAACCAACAGGATGGACTGTTGCCCACCTTCAGACAAGGGAAGTCCTTGTCACCTCATTCCCTAAAGACCAATCAGTTTAAAGGGTGCACTGTTTGGCCAATCTTATTGTGCCTAGTTGCTGATGCTCTGTTCTGCCTCCTGGAAACCATATAAAAACTCACTGAATGGGTGCTGCGCAGCCTCTCCTTCTGGTCTGGGACCACCCCAGTGCACTGAAACAATAAATTCCTCTTGCTTTTTGCATCAATCCTGACTCCACGTGGTTTGCTCAGGGGGTCCCCAGTAAGCTAAGGGTCCCTGGAGTCTTACATGGGCACAGAAATATGACCATTTAGAAGTAAGCGATGATGTTGACAATTAAAATACAGATGAGAATGTAATAATCATGTGTAGAGAGAACTACAACCAGGTGAAAAAGGCTTGGCACAAAGGTCATGGTTCAGGCACAGTGTGGTTGGTAAAGGTGATACTGGTGTCAATTTGTAAGGGACCCTTGTGTGTCGTATCAAGTTTAAATATAGACAGTAAGGACTGTAACTTGAGTTTTAAAGTAGAAACAAGTGATGGATTCCTTTTTTCTCAGCATCTTTTTAGTTGTAGGCATCTATTATTGTATATCATCTGATTTTTTTCTTTACAGTGCTAAGGACTGAGCCTAGGGCCTTGCATATGGTAGCCAACCATATTACTAATGAGCTATTTATCTCTAGCCCATTATTTAATAAATGTTTATTATACCTAGCTGATTGCTGAACCCCAGAATGAATGGTTGAATAGAATCTCTAGTATATATCTCAGCTATCAGGAACATTTTTTTGGCATTTAACTATTGGAAAGGAGTTGGATATCAACTTCTACAAACTCAATAGATTATCCACTTGTTTTTCCTAGTTCATATTTATTGTCCTTTGAGATAAGATTTTGTTTCAAACCTTGAGAGCGCTCCATGTTTTTCTGTTGTGTAACTTATAAACTTACTAGCTTTAAACCATTATTTCAGTTTCTATGGAACACAAGTCTGGTTTAGCATGGTTGATATCTTGCTGGATGTTGACTGGCCATTAATGCAAAACACCCTCTTAACATGACAATTAATTTTAAGGCTACCAAGAGAATGTCTCCATTGCTTAAAACTGACTTACTTCACCTCTGGCTAGATTTAAAGAATTTCTATGCTAAGATTATCCAAGTGAACAATCTTCCTTATGACTATTGTCAAATAAGCTTATATATGACTGTAATTACATTTGCAAAACTAACTTTGGCCAAATTAACAGAATCTTAGGAGTGATGTAGCTACATGTATCCTCCATAGTCCAGGTGGAGCTCTTAAAATTAGTCTTATTAAAATATAAATAAAAATAAAAAGGTATATTCGGTATACAAGGATGTCTGTGTATGAATACCATTCTTGCTTTAGGTATCCCCAATACAGAGAAAAGTGTTTGTTTATCCTTTCTCAGCTTTTACTTGTGCTCTTTTCTTCAACTTAAGGTACAGGTCAATCTTAGTGTATAAAGATGCCAAGTTTCTTGCCACCTCTGAATGGAGCAGTAGTGACATACCACACTACTTTGTGATAGTATTTTCTACATTTTGAGTGTAAAACTTGATTAATTTCTGCAAAGGTTCTTAGGTCTAGTCTAGTGAAACAATACACAAACTTGGAAAAGCAAATACAAGTAGGTAGGAAACTCATAGGACCAGTCAAACTCTCCCTCCAAGGCAGACGGGAATTGTCTTGTTATACCACATTTGAAAGACCACAAAGTATTCTGGGTGTAACAGAATGTAGAACAGACTTTTCTAGAAACGAGTACACAACACAGATTTTTCAAGGATGCCCAGGTTTCTGTCTCCAACTTAGGTTCTGAAGTACTAAAAAGGATTGGGAAAAGCTGGCTGACCAAGGCCATCTAAGGGATCTGTCCTAAACTCTTTGCTCATTTAATCTATTAGCTGTTAAACATGGAGGAATTTCTTATACTTACATTTTTTTAATCTTCTTGACTATCTGTATTTAGGTTTTGGCTGTGTTTTCCCAATTCCTCCCAAGAAGTAGCTTTCCCATTTGGAGTAGAACAATTACAAATACCAACGGAAATGTGCTATTTTCTTCTCTTTACTGTACTAAATCGTAAGGTGCAAACACTTTAAAGCCATGACTGAACAATGATGGCTTCTGAGTTATTATGTGCTAGGCAGTCCTGTCACTTAAAAAAAAAAAAATCCTGTTTAAGCACTTTTTTTTTTTTCCATACAATTGCACTTCTTTCCTTCCATGAAACCTAGAGAAATATAAAGTCATAATGGGAGAACTGCCAGTACCTCACTCACTGTGAGGTTTTAGTGCAGTATATACCAGGAAATGTATCTACTTGATCTTTCAATATGAAATAATTTTTAAAGGTCTGTTAAATAGTATCAGCACATCTCTGCATGTGGGTCTGTGCACATGAGTGCAGTTGTCTGCTGTGGAGGCATATGCTGGGTCTATTGGAGTTAGAGTTACAGGCATAACTGCCTGATATGGGTGCTGAGGAATAAACTGAGGTTCTCTGCAAGAGCAGTACTGTACTTTGCAGTCTCAAAACTGGGACAGATTTTGTAATTTGTAATCTAATGTAGGTATTTATTAAAAGTTTATTACATTTAATGTGCTTGTAGGTCATAGGACAACTATCACGAGTTGGTTCTTTCCATCATGTGGATGCAGGGATTGTAAGGCTTGGCAGCAAGCTCCTTGTATCTGCTGAGCCATCTTGCTGGCCCAAGTTTTTATTTTTCATAGACCTTTTTATTAGCTTATGCTTGCTTCAAACTTGAACCTCCTGCCTCAGCCTCCTGCTTACTGGGATTGCAGATGTATGTCACTGAATCTGTTATTTTCTTCCATCCTCAAACCTTTGCGAGAGTCTCACTATATAGCCTAGGTCACTTGTGATCCTCCTCCCTCGGTACCCTGATAGTTATAGGCACGGGACACCATGCTTCAGCTCTCCTGATGCTGTTTTGGCCGAATGGAATCTCTTCCAGAAGACTGTATTTACTTACAAAAATATATCCAAACCAGGCGGCTTTTAAGACTGACCTTGACACCAGAGCATACTTTAGTTTGCCATATGAGAAGCAATCAACAAATGCTAATATCTAAAATTCAAGAATCCTAAGTTATAATTATAAACACATTAAGACACAAAACAAAATTACAAAAGGAAATTTATTCCAAAAGCATAAGGGAGCATTTACATTTAAACAAGGGGAGAAACAGGTGTCCTTGCGGAAGAAAAAAGATTCATGGCATGAAGATTTTCTTTCAAATTTCTGAAGCAAAAAACACTAAGTTATGGACTACTGACTACGCAAGGGGAAGGAAGCAAAAGGATGAGGAGGGGATGAATGCAGTGAGTTCTGCAATAGACATGAGGTCAAGTTACTTCTGCCAAGTTTACAAATACCCTCTGACAAGAGAGGAAAAGTTACTGTGTTCAAATTTATATTGCTATAGTCCAATTCATTTTTGTACTTGAAAAGGCTTTAGGCCATGCTGATCTATATCTGAGGTCCATAACTAGATGGTCACAATATTCAACTGGCAATCCCATGTTCCTATGTCTGTTCAAATTCCAAGGGAGCATAGGTCCAGCTCAGTCTTGTGGAATGTTCAGAGTTTATTGCCAGCACTCCATAGTCAAGCTGACCAACTTCTTGTGCTCACTTGTATCATTCTAGACTTTCAGAAATATTTTCACCATAAATACGTGCAGTGATTCTCACAAAGGAGACTGTTTTTTTTTTTCCCCAGTGTAGAAGTGATGGTAATGAAGACACCTGTGTAGGAAATGAAACCTCAAAACAAAAAACATAAAAAAACCAAAACAGCAAACCACTAGAAATGTCATCTGAATTTCTGATTTGAATAGCAAACTTGGAGAAGGAAGATTAACTGTGAACAAAAATGTATGAAACATTCAAATGAAGAACTGAGTCTGGGCTACTAAAAATGCCCAACATGAGACACTCCACAAACCTCCCGTCTGTTGCCTTAATCTAAAGACTATTGGCTAACTTATACAATAATCTGATTAATAACCTGAGAAGTTAAATTTTGAAAGTGGCAAAAGCAAGCTGAGTGAGCAACACTTATGGTACTATGTCACCAAGTCACTCTCCTGGGTAGCCCTGGTTATTAAGTCTCCAAATCCTAAATTACACTATCAGATCCTGTGGGAACCTGTATGTACACCAGATCTGGCTGTATTTCACCAACAAGGGTCTTTAAATTTGTTTCTGTAAAAACAGCCTTTGTTTTTTAGTTTTAAACAATAATAATCATGTAAGTTCAACTGACTGAAATTCCTCCCTACTGGAGTACAAACCTAGATATCAAGTCAGTAATGGATTCAGCCTCAAAGGGATAATCACTATGTCAGAGGACCCATTCTGAGAATTTAAAGTATTGATTTGTTGTACACTCAAGTTCCATAGCATGCATATATACACACACAACATATGCTTATGTCTGTACGTATATTATGCACATGTACTCCTATTCAAATAATAAGACTCTGTGTTCAAAGCTGTATCCCAAAATATGGAGAAGACTGAAGGGAGCAATGCAAAGCAACTTCTTTCTAAAAGGCTGGCATCACTTGTACATTGTGAGAAGCTGGTGTTTTCATTTCTATGACTCTTGGCAAGAATGCTATAACACTGCCTAGCAGCTTCATTAGAAAACAATGAAAGCAGAAGGTTAAGACTGATCTTTACTCTTCTCCATATATTGGGCAAAAACCTCACAGAATGGGGAGGAAAAAGTAACATTTCAAAAGTGATGATCTTTACCAGACCACAAGCTAGACTGAATTTTCTCAGTTCTCAATAACAAATTATCAAGATGTGTAAAAGCAAGATTCACAAGATGGTCTGGATAATGAGGATATTGTGAAAACAAGTCAAGGCTGCAGACAAAGCATCCAAAAATATTGTGGTTTTACCTTGGACACAACCATGGTCTTTTACAAAAGTAGATCATACATACAAAGGTAGAAAGAACATTACATTTTCAGCTGAAGGCAACAGTCCTTTTAAAGGGACATCCCCGGCAATCCAATGAGTAGTAGATTTAAGTATATTAATCTCATGACAATGCTGAAGAATGTGACGTCGCAATCAGTAGAGTCTTCCTCGGCTACGACTTCCTCGTGTTCCCCAACCTCGACCACCTCTACTTCCCCTGAAGGCTCCTCTCTGCTCTACGAAAAAGCGAACAGTGGTTTAGGTCTTGCTCAGGACATCATGGTTCAGTAAACAGAAGAATACAGCTTTTAGTTCTGAAACCAGCAGCAGGGTTCATAAAAGCAAAAGTGACATCCTGCCACTATCTTCAGATTCACTCTGTCCATGCATTTACAAAGGTAGGGAGGAAAACAGCAGAGTGCCAGAAACTCCATCGAGGTTTGACTAAACAATTCTCATTAGCAAAGCTGTTTCAAAGCAACAACGTTAGCATAACCATACTTGTTAATTTCTATTTTGGTGCTTATTATCAAAGAGTAACAGGATAAAAATGCCTGCATTTACTAAAGAATTAATGTAACAAAAACTGCTTGTCTTTATATATGAGATGTATCTTAAACTTCCAACTGTTTTGGATAATGAGTCTGCCTTTTCATGTGATACACAGGCAGTGTCTTTCTCACCATCTACAGAATTGACCCTCATGTTAAGTGCAGGTTCAATGATAAGCCTTTTCACTCCTTCACGGGCTGTCTGAGTTCCCCAGAGCTCTCACAAAGCTATGTGTCACACACAGAGATACTCTGAATGAGCACAGTACATCTTTTGCTGAAAGTCAAGGCACAGAGAGAACAAAACCAAGAGGAATTAGTTCAAAAGGTGTTCCAGTGGAGAGTACTGCGGTTATCAGCCAAGCTGGACTGCTCATCATGGTATATGAAATCGGATCTGTTTGTTGAACTTCAGACTTCCTCACTGCAGCCATCTTGCCAACAGTAATACAGGCTGGTACTCATCTTTCTTATCTACAATCTTGATATCTTGAAAAACGCCTTTTAGGTTAATTCTGTGTCCACCATAAAATTTCTGCCCTTATTGCTTATTAGCTGATTTTCTGATGAACCTCCCTTTCTCAAAAAGGAAAAAGATTTCAATTCTGAGACAGAAAACTAACTAGACATCTCCAATTTAGCTAACACTTCTCTGTAATGGAGCCTGACTCAGTCAATTCTTGTACAATGACAGTTTTATTCATGGATTGATAGGCAAATCACTTTAATGAAGTTAACATGTTTAGTGCACTAGACAACATAGTCAAAGGTGACAAGTGTTAGGATAGATAGACTTACTTCAAGATGCTAAATACAGAATCCACAACAAAAAGCTATAGGTCTTTAAGTTAGTCATATATGCATATTTTAAACTACCCATAATGGTCAGCTTTGATAATACCACAGTGGTTGCTGCATGGCATGATTTATTCGTTCTCATTGCTCCCACATTCTTCTTAGGTGTAAGACACAAGGACTTCCTTATACTGAACTACATACCAGTCCACAAAAATAATTTTCCTTAAGTATCAACACACTTAGCGTGCTAATGTGCAGAATTATTTGCTATGCACCAATAAAGTGTTTTTCACCAGTCAGTAGACTTTCAAAACTAACCTTTACATTTTTCAATTATTTTTTTTCTGAGTATGAAAGATGCACAGAATGTTGTCTAGCTTCTCAAAGGAATCCAAACAACAAAATTTTAGTTTTAATACAAAGGCTAGAGCTGTCTTCAGTTGTTCAAAAGTATCATTACAGTCTGTCATCTATTTTGAATATTTATTTTTGATCTTAATACAGATAAGGCTAACTTACAGGATCCCACTCAAGTTTCTTTTTGGTGAGCTTCATCCTAAAGGACAATCAGCATTTTAATGTCCAGTGGTTTCAAATTCACCTTAAAATTTTAAAAAAATATTTTTGTGCCAGGGCTTTGAATATGGAGGCAAATGCTGTAAGCTCCATTCCTAACCTCTGGAAAAAAAGGTACTAACAAGGGCTGGCAAGATGGCTCAGTGGGGAAGAGCACTGACTGCTCTTCCAAAGGTCCTGAGTTCAAATCCCAGCAACCACATGGTGGCTCACAACCATCTGTAATGAGATCTGATGCCCTCTTCTGGTGCATCTGAAGACAGCTACAGTGTACTTACATATAATAATAAATAAATCTTTAAAAAGATACTAACAATTCAAATGTGCCCCAGGAATATACTTATAGCCTAGAAAAGACAAAAGAAAAAGGATGGCAGGAACAAGCTGTAGAACATCTAGAACTCCTGGCCTATTGGGGAATCCTGTGAGCAAGGAGAAAACTGAAGTGACCATCTATCTACAACTAATGTGATGGAACATGCTCCAGGCAAGTGCGCTCATCTGTGGGAACCAAACACTGCATCTGGACAAGAAAAACTATCACTTGACCCTGATCAGTCATATCATAAAGCTGGACAGAGAAATGGTTTTAAACTGAGTGGGAAACGTGAAGTCAAGAAAACCCTTTAAATTGTGATTGTGAGAACACAAGAACATGGCCATGCTCAACAGGACAATGTGAAATACTGGGAGAATGTGTCCTTAAGTCCTACAAGTTCATCTACTTTGCATATCATTTTGCCTTTTAACATAATGAAGATTTCCATGTAGCTTAAATCATGACTTTTAACTTTTTTGTTAAGTAAAATGCCTATTTTTTTAAAAAACAATTTTAAAAATTGATTTTATTTATTTATTTACTGTTTGTTTTTGGAGACAGGGTTTCTTTATTATGTAGTTCTGGCTGTTATGGAACTTGCTATGTAGACATGCCTGTCCCTGCCTCCCAAGTGCTGAGATTAAAGGTGTATACCACCATACCTGTTCCCCACTTTCATATTTTTAATAAAAACACCCCCACCGTGACTCTTTTTTTTTCTTTGCAGCTTTTAAAATTAAAATATAATCACATCCTAGTTTACTGGCATACAAACTATGTGTTACATTTTCTGCATTTGTTCTCCACCTTATATCAAGCTGTGGGTTCTATGAGACAAAATCTTTATGGAAACTCATACTCACCATGTAACTATTCAAGTGCAGAGAAACACATTTCTTTATGTGCTGTGCAAAATATCATGGTTACTTTCGTTCATACTATTTCCTCATAGCATCTAACTGCTGATTTTCAGATTGGTACAGATATCACATTAAGTCAAAAAGTATCAGAAGATAGTATTTGATGTAATAAAACAACAAAGACTGCTTTTCATTACCAAATGCTCTCAAAACCATTCTTACCTGAAGTTCATCAGAACTCTGCTATCCCTATTTTTCACATAAGCAAACGTGCATTTGCACGCACATTTATATGCAGTTATATGAATACCAAGATTCAGTGCACTCCTTAAAGAAGTCTGTAAGAGTTCATTTATATGGGAGGGTTCATTTCTCAGTCCAAAACTGGCTTTTTCCAACCTGTCTGGTCAATAGGGATTTGACCACTGCCAAAAGTCAGAGGAATTCAGCCACCACAAGAGGATTTTACTTACTGTTTACAATTATCTCACCTTAGAAATAGAAATCTGGAGTATAAAGTAAAATGTAGCTAAGAATGTACTTAGCAAACAGAATTGTAGAATTTACTGCAGTTAGCAATCAAGATAAACAGCATTCTTGTTTGGTTGCTGTTATGATTGTTGCTAACACTGGTATCATTGAGACAAGGTCTCAAGTAGCCTAGGCTGACCTCTGAGTTGTAAAACACTACAAAAGTAATATTATTATAGCCTGTCATCTATTTTGAGCATTTATTTTTGAGCTTCACTCAATGTAGCTACATGAATGAAGATGGCCTTGAACTCCTCCTGCCTCTGCCGCTCTGGAGCTGTGGTTGCCAGTAGTAAGCTTTTCCTAAGCAAGAGAAGGGGTTAGTTAGGAGGACTGTCTGCCCCTTTTGACCCCTTTGGCTTGCCTTGAGCTTATGATCCTCTGAGGCCTTACCCTCTTGAGTGCTGGGATTATAGGCATGTGCCATTATGCCCCACAGTGTCCATTCTTTTAAAAATGATTCATGTGGGGAAAAGCTAGTAAAAAACAGACTTCATTACTGACCTGAGAGTCTTCACAGAGAATGGACAGGTGGGAAGAAGGTTCTAGACAAGGAGGACTAGAAGCAATGATAGAAAACTGCATTTGGGCAAAGGTAGACTACAGTATCTTCCCAGGCACACAATGCTCAACCATCTGATTCCATTTCTATGACCTCTCTTTCAACTAGCCACAGAAAACATGAGTATTTTCAGCAATAGGCTCACAACTCCGAGATCCTCCCCACCACACCTGCCAGAGCTATGCCTTTCTTTTCATGAAGTGTACACAATAGTTCACGACAACTTCCTGTTTCTGTGGGTTTCTCTTAATATAGCTGGCATAGTTTCTTTTTCAAGTGCTTAGGTATCACACACTTCACTTGGTAAGTGCACAAAAGTTATAGAGGAATGCGATATAATTATTCCCCCAATGTCCCTCTTTTGCAGGCTAACTCAGATAAGCCACCTAACAGAACTATGATACTATATATATAATTCACAATTAAAAGCACACACCACTTTCTACCCAATCTCTTGAACTGCTTGTACCCAAACGAAAACGCTCACCATAATTAAAGTTGCCCAAATTGCTGCTGTACTTTCCACTAGGAGGATTATAAATCTGTCTGGCATCTCTTTTTGGTCCTCCTGGAGATTTCTTAGGTGGTGAACCTGAACTTGTATCTTCACTGGTTCTCTTTTGCCTGTAACAGTGGGGAAAGCAACAATTACAAAGCACTGTAATATGCCAAGTTACAACAATTCTAAATTAGCCTGTGATCTTTACTGTAAAAGATCTACAAAAGAGAATAGTCACATCAGAAAATAAGTAGGTAAAGTTCCATGCTATCACAGTAACTGTTGGGTTATAGTTATACAGAAATTTGTAGGCCTATACAAGGCTTAACAGTACTTGAAATGTGTGGTTTCAAAGAAATATGCCCTCCTTGCTGTACTAAGCTGCCAACAAAGTCTAGTGATGTGACAGGAATACAAACATACCCAAACCCTCCAGGGTTATACCCACCACCCTGCTTTGTAAGGCTCTGGAATGACTTGGTGCTGTAAATCCTCTAACTGTCATATTTTAACAGTTTCTTGAGAATAAGTTAACTAACAATGTGCTCTCTTGTAAAATTAAAATCAGCTACTGAACTCAGGATTTGACTGCATCTCTTTAAAATTCATTTCTTACCCAATCTCAACTTTCTGTACAGGTTTCCAGGACAATGTTACTGTGCTCTTATAAGAAGGAGGAATGTGGAAGAGATCCTGGAGAAAAAAAAAACAAAAAACCAAAACCAAAAACCAAAATCAGCCAAGACTTCTAGTGGATATGTTGATTAAGGAAGTAGTGGGCAAGGAAAAGAGGCAGGAGAACACATCTTAGACTGGTTTTGTGCAAGGCACTGGTTCAAAGAAAATGTGTTAGGAGGAAAAGCTTTTATTTCTTGTGCTTCCACTTAAACAGAGACCCAAAAAACTCCCTAAGAAAATGGAGACCATTTTATTGTAAAAGACACCAATTCTTCTACTAACACTGTTTTGTATGTGATTTAAACCATAGCTTTTTTTTTCCTTTAAAATAGCCCCAAACTTTAGGATGTGACATCAGTATTTACCAATTTCCATGAACAAAACCAACCAAGAAAGCTTTCCTCTTGCACAAAGGCAGTCACTAGGGTGCTTCAATTGAAGGACAACATTTAATACTCTGTACTCATGCACATGTGTGAATGTGTGGAAGTGCCAGAGGCTGGTGCCAGGTGTCTTCCTGAGTACTCTTTCACTTAGTTTTTGAGATAGGATCTTTGACGGAACCTGGGGCTCAGAGACTCTATTAGACTGATTGGCCAGTGAGTTTAAAAGATCCTCATGTCTCTGACTCCCCAGTACTGGTATGACAGGCATGTACCACTCTGCACGGTATATGTCATCAAGCTTTCATTGGGAGTCATATTGAATAGTTGAGTCAGGGTCGTTTCACTTATCGACTAGCCTGTCTTGAACTTTTGATGATTCTCCTGCCTCTCCCTCTTGAGTGGTGGACTTAAAGCAAACCACGCATGCACTGACTTCTGCTTTGAATGCCTTTTTACTTCTTGGCAAGATGACACTCATTGTTCATGTCTAATGACACTATCATTGTCTCTGCAGTGATTTCTTCTTTTGGATAAAAAAAGTACTTTCTCCATAGCATTTCTACTACATTAGCTGAAGGCATACTTGTCCTTACTGCTAGGTTTTATGCTCTATGTGTTACAAACACACTAGTAGATATTTAGGGAAAAAAGAACAGGAGGGCAATTGTAACTTAAAAGCAAGATGTCATTAGCTTGCAGTACACAGAACTCGAGTGTATTACACAGATAAGTTTACAAAAAATGTCACAGAAAAAAACATTTCACATGTTGCATATTACCTGCCCATTCAAAAAGGCCCAATAACATTAAGACCACCAGAACTGGGAGCTGCAGAGATGGCTCACTGGTTAAAAGTGCTGACTGCTCTTCCAGAGTTCAATTCCTAGCACCTATATGGCAGCTCACACTATCTGCAACTCCAGTTCTAGGGAATTTCACACTCTCACAAATATATGCAGGCAAAGCACCAATGCATATAAAATAAAAATACACCATTAAAAAGAAGTCAAGAGTGTCCCAAGAAACAGACAAACCCCAAACCACCAGAACTTTAAGCTACTGTAAGTCTAATTCTATCTGCTCACTGCTTTATAAAGCTCTCTCAGCCTTTTCATCCTCTTTAACTGAGGTTAGCTGCAGAAGTGTCACTTAGTACTATACAGAACTATAAAACTTCAAAAGAGCAAATCTTCGGGAGGAAATGACATCTCCCTTTTGCAGACATGGAAAACCTCTTGCTCTGACTCTAGCTAGCTGGAAGAATAGAAAAAAAAAGGACTCACCTTGATTAAAACATTGATATTGTTTGTTATTTTCAATGCAACAACTTTTATCTTGTTCTGTAAAGGGAACACAAAATTAAAATTCAGTAATTTCTGTGCACAAACACCATTCTGTATGGAACCAAATTCACATCTCTAGGTAGAAATTCCTAAGAAGAGGTTTAAATCTATAATGTTTTTTCCCCCCTATTTCTCTACCCCATGCAAATCAACCATGCTTCTTTGAAAGCTGAACTGCAATTTACCTAAAAAATACAACATGGACTTATATAAGAAGTATTTTAAAGGAAACCAGCATATACTACAGGAATTTGTAATGAAAAGTGAAAAGATTCCACTAAGAGTGGTTTTATTATGAAAGATCAAGGGGAACCAAATCCCAGCAAGAACCAGAGTCAGTTACTGGAACTGACAACTTCTGTGTCATCAGTCAGCATTCTTACCTCCTCTGTTTTTAAGGCCTCGCCTGTTTTACCCTGGAGAGCCAAGCGAAGTTGTCTGATATAAACCTGAAGGCCCCGTGCAAAGTACTGCAACCTAAATGACAAAGTATTTAATCAGTAACTCATCACATCAATTTTTTCTTAATTTTCTGTGGCAAACCAATGCACAGTGCAGAAAATGGCTACGTGAACAACAAAAGAATACTTTCTTATGTTACTAGTTTCTGATCTAGTATTTCAGCAAGCATTTGCTGCCGAGATAGACTTGTTATGCTGTCCAGATGGCCAATGGCCTTTTCTATCTCAGCTTCCTAACTGGCTGATACTACAGACTGTAAAGCCGCCATGCAGCCTGACTGATCCTACAGTAAACAACTCCCAGTGGGAAAGTAGAGGGTAGTAGCAGGTGGCAAGTATGGGTCAAGCACCGAAATTTTGTTCATGGATTGATTTATGCAAAGTATCTTTATAAAAAACGAACCACTAACTTGTCTAGCACTGCTCCTCCACTAACCCTGTTGAATATTATCAACAATTGTGGATATAGGTACTCAGTACCTACTAGGTGCTGGGCATTGTACAAGCATATTCATATCCCTACTGTCAAATTTAACAGATAAGAAAAAAATTTGAGGAGTTAATCAGATAGGGACCATGCCCAAGACATAGGTCAAGAGAGGATCAAGAGTTCATTTGTTTTAAAGTTCATTTCCCAGCAGGGACCTGTACTCCCACATCTGTGAAATGTTCACAAACATGGCTTTTGAACTCTCATCCTAAATAAGGAAGTGTGGGAAGAATCAGATCTTATAAAACAAATAAAAACCCAAGAGAGCTTCTTCCATCTTTGTTAAGGCCTAAGCCACTTCTGACATATATTACCTAATTTTGAAATCCTTGAGCTTTTCTGCATTCAGTTTGGCTGTTAAGAAGTCTGGAAGTTTTCGCCCCAACTGATGAAAACTGTACAGTAAGCACTCCACATAACTGAACTGTAGCTTGGGCTCCTCATTACCAGCATTCTCCCCATTTTCTGCTTCTTCTGGAGGGAGAGGCATATACTCCTAAGGGAGGAGAGAGCAGATGTTTGCAGTCTGTTCTAAAGACTTGCTATAAAGAGAGAGATACCTGTGTAATCGTAAAGCATGATTTTAAGACACAGAACACTAGAAACAGACTAGAAATTGAGCTAGGACCTATTAGACCAAGGATCTGACACATCAGCGTCAAGAACCTATGTTACAGCTGCTACCACTAATATCGAAAGTGGAAAGAGCTAGCATTAGGCAGTAGGCACCAACGTTTAATGTACACCAAGACTGCATTCTTAATGAATTAAAATATTTTTTTCTAAAGTCCATACTGTTTTTAAGTTTGTACTCTTTACACTGAAAGTGTGACAAAGGCATTCAATGTCAGCCTTACAACACCCAATAGATACTGCAAATTTCGAAGCAGCAGATGCTAAATGACTCCTTATGTGCCAAGGGCCTGAGGCTTATCTCTGGCCATTTATGTAACTGCTCACATCAAACAGGAGAGTAGAGTCACTCGGTGATGCAGATAATGACTTTTATCAGATGGCCTATTTTCCCCACAATTACACACTAAGCGGCAGACTACTTCCTGGTCGCTGCAGCTACCTGGCCTTTGGCAGCCACCTAGTCGGTGGCCTGGAACAAATGACCTTTGCAATGCCAACTACAGTCTTTAGACTATTTAGCATAATCAGAAGAGTTAGTGATTCTTTTTCAGACAGAATATCATTTTGATTTTGAAGGAAGGGGATGATCTAGCCTCTAAATCGTGGGTGATCTTTATGCAAAGAATCAGCAGCTTAGAAATCCAAAGAGACTTCCTTACAAAAGATGAAACACAAGGCCAGAGTATTCAACTAGAATTAATATTCAAGGCAAAATTCAAGCTAGTTTTCACATTCTAAAAGTTGATAATACATTAGTCTTTAAGGCTAAAAAACTGACCATATCACAAAGAAAGAAGAAAGTTCTTACCAATAACTTATCAAACAGTTTTCTTAAATTTGTTTCTAGTTTTTCCATGTCACCACAAAATGAACTCATCTCTGCCAACAACTTTAATACCTGAAACAAACAAATTTACTCTTAGAACTATTTTTAAATGAGCAGGAGCTATGAATGAGAAGAATTCTATAAACCTTTAAAAGACTGGTTGTTTTCAATTAAGTTTCTCAGAATCATGTTAGAACTGGATAAAATAAATCCCTAGAGATGAAATCTTACAATTAAATATTAAAGAAAGTGAAAGCCCTTAGTAGTCATAATGTGCATCTTAGCAAATCTAGGTATCTAAATTACCAAAACATCTGCAAGAAGCGAGGAAAAAAAAATAGCCATGATTCTTTCTACTATAGGTTCATACTGATGATGTTAGGTACAATGAAAAAAATGCTAAATACATTAATCCTCCAATCATCATTCAGAATCTGCAACAGCAACCACTCAAATTTACCATAGGTTCTTGCTATTGAAGTTAGACTCTAGTAACTATATGGAAATATTAGTAACTGCCAATATCTGGTATGTTCATCCTGCTTCTTCCAATCTCAGACTGTGCTCAGCTTAGCACAGGACATCTGATACACACTACTGTGCAGTATATACTCAAATTCCCTGATCTAGAGGTAGCTGAAGGAAATGGCATATGCATTTCCAGGTTTTCAGTCAATTCCCTACCATCAAGGCTGTTTGCAGAGCCTGGTGTTGTGCCACACAGTGTGATTCAGGATTTGAATAAAGTCAAACACTGGTGGAGGAGAGATAGTGCAAACACCACAACAGATCCCATGACACCTGCGTCTGCTACAGCTGACAGCCAATGCAGGAGGGCGTTCACTCCACTGGAGGACAGGGGTAAGATATGTGATGTTAAGCTAGATTTTTTTTTTTTTTTTTTTTTTTTGGTTTTTCGAGATAGGGTTTCTTTGTGTAGCCCTGGCTGTCCTGGAACTCACTCTGTAGACCAGGCTGGTCTCGAATTCAGAAATCCACCTGCCTCTGCCTCCCAAGTGCTGGGATTAAAGGCGTACTTGTAGTTTGTGTGTACTGACATGTGCCTGTACATGTGGAGTTCATACAACAACGTGCAGGAGTCTATTCTCTTCTTCTACAATGTAGTTTCTGGGGACAAAACTTAGGTCATTAGGCTTAGTGGGCAACACCTTTACCTGCTTGAACCATCCTACTGGCCTAATCTAGTTTAAATCTGTATGAAAACTTGTCATGAATTAAGTTCCTTAAAGTATTTAGGCTTTAAAGGTATAAACTTCATACAATGACATTTACAGGAAGTGCTACCCTATCACAGCAGCTGTAATGGAACCCATAAATCATTTCTATGCAATTTATTCTGGCCTTAGGAGATTACTGGCTAGCCACTTCTAGACCTTTCAGTTACACTTCTGGAAACCAGATCTAAGCCAGTGACTCACATTTCTCCTAAAAAAATGGGAATAGCTTTGTGGTGCTTTTTAAAGCAGGAATGTTCTCTTACCTCCAATTGTATATCAAGGCCTTCTACTGGGGTAGTTAGGGTGCTGAGATTAGGGAGAACTTGCTCACAGAAATATGTCACAAATCTTGTAGAATGCACATTTTTCTGTAAAAAAGAACGCAAGAAATAAAAGTAACAAGTCTTTTTTCAAAGATTAATAGCAGATTGCCATCGAAAAGCGTGAACTTAGTATCTCAACATTATGTGGCCTTCCTTGCAAGGTTATTTGGAACATCTGGACATCGATAGATCTTGAATGTCCTTTTTGACTCTCAGGTTAAATTTAGTGACATGTTAGTGCAGTATTTACACACTGCATATTTCCCCAAAAGTACACATCCTTCATGTTTTCCAAACTAGGGCATATCTATCTCAGAAAACTCATATAGGGTAAACACGGAGACAGAATGCAAGTTCTTATAATTTTTACAAAGCTTCTAAGCAAGCCCTTGCTGCTTTGGATTCTTACAGTGCTGCTCTGCTTTCTGTTTGCCCCACTATGCTAAGAATGCTTTTATGGGAAGGTCTGAGGAGTGTTCAAGTGAATACAGGCAGATTCAAGAGTGACCCAAGTATCATCAACATGGAACAAAGAGCTTACAGAGAATAGAGGCACAGCCTGCCGTGTGCACTGCAGTAGCCTGTCCACACAGTCGGGGTCTGAGGGGCTAAAGGTCTGCTCCAAGTCAGCCTGTTCCGCCACCAGCTCTACCAGCTGCTGTCTTCCACTCACTGTCTGTAAGCTTTTCAACCCAGACAGTATCTTCATGAACAAAACAAATGCTTCACCAGTCACATCTTCTAGAACCTAGAAAAACACAATTCAGAAGAACAGCATTTGAATGAGAGGCAGAGGTCATTATCCAGAATAGCATTACTTCTGTTACATACATGTTTCTGTTTGTCAAAAGGCCAGTTTTAAGTTCAGACAAAGGGAAAGCTGTATTCTCTAAGAGGACCAGAGTTATTTTTAAGAAAATCTTGATGTAAAAAAATTGTTTTTGACATACAAGGCATTGTCAACATACATAGCAACAGATTTACAATTATCTACAGATTAAAGTTTCACAGACAGATTGAGAAAGATACATTAAAATGGCTCTTGGAGGGGGCGGGGAGTGTAGAAATGATTGAGAAATTCTGTAGCAAACTGTTAAGTCCATAGCCTCCTACAACTAAGTAGCCTTGCTCATGTCATATGAAAATTGTCCACAGGCTACCACTCAAGTGACATTTGTATTATCAGTTTCCTGTATCTGTGGGACCACACTTACACTCACTAAAGTTTGCAATTAGGACCCTTTCTACTCAGATGACTATATAGGACATGGCAGGTAAGAACATTCCCACCTTCTCAGCAGCAGTCTTTCCAGTCAGGGATGCCATGAGAGAAGAGGCTAAACTTTCATTAAAAGAAAATTATTCCCCAAATTAGGCAATCTGAAAGTGAGTGAAAAGTCAATTTTGCTGTCCCTTGGCAATTCTAGCCTTTGTACCTATGCTAGCTGCTGAGAGCAGACAGATGAGCGTGGTGTGATGTCAACAACCTAAGAGACAAGACCCTGGGCATGCCCGAGAAGGCTCATGCAGAGGTCAACTGCTGTGGGAGGCACCATCCATAGGCTGGGGTGTGGGGAGGATAAAGAGACCACTAGCTAAGTATAAGTATTTATCTCCTTGATTCTTGACCGTGGATACAACGTCACCAGCTGCATCAAGCTCCTATAACTGACAGATGTCAAACTGCCCGAAACTGGCCCAAAACATGTTTTTGTCTGATATTTTGTTACAGAAATGAGGTAAGCAAAGCAGCTAATACATATGTTCTCATATTCTTGGGAAGGTTTTACAGGCAATGACAAAAGCTTATTATTTCCATTTTTTTCATTCTGCTATTCCATTTTAAAATCTTCAGAATATTTTAAGCATCGCAAGCTGAGAAAGCAGAGTAAGGAGCAGTTAGGAAAGCAACCCAAAGGGTTTCAGTATGATTAAACCCTTCACATCAGCATGGGCCATGAGTGGAAGAGTGGTAAATACAAGGTATTTATGGTAAGTCCTTCTGCAGAGGGCTCTGTCACTTCTGCCTAAACCACACCCAGCACGGATAACCAATGAACCTCAAGGCAACTACAACAAACCTTTTTGGATTCAGTGAGTATGAGCTCCTCTACTTCCTTGGTTAACACTTCATCTGGGAGCGTCTTGAGTTTTGTGGACAGAAATTTAATTGCTCGTTCTCTAACAATGTCTTCTCCTTGAAGAATCTGGCTAAACAAGCCACCTAATGTTCCTGTGAGGCAGAAGAGCAACTGTATAGTGTGAAGTGTTCACATGAACTTCATCATTGTTTAAACAAATAAACACTGAATATCACCAGTGCTGGCTAAAGTTAGTTTGAAACGTTCCCAGACAGGCCACATGCTTTGCTCCGGGGGCATCAGCTTTAGCATGACGGACCTTTTTCACCCTCAGTAACAAACTCAGGGATTTTGGAAGAATTTCTTTAAAGTTGCAAAAGAAACTTTTCAATACACTTCTAGAGGAAATTTGAACTGTTACGTTTGTTTATTTTTAAACAATTGTTTCTATTGGAAAGCCATAAACATCTATCTAAGTTGGGAGGCCCTTTTTCAGAATAGGTCATCACTTATGAAAGAGATCTCTTAGTAAAGCCCAAGTTCCCTGGTTTCCTAAGGCTCTGAGCAGCATGATTTAGAAAAACTGCCTTTACCTTTTGCATCCATCTTAAATATACTTAACAGAGCATTGTTCACCAAATTAAATTCTGCAGAATCATCTGGGGGAGAGAAACAACAGTGCAATGAGTAAGGAATAAATGTAAAATACCCCACTTGCTTTCATATTCAAAGTTAAGATTCACAGTTTTACCAAACCACTTATACCTAAGCATCACTCTCGGGGGATACACTGCTCCTTTACAAGGACAGAGA
This sequence comes from Mus pahari, assembly GCF_900095145.1. Lineage (NCBI taxonomy): Eukaryota > Metazoa > Chordata > Mammalia > Rodentia > Muridae > Mus > Mus pahari. The sequence goes on from NC_034592.1 coordinate 79,561,012, forward strand.
ACATTCCTGGCCATGACCATGAACCTTGAATGCTAAGACTGCACAAGTGTTTCACCATAGGAAACAGGTGAAATGACGACTGCTTCAAGTCTGAAGAGAAGCTTACTGTTATGCCATTATAAACAGGACTAAAAACAAAACAAGCATCACAGACCCAGAAGTCGGTGAGTTTTACAATACTGAAGGAAAGAAGTTCAACATCATCTGACAGAGGCAGGACCTCCATGCCCACCACCCAAGCAAAACAAAGTTAAGTAGAGCCAATATTCCAGAGAGAATATTTACAGTAAAAGGCAACTAAAGACCCTCTCACCTGTCTGCAGAAGCTGGGTCAGTATATCTGCTACTCTTGGAAGGTTTTCTCCTGTGGCAAACTGAGGCAGCTCTTTAATTGCTTGGCGTCGTATCTGGGCATGATTTCAAACAGACAAAAAAAATAACTAAAATGGCATCATAAGAAAACAATGACATTGCAAACTTTACATGCCCCATACAGGGGAACACCAGGGCCAAGAAGTGGGAGTAGGTGGGCAGGGGAGCAGGGTGGGGGGAGGGTATAGGGGACATTTGGGATAGCATTTGAAATGTAAATGAAGAAAATATCTAATAAAATAAGTTAAAAAAAGAAGCTACTTGGAAATAAAAATATGTTCAAAACAAAAAAAAAAAAAAAAAACAAAAAAAAGAAAGAAAAGAAAACAACGACAAACTAAGCTTTTAGGACAACTAACACCAGGAAGAAACCATCTTAAGAAACACATGAATTATATGTGAATTAAAATTATATGATTTTCCTTAAGATTTTTAATTATTGTTCATGTGTGTGAATGATAGAAAAGAGGGTTATACACAGCATATGTGCACATGAGGTCGGTACACAACTCTGTGAGGCTGGCTCATCTACCTTACGTGGGTTCTGTGGACTGGAATCAGGTTGTTAGGTGCAAAGTATCATTACCCGCTGAGCTACCTCACCAGCCACAAAGATGAGTTTATTATTTAAAGATTTTTTTTTTTTCTTTTCTTTATCTCTCTGTGTGTATGTGTGTGTGTCTGCACTATATGCTGGTGCCCAGAGAGGACAGAAGGACAGAAGAGGGCACTGGATCCACAGGAACTACAGTTAAAGGCCAAGGTGAGTGCCTGTGGGAGCTGGGACAGCAGCTTCTCTAGAGGAGCTATAGTGCTCTTAACTGCTGAGCTATCTCTCCTGCCACAAAGCTGAGATCTATAACAGTTTTAAAAACAGTTTGCTCCCTGTTTGTTTCTGAGACAGGGCACTGCTGTGTTGAGACTAGTCACACACTTCTTGGCATAAATGACCCCTTGTCTCAGCCTCCTGAATAGCTGGAGCACAGACATGTCCCACTGCTCAAGTTACCACTCAGCTGTCACAGAGTAAATAAGACAAACGAAGCTGAAAGGGACAGTAAGAAAAGGACTGGAACAGAGAGATGAGCAACTACAAACATGCTTGTGTGTAACGTCTACTCAACTGCTGGATTACCACTTTCAGGCATGTTAATACACTGTTCCTTTAGAAGGGCATTCCTTAACAGAGCCATGACCAGTTATTATTTTAGAATCTTCCATGCTGCCTACCTAAATTTGAATGAACAAGACTCCAATTTACTAGCTCTCATATCAAAAATGATGCAGTTTCCATCTAACACCACTGCATGAGGTGCTAGTGATTCATTCATTTCATATGGAAAGTTAAGAGCTAATAGCTGAAAAAAATCTCAGAAGCCTGCACAAGTACCTAGAAATGCCAAATGTTAATCCTTGTCTATAGGAAAAGGTTTTATTCTTAATCTGGTAAATCAGTTATAGGTATTACAGTGACCAACTATTTTTATGACATATATAGTCAATTTGTAGGTATAAAAAATGTATTACAAATCTAATTTCATATGAACTATGAACAATCTAAGATGTGGTCTACATTCCATTTTCAACAGTGGATAATGAAAAATAAAAATAAAAATTTTGTTATTCTATATAATTTTCATAAATACAAGGTAATAAAGTTCTTAGTATTTTCTCAGTTGTGGCATTCACTCTGGGTCTGTGACCATACTATGACAGCATACTATAGACTAACGATTGCTATTTTGATCATGTTACTTTTATATAGATAATAGAAAGCTTACTCAAATGTCAATCATAAACTTACTGATACATCTTCATCCTCACAGAGGTCTAACTGTGCATTGATGGCAGAATCAGCCAGCTCTGGAAAATGCTTAAAGAATTTTGGTATAAACTGAGCTGCTAATCGCTTTTCCTTGGTGCCGCCTTTCACACCATCCAGTATCACTTGGTAGGCATCTTTATGCTAGAAAGAGGAGGAAACGGAACAATATTGAAGGACCAGACGCTAAGGGAGACATACCACACGTGCACAAGTGCTTCAGAAGTTTGCAAACACTAGTTTTACTACTTAAATTAGACACAATCTTTCTACTTTATTTCTCTATTCCCTATTGCCCAGTCCCACTATCAACCAGAAAGGAAAAATACGACCCTAATTTTAAGTCCAAGCCTTGAAAGTGTGTCCTGCAAAAAAAAAAAAAAAAAAAAAAAAAAGTGGAGAGACACTGTAGAATCCTCGAAGTTATATTTACTTACAAAAAAGAAAATGTACTTGTGCTACACACCTGTAGTGCTTGCTTTCCAGAGGCTGAGGCAGGAGGTAGCTGTATGCAGACAGCCTGAGTTGCACAAGCAAGACCTTGCTCACCCTGTCTCCCACCCACAGGAACCTGCTTCTAATTAGTATTGTGATGAAGGTGAAAGGAACACAGTTCTGAAATTAAATAATTCTAGGGAAGTTTAATTTCATCTTATATTTTAGAATGTGACAGCAGTAGCAATTTGTATAGCCAGCCAATAGTGGATTAAGACCAATTCTAACACTACACATGAGAATACACTAAAGCTCACTTGTTTCCACCAAATAAACATTTTTTTTTTGGACCAGGCTGGCCTCAAACTCAGAAATCTGCCTGCCTCAGCCTCCCAAGTGCTGGGTGGCACCACCACTGCCGGACCATCAAATAAATAAGTGCTCTCACACAAGTTCCCAGTCTTCTCGTAAGCTACCTCCTATAGCTGTCTTCAGACCCACCAGAAGAGGGTATCAGATTCCATTACAGATGGCTGTGAGCCACCATGTGGTTGCTGGGAATTGAACTCAGGACCTCTGGAAGAGCAGCCAGTGCTCTTAATCCCTGAGCCACTTCTCCAGCCCATTCCCATAAGCTACCTCCAAACTGGTCCTTTCACTACACGACACTGACCATGTTGGCAACTAATGCCAGAAATACAGAATAAGACTTCTGTATGGACATATAAATACAACTCCAGTAAGAATGAACTCTAGTCCAGAAGTCAATGTTCCATTAAAGAACTAAGCAACATATGCCAACACGTGTCACCTAATTACCACTTACGCAATGCAAAAATCCAATGACATCATGCCAGCTCTTTGAATGACTGTCTTCTAACACACTGGCAAGAGTTCTCTTTTTGGTGTTCCTAAAGTATACCAGTGATGACAGTGCACATGTGTGTGCAAGTGCGTGTGACTGTGTGATGATATTGGCTGTCTTCCTCTACTGCTCTCCACCTCATTTCTTAACTATGGATTTTTACTTAGGTATATGTGCGTACATCTTTGTATGTGTGTGTTCTATGTGTGTGTGGTGACTACAGAGATCAGAAGATGGCATGGGATCCCCTGGAGCTGAACTTACAGGTGGCTGTGAGCTGCCTGGCTGACGTGGGTGCTAGAACCAAACCTGGGCCCTCTGCAAGAGCAGTATGTGCTCCTAACTGCTGAGCCTCCCACCTTTCCAGCCCTCTCTACATTACTTCTTGCTGATCCCAGGGCTCACAGACTGGCTAGCCAGTGAGCTCCAAGGACCACCTGCCTCCACCTCCCCAAATGCTTACTCAGGCTTAGGGTAAGCCACCATGCTGATCTTTTATGTGCATTTTAGGCATCTGAACTCAGGGTCTTATGTGGGTGGCACTTTACCAATGCAGACCTCTCTTCAGCCTTCCACTTGTCATTAATGTAGAAAATAAAACAGAAGTAGTATCTTCAGCAATCAGTGACTTAGTGGTAGGTCGGACTATCCCCAGCATTAACTATTACAAATAGTGCATAGCTCTGTCCATTCCTCTTCCAGCATGGCTGTTAGTTCCCCATGAGTTCACGGTTTTTACATAGAAAGTTTCAGGCCAGCCAATTACATGATGTGATACCGTCTCAGAAAATATCAGAAGCATTAACTGTAAATACTTTGTGTGTATGTGTCCAAAGAGGCCAGAAGAGCAGATCCTCTAAACTAGAGTAATAGGACAGTTGTGAGCCATTATATGGGTGCTGGTAATTGAACCAGGGTCCTTGCTTGGCAAGACCAACAAGTTAGCCCCTGAACTTCATCAATACTTGGATGCATTTCTAAAATCAAGTCTTGGTATGTTTTCGATAATTAATAAAACACAACTCTAAATTCCTTAAAAGTATTACTTCAAGAAAAATGTAAGTTACAATTTGAGCCATTTTCATCAATGTATTCTAAGAAACTGTATATGAACGCATAGAACATGTGATGTGGGAGTGGGGCACAGAGATAGGGAAGAGGGGAGAGTGGGAGTCCAACCAAAACCAAGGATGTATGAAAAAGCATAAGAGAGTAAGTAATTGGTAAGCTAATTTAAGAATAACAGAGTTTGAACAGAGATGTCTTCTGGCATCCTCAAAAGATGGAGGTAACTAAATAGAAACCCAAATGCCAGAGGTGGGCTCCTTCCCTATGCACTGTTGGTCAGGGAGGCCTCTAAGGTTCCCCAAACACAACAGATAATTGCCATTGTGATTGGCAGCCCACCAGAACTAGGTGGTAAGACTTTACTGCTGATAAGCCTGTTTTGGTCGAAGGCCATAAAGAAATCAGGCTGAAATAAGATGGAAGCTTTCTTCCTGCTGGCCAGCCCTCAGAGTGCTGAAGAGTCTGCAAGATGTAGAGGGAGACTCGTCATCAACAGTCACACTTAGTTGTGATCTCTTGACACAGAAGGCAAGATATCCCCACTGGAAAAACAGTGGTGAGTGTGTTAATATAAGTAACCAACTGCTTTGTGACTGGAATTGAGGCTGGCTCCATAGGAGGGAATTCACAGCTGGTACTGTGAACCTGGTCAGAAGCCTATGGCTGGGAAGGTCATAGGGTCAAGTAGGGTAAACTATAGCTATTCTTTAGCTAAATGGACACATGTCCATCAAATTTCTGCCTAAGTAATTATACGTATCTGTGTAGGTTAGTGTCGATGTCAGCACTGCTCAGAGAAGCTTCTGTTTACAGTGGAGAACAGCAACAGCAGAGACTCTTAAGTGGTCAAATACTGTGACTAAGTGACTATTGAATATTCAGCAATAAATGGCAGGCATGTTATCCCCCTCCCTCCTGGCTCATGAACATCACAGTAGAGAAGGTAGAAAGAACATAAGTTCTAGAGGATGGAGTGAAGTGTTGAAACATTCTGCAATTTACAGCAACTGTCATGTGCACAAGACTGGGCCTTCAACAGCCTATCATAGAATGGGAAGGGAATCATGAGGCCTCACCCCTCCCTGAGGATCTGTAAGTATTTACTGTTTGCTAGAGGAAGGGAAAGAAGTTTTCTTTGATGGTGAAGGCTCTGGTAAAGTGCTTATGTTCCTGTAAAAGCCTCATCTATACTCTTGTGTAATCAGATAAAATTCACTGGGTCACAAACAACAAAACATGAAAGTAGAAGGACTAGCTGGGTAAAAGAAGGGGTCAGTAGAAAGAGAACAAGGTATGATCAAAACAGACTACATACATACACATACATGAAAATGTCACATTGCGTATAATTACTATGTACTAAGAAAATACACTGCAGATGGCCAGGCAGCATGCATTATGTGGTCAGAGATTAGATGAAAGGCAGGATTTTAACAGATTTTTGAATAAGAAAAAAGATGAAGGTGCTGGGTGCCCCTCAGAGGTGCCACCCTTGCCTGGCACTGGGTTCCACACCTAGCAGTACAAAAAACCTCAAATGCAACAGAACCCTGAAAGAAAGAAAATGTTTCAGCTAACCTATACTACAACTACGGCTTTGTCCTTGATGTAATGGGAGTTTTCACTTGATACTATTAGGTACTAGTATTTTCATTTATTTTTCAGGAACTTGAACTTGGTCCTTGGCTGTAGTTTAATCATACAAAATGAAGCTACTAAAAGAAACTCCAGTCAGCAAAGCAAATCATCCTCCATGCAGGAGACAATACACTCAGCATCAGGGAGCAGGAGGACCAATCTGAGCTTTGGGATCATGCAGCATCTCAGAGCAGCCCACTCACTGCCTGTCCCTAACAGCAGTCTGACACACATGCTCAGGTAGTTTATGAAGGTCAAAAGGAAACCTGAGGTAGTCGGTTCTCTTTCCACCATGAAGGTAAGGATGGTACTCAGGTCATGAAGCTTCATGGCAGGTGACGTGAAAAGCTCCTAACAGACAAAATGTCACTGTGTAGTTCAGGCTGGCTGGAACTTGCTCTACAGTCTAGGCTGGCCTAGACCACCTCCTTCAGAATACAGGGGTGTTCCACCAGACCAAGCTTCACATTTTAGAACTAAGTTAAAATATGAAATAAGGGTGGGCTGCACATCACTCTCACGGCTATTTGGAGGCTGTGGCAGAGTGCAGTGATGAGGGGAGCTGAAGGAGCAGAGTCATAGTGGGGGAGGCAGGAGTAGTCAAACACGGAAGAGACAGGGACAGAAGACTCTGAGGCATTAACACGTCATTTAGAATGTATCACCTGCAATCTGCTTATTAGAAATGCAGGCTCTGTCTATTAAAAAGCTCTTTCCATTTGTCAGAGATGGACCTTGTAAATGTTTTTGCAGATACTTCTTCGAATTTCTACTTTAAGAAATATTTTTTAGAAGACAAGGTACAGTAAGGATTTAACACTTATTCCCACAATTATAATTAGAAAAGGAATAAGAAAATCCATACATGAAATAAAATACAAACACAACATACTATTAATAAGTACACAAAGAAGCCGGGTGTGGTGGCACACGCCTTTAATCCCAGCACTCGAGAGGCAGAGGCAGGTGGGTTTCTGAGTCCTGCCTGGTCTACAAAGTGAGTTCCAGGACAGCCAGGGCTACACAGAGAAACCCTGTCTCAAAAAAAAAAAAACAAAAACAAAAAAAAAACAAAAAAAACAAACCCAAAAAATTACACAAAGAATGTCAAGGAAGTTCCAAAAGGACTGGAGAGATGGCTAGGTGTCTGAACGCTGGCTGCTCTTTACAAGGGAGTTGGACTCCTAGCATCCATGAGGCTCACCACTGTCTATAGCTCCAGTTCCAGGAAATCTGATACCCTCTTTTGGCAAAACTCACATGTACAAAGCAATAAAGATTTTAAAGATCATTAAAAAAAATAGGAGAGAGAAAAGGATCTGAATAGCTTCAGGGCAATTACTAATAAGACTTAGGGGAGGGAACAGCTAGGCATGACGGTACTGCTTATAATCCCAATGAAAGTGGAGGCAGGAGGAGCCTGGAGCTTCAGGTCCCAGAGAGACTGTTTCATAAAACAAGGTCGACAGCTCCTGTGGACTGACACGGGCATCTCCGGCCTCTCCACGGAGGACACACGTGGACACATCTCTCCTAGTCTTCAGAAGACTGGGGTTCCTTGTATTTGGGAATGCTGCTTTCAAAGTGCTGACCCAGAATGGGGAAGAGTACTTTGCAATTTAAGAGCTGAAATATCAAATTAAAGACAACTGATCTAAACTGCCAGTTTCAGAAGGGTCCACACAGCAATCAGCTAGGGAATATAACATGAAAATTTTGCCAAACAAACAAGGTATTTTTCTACAACAGTTGATGGTGTCTTCTCTACTAAGCTATCTCTTGCCTTTGACAGTTACAGCTGCAGCAGCACCCTAAGGCGCGCTATGGCTTCTTCTTCTTCTTCTTTTTTTTTTTTTTTGTAAGCACTTTCCAGGCATTTTCTCTAAAAGACAAGGGCAGGACTCACTGTGCTGGTTATGCTGCCGTCTGTGTCTCGTCATCAGTGTCATGAAGATGCTGACGACCTACCATCACGCCTGGTCCCAATGCCCAGGGCTTAGTACCTGGCAGATGCTCACCCATCAGCCTGCCAGCACTCACTGGAGCTAAGAAACAGGTCCCTTCCCTTTCAGCTTCTGTCTCTTAACGCTCGTCCCGAACAGTGGTTTTGCCTTGTGAAAGACATTTCTGACCTCCTGAAGAAAGTGATCAAGTCAACCTAGCTATTTTTTTAATCATAAAGATAACATGGGTGTGTGTGTGGGGGGAGGTAACTCAGCAGGCAAAATGCTTGCTTTGTCATCATCAAGACTTGAGTTCAATCCCCAGAACACACATAAGAGTTTGGCTCACAGTGTGTATCAATAATCCCAGCACTTGGGAGGTGGGCACAGGAGGATTTCCGGGGCTTGTCTGACAGTCAGTCTGGAAGAATGGATGAACTCTAGATTCACTCAGAGAATCTGTCTCAGAATAAGGTAAATAGTAAATGAAGAAGCCACCCCATGTCAACCTTGGCCTCCACATGAATGTGCACACACAGGCAGGCAGACACACACACACACACTCAATAAAAATGAAACTAAATTTTTTTTTTTTTAAGTAACATAGGATCTGTGCAACTGTCCCTTCTCACATCCAGGTCTGACACTTGCACATTCAGGAGCAATCTGGAGTTTAGACTGGGGATGGTCAACCTGTACAGTCTACAAGATTCCAAAACCTGAGGCGGGGAGAACAACTTAAATATCTGTGGTTGCCAGCATTCCAGAAAGGGATACCTGCCCCCCCCCCCATACAAAAGGAGCTTTGCCTCCACCTGCCCTAATGTACTCTATGTAGATGGCTGTCAAAAAACACTTTTCCTACTTCAGCAAAATACAGGGTAGGGGACACGACGGCAGGAAATACAGTCTCAGGGTTTTCCCAATTTCTCTCTTTAGGAGAGCACCATCCACACATATTAGCAGAGAATTCCTATTCTAGTTCCGGCCCGAGCCTCTCTTGCTGATGTGCGGCAAAATTAAGTTTTGGTAGAACAATCAGCTACACTCCTCCCTAACTGCCACAAACATCAACAAAAGTATGCTGCCCAAGGCATATCACTTGTCCTAGGAACAATGAATTCCTCTGACTGACCATATAGTTTCCTTCTTGTCATAGGCAAGACAAATAATAATAATAATAATAATAATAATAATAATAATAATCCTGCTTTACAACTGGCCTACCAGCATTTACACATCTGTGAAGGCGAACCCACACACTTCTGAAAATAAAGTCCCCACAGACATGGATGTAGGGAAGAAACCCGTCTGACACTTGAAGCCGGTACATTCACAATACTATAGGTTAAACTATAACGCCCTTCTCCACTTCCCCTTAAACTCAGGGAGGGTCTACTTGGATTGCACACGTCGTAAGGAACCGGAAGGGACTCCTCCATCACTCAGCTCAAGGATGTCTCTCTCTGCGCTGTGGGAAGTATACACGGAGACATCACCAAAGCATCTAAGCACTGAAAACATGGATTTCTGAAACCTCCAGGCCAGACTGAGTTCTTTCCCCAGAGGACACGCACATGACCTTCCAATTCAGGTTAGGCACAAGGTGTCAAGGCTTGGAAGAAGAACTCAACAGCTTTAAGAAGACTAAGCCCGAGGCCAAGGGAGCGGAGAGCACTTCCCAGAACGTTCTATTTGGGGCTGGATCTTTCTTTCCCCTCCGCACTGCCGCTCCCTGTGACTTTCTTCACAAAACTCTTCCACTGGAAGTAATACAAAACGCGTGTCCTTTCCTCGCGCATCGCTAATCGCCAGGGAGAGCGCGAAGCCGCTACTGCGCCCCCAACGCCCGCCACAACTGGGTGCGCGACAGTCGCAAAAAGGCGCTCGGAACGACCGCCGCCGCCGCCACCGCCGAGAGTTCCTACCCAAGTCCGGGCAACTGGGCCTCGCCCACGCTCTGCACAGACCCTGCATCCGACTCTTTCTAGATCTTTCCCAACTTCTGCCCGCAGAACCGACCATTTCGATCTCTCGCGGAAAACTTTCCATTTCATCAACAGCCCGGGAAAGGCGGCGCGGCTGACCGCGCGCTCCCGAGCAGGCCGAGGCCGCGTTCCCGTCCCGAGTGCGCGCCCGGCGACGCGGCCCAGCGCGGCGGGAGCCCGGACCCGAGCGGCCGGCCCTGAAGGCCGCGGGGACCTACCTGGCCCACTTGCTCCGTGGCATCGGCGAGGATGCCGTAGTTGCGGTACAGCTCCTCCACCGTCGGCATGCTGAGCGCCAAGTTCCGGGCCCGCTCCCGTCGCCCAACACCTCGTCGGCGCCACCGCCGCCTCCACGGAACTTATCTAAGCCGTCGACCGCACTATTACGCCGGCAGCCGCCGCCGGGCCGCCACCAGTCACCGCGTACAGCACGGCCCCGCCCCCAACGTCTACGCAGAGACTGGCGCGTCGGGAGCGGCCCTCGGCGGCAGGCGACCCTCGAGCTGGGGATCTGTCGCCCTCTACCGCTCGGCGGTGCGAAAAGCCGCGAGAAGGACTTGAAGGATTGGCTGGGAGCTTCTGGTTCGGACTGGTGGTAAAATGCTAAGCCAATTGCTTTTGTGCTTGGCAAAGTTCTTACATTTACTAGAAACAGGGAAAGATACTGGGGGAAAGGTTGGAAGCACAAGATATCTGAGAATCCACAAAATCCATTTCCTTCTCATCCAGAAGGGTGGCGATAGGGGAAAACATCCAAGTGCAATTAAATTAGAAAGGGATGCTGGGGAGGCTAGGGGAGCCTGTTGGGCAAGTTTGAGGACCTGAGTTTGAGCCCCAGAACCCGTGTAAAAAGCTGCGTGGGATAGCTTCTGGGTCTGTAATCTCAGCACCGGGAAAGTGTAGAATGATGGCTTACTGGAGCTGGTTGGGGTGTCAGCCGAACCTGGGAATTCCAAATTCGTTTAAGAGACCTGCCTCAAAAGATGAGGAGGTGGGGCCAGAGAGATAGTTCAAAGAGTCAATGTGCTTGCCCATTTAAGCCTGACAACCTGGAACCACACCAGAAGAAGGGAACAAACTGATCTCTCCACATTCCACTGTGTACAAGTGTCCTTGAATGCACACACACACACACACACACACACACACGTACGCACGTGTGCACACATGCACACACATACACAGGAGTGGGAGAGGAAAGTGTGTGTGTGTGGGATGTCTAAGCCTGCCAGTTCAAGCCCTGGGATGCGTACTCAGTGTTAGACTCTGAGGGCGGCAGCCTTACCTCTGTATTATACTGCCTCCTGGTTAGCGTGCTCATTTCTGATAAGTCAGGCTAGAGTCTTCTAGATCCTCTAGCAGACCAACCTCCTAATGGTGTGACTTGGGCCTTGTCAGGAGAACTTCACATATGTGTTATGGTGCCTCCTGTGTACAATTACTTGTTGAGAATTAACTAGAATTGTAGAAGTGCTCAGGACAGACAGGACATAATGCATACTAATGCCCAGTCAATGTCCCCTTCCCTTTTAATATATATAGATATTATATACATACAATGTAATATATGTAGATAAAATACATATAGTTGAACAATATTTGATCTTTGGCTGTTTCACGTTGGTTTCTGAAGAACAGCTCTTCCCTGCAATCACAGAGCATGTTGTTTGACACAGGAGAGGCAGTGGCATAGGGGAAACCTGAAATAGTCTGTGGGAGATTTTCTAGCTCAAAGGAGGCCCAGTCTTATTCCATTCATGCCTTTGACTACTAGGATGGCCACACCCACAGTATGGCGGGCACTTCCTATGACACATATTATCAAGTTTCTGCTATCCAAAAACACCTGTGCAGAAGCAGTGCTGTGGTTTGAACATTGTGTTCCCCCCCCCCCCAGGATAAAATTTGATCCTCAGAGCAGAGCTGTTGAGAGGTGGTGGGAACCTTAAGAACTGGGGTCTAATGAGAGGTTTTTCTTTGGGTCACCAGTGGCACACACTTGAAGGACTGATGGGATCCTGGCTCTTCCTCTTTGTGTTTGTGTGTGTGTGTGTGTGTGTGTGTGTGTAGGCTAGAGGTTGACTTTAGGTGTCTCTCTCAAGTCTCTCTCCTTAGTTTTCTGACATGGTAGGTCTTCCACTGAACCCGGAACTCACTGGTTCAGCTGGATCAAGGGATCCTCCTGTCCTTCAGCTGATTCCTCCTCCTCCTCCTCCTTCTCCTCCCCCTCCTCCCCCCCCACCATCACTAGCATGATAGACTACAAATTATGTTAAACATTTTCTCTTTTAAATTGATTACCTCCGATGTTGTCTTAGCAGTGTAAAGGTGACTAACAACCACAATAGCACTTGATCACAAGTCTGGGCACCTCCACAAATTGATACAGAAAATCTGCTTCCATGGGGCTCAGCACTTAATTCTGAAAACATTAATGGAGAAACTCCGAATACCCAACCTGAAGCATTCCCTAGAGTGTGTCAGATGGTGACAAGATTCAAGCAGGAAAACTTAGTAAGTTTAAAAAGCAATGGCAGGCAAGGCAGAGAAGGACAGAGGGGTGGGGAAGAGAGGGAGAAAGAGAAGGAGGAAGGAGGGAAAGAGAGAGGGACAGGGGAGGGGAAAGAGGGGGTACAAGAGAGGGATAAAGAGAGGGAGGGAAGGAGAGAAAGAAACAGAAGGGAGGGGAGGAGGGAGGGAGGGAGGAAAGACTCACTAGTGGCTCAGAACTCAATTAAATCAGGATTAGAGGTGGTAGTGGCACACACCTTTAATCCAGGTGCTGAGGAGGCAGGAGGATGTCTGAGAGTTAGAGGTCAGCCTGGTCTACAGAGCAAGTTCCAGCACAGCCAAGGCTACACAAGAGAAACCCTGTCTCACAAAACAAAACCAAACTCAAACAGAATGACAGACTGAGGCGCACAGAACAGACTGAGTGTTACTCCTGTGCTCTGAACACTTTGCTAGGCTGCTCGGTGTCAACCTTGATGTTTCCACAGGAAATGGAAAATGACAGCAGTGTAGAACAAGTTCTGCTGCAAGCCAGTGCCAGGATTAATGTGAGCTAGTCACAAAACCATTGCTCAGCTCAGCACTCCATGTTAGTGCTTTTCTGAGATGTAATTCTGATGTTATTTGACTTTACAGGTGAGAGAACTGAGCCTCCATAAAGTAAGGCCACTAGGAGGGCCTGGGAACGGCAGCCATTGTTACTAAGGTATTCATTGTTACATGGGTGGTCTTCCTCCTCTTCATCTTCCTCCCCTGATTTCCTCCTCCTTTTCTCCTTCCTCCTCCTCCTCCTCCTCCTCCTCCTCCTCCTCCAATCTTTCCTCTTTCTCCTCTTCCTTTTGGACAGCCACTCATCTTTACTCTCAGCCTCTTTTCTAATGCTAATGAATTGTGAAGATGTGAAAGCTCACGAGGAGGGCTTTGAGATTAATGGCTTTTTCTAGTCTTGAGGAATGTTGGCTCATGTTAGGTGGCTGACACCTGGAAGTCAGTCTTCCATTAGCAGCCTTCAGATGTAGAAGATGTAGAACTCTCAGCTCTGCCTGCACCATGCCTACCTGGAAACTGCCATGTTCCCACCTTGATGATAATGGACTGAACCTCTGAACCTGTAAGCCAGCCCCAAATATATGCTGTTCTTTTTAAGACTTGCCTTGGTCACGGTGTCTGTTCACAGAAGTAAAACCCTAACTAAGACAGAAGTTGGTACCAGAGCTTGGGGTCTTGCTGTGATAGGCCTGACCATGCTTTTGTTTTGAAGAATGTGGATTTGGGGACTTTGGATTTGGAAAGCATTGGGATGCTTTAAGTGGGGCTTTATGGGTCATCCTTGAAGGAATATGGAAGACTTTGTTGCTGTGAGTGATTTGAACTGTGCTGACCTGGCCCAAGAGGTTTCAGTGGAGAAGATTTTCAGTATGTGGCCTAGAGACTATTTTTGTGGTATTTTGGTGAAGAGTATGGCTAATTTTTACCCTTGTTTGAAGAGTCTGCCTAAGTTCAAGGTGAAGAGATGCAGATTAATTGCACTGACAAAGGAAGTCTCAGAAACACCCATTACACACTTTGTTCTTTGATTAAGTCTCTTTAAGAACATTTTAAATAAGCACAGCAAGCTGAGAAAGGGAAAATATAAAATATATGGTTCAAGTATCAAAGAGGCACCAGGAAGTGAAATGGAGTTGAATCCTGTGTTCAAGGATTTTAAATTGAATTAAGGGAGTAGTGACTTTGGGGCAAGATCCTACGCAGCTAAGTTTAGGTCCAGGCATGGTGATGTAAACCTTTAGTCCCAGGAAATAAAGCCAAGCAGATCTTTGAGTTCAAGGCCAGCCTGACAGAACAAGTTCTATGTGAAGAAAAGTTTAAATTCATGCATGGTGGTACACACCATTAATCGCAGGAGACAGGCATGCACATCTGAACTCAAGGACAAGCTACAGAGCAAGTTCCAGGACAGCCAAGCTTAGGTAGTGAAGGAGTTGGAAAATAGAAAGCTAGAGATAATGTGATAGAACAGGGGCCAATGTTCCAGCTCCTGCAAGCAGCAGGACTTGGCAGCTTCGGCCATGTGTCTCTGGCTTTACATTTAAGAAGAGATGGAGACTATTGGGACAATTGATGCTGGTTAGCTGGAGCTAAGAAATTAGTGGTGATTAAGAAGAGACCAGCATCACTGAGGTGAAATCTTCTGGGAAGGGTTTTCTGAGAACACAAAGAAATTGCGTTCCAGAGATAGCCAAGATTGTACCTCAAGCTGCAGCTGTACTTGGTAATACGTAAGAATCACCCAAGGTGGTACTAGTTTTGAAGGCATGAAGGGGGTCATGAAGTGAGATGTCAAATCTTTTAAGTTCAGATTCTATTTTAGAGAACCTGACCTAAGTTTGAACTCAGGTAAACTAACAGGCTGGTACCTAGCATTAGTGTCCAAGTCGTCGCCCAACCAATCTGAGCCTAGCTCCAGTCTCTAGGCTAATCCCCAACAAGACCAGCATCTCCAGATTATTCCCCCAACAAACCTGCACCCCCAGGTTACATGCCCACCCCCTGCCTAATGACCACCAATGCAGAGTAGAAATTAAGTTTATGATATGACTCCCAGCACCAGCCAATTAGCCACAGTAGCTTTCCAATTAAATATCTGCATACATGCTCCCTGTTAGCTGTTTACTAAAAAGCATTGCCCCGATAGACATCTGGGACTCCCCCCCCACACACACCAAAACTGTCCTGTGTGACAGCGGTGTGTTGGCAGGGGGCGGGGGTTGAGCTAGCTCAAAGAGAATAAAGACCCTGCCGTGAGTTGCATCAGATTGGTTCCTGTGTGTGTTTTGGGGCATCACTAACACTTCCCTGGTACAACAGAAGAACAGATGAAGCTTGGTACTGTGAGAGGCCATGGAAGGCCATTGCTGAAGGTGCAGCCTCTGTTGCAGTTGGCAGCCCAGGACTGAAGGGGAGTTGCGGCTTGGTACCATGGAAAGAGCCTATGAGAGGTTATTGGTGAAGCCTCTTCACAGTGGGAAGACCCCAGTGTATTGGAGATGCCAGTACCATGGGATGGTCACCAAGGACGGTGGCAGCAGTGGAGTGGCTCAACCTGAGCTTAGAGTACTACCTAGGGCAGAGCTGGAGAAGTGACTCCAGCCCTTTGGAGGAGCCCAGAATATCATATGTGGATCGTAGACATTGGGATAAGAAACTGTACCACTGAATTTGCCTTGGGGACTCGAAGATTTTTGAGATGCCAGAGTCATACGGTATCTGCTGAGGAAAGCTGCTAACAGGGAGTGGGAAACGGCCCAGGAAAAGAAGTTTGTTGCAGTCAACAAAGATGAAAAAGGAGTTGGAGATCTGAAGACCACTTTGAGATCAGCCTGGATATGTAGAGTATGGACTTTGCCCAGCTGGTTTCCTGTCTTGCTTTGGGGATTACAGTTAAGTGATTGGATGACTCTTAGAAGAGCCTTTGAATTTTGGACTTTTAACATTGTTGAGACTGCTGTAGACTATGGGGACTTTGGAATTTGGACTAAATGTATTTTACATTATGCTATGTTTAGGTATGGCCCCTATAGACTCATATGTTTGAACAAGTATATGGGGGCCAGGGAGTAGAATGTCATAGTTTGAACATGCTTGGCCCAGGAAGTGGCACTATTAGGAGCTATGGCCTTGTTGGAGTAGGTGTCACTGTGGGCTTGGGCTTAAGACCCTCCCCCTAGCTGCCTGGAAGTCAGTCTTACACTAGCATCCTTCAGATGAAGATGTAGAACTCTCAGCTCTGCCTGTACCATGCCTGCCTAGATGCTGCCATGCTCCCACCTTGATAATAATGGACTGAACCTCTAAACCTGTAAGCCAGCCCTAAATATATGTCTGTGGGACTGTGAAAGGTAGCTTGATTACAGGTTGAGCTAAGGCTTGAAACCCTGGAGTCTTCGAAGGGACAATAGGTATTTTGCCTATTCCTGGGTCCCAGGTCCCTGTCACTAGCCACAGCCTCCCATAGATTTGTGGCCATCAGTCATGTAAGGGCAATGCCCCAAAGCTCTCCACATGTAGAGGACTTGACCTGTAGTCACAAAGGCTCAAGACAGATCTCTATACTAATAAGGTACCTAAAGGCCTGGAGGCCTTAGTCAATAAGCTTTCCTTCCCAGACACTCCTCCCTGCAAAAGGTATTTAATCTCAGGCCAACCCTGAGAAGTGGGGTACAGTTTTACTCCTCCACTTTCCACCATGACATTAAATGCCTTAAAACTGTAGGACGCCCTCGCGGGGAACTCCCTCGGGTCCCCAGGTCACGGGAGTCAGGGTGCCCCAGATACACGATAGACAAGCCTTCTTGATACAACCGCACGAGGCACTTATTGGCGGAGCTCCGGGTCGATTTGTATCTCACACAGGAGACAGAGGAAGTTGACGACTACGACGTCGTTGATGACAACGACGACGACGACGAGGACGACGAGGACTACGAGGACGACGAGGACGACGACGATGAGGCCCAAGAGCTAGGGGTCTTTATAGGTTAAGGGTTGGGGGGTGGGGAGAATTGGCGTGGTTACATATGATTGGCTCATTCAAACAGAAAAGTACGTGCAGGTTTAGGGCGGCAGGAAGTTCCAAAGGGCCTGAGGTTTCTCGGGGATAGCAGGATGTCTGGTTAATGTAAGGGAGGTGCCTTCCTGTCAGATGGCTAAAGAGCCTAGATAGCTCAGGCTAGTTCCTGCATTCCTTTCCTTATCTTTATGGCCGGGCTTGTATTTCACAGTATTCAGCCCTGAGTCTTACTTTTTTGAAACNTACTCTTTTAATTTTACATTTCCAAACCTTGAATCTATATAATTTTCCCTTTCAAAAACCATGAACTGCCTCTTTTCATCAGGATCTGCTGTGGGGAGCCATAGAGAAGGCCTTTACCTATAGACTCTCCATCTAATCTCCCATAGAAGGCCTCACTGTGCTCCCATCCACCACTAAGGTAAAGCCAAGCCTGCTGCTGCTATTAAGCCAAGGACTCTCCCTACAGTACTGGCTGGACCTCCCCACCTCCCTTGCCCCCTCCACCCTTGATTAGATCTAGCCCAGGCCCCCCAACCCCCACTCCGTTCTCAGATCTTCTGTGGCTTCCAGTGGCACCTGGGTACCTGTGAGCCTGAGAACCAGACAGTCCCAGCCTCATCACAGGCCCGGGGACCGCCAGCTGTCTTGCGCCTCAGACTGCACTTCCCCAGTCCTGGAGCAGTGTCCTAGGGTTTCCTGATGGCCCACTGCCCACCCTGCAACAGGGTGAGGTAAGTGTGGTCAAAACTCCTGCATTCCGCCTCCTGATAGGCCGTGCTCTGTGGTGGAGCAGACCTGGGACCCCACAACCCTACATATGGTGTCCTTTATAAGCCTTGCATTGGTCATGGTGTCTGTTCATAGCAGTAAAACCCTAACTAAGACAAGTGGGTTATTAATGATACCAAGACTCTCACTACACACTGCTACATCCACTTCAGTAGTGACACATATGACAGGCCAAAAGCCTGGATGCAGTCCCGAGGCAAAGAGTTTCATGGAAACTTAGTCTCCTGGAACTGTGGGATCCCATAGCACGCATGCTCCAATTTTGTCCTTGCAAATGGACCTGTGTGCTTCCCTTCAGTATTGTTTTGTGATAGGTGCCTCCAAACAATGACTTGCCAAATACCTAAGCAGAATTGAACTTTGCTTCCTGGCCTTCACCAATGCTCTAGGTAGTCCTTGAGCCAACCCTGGGCTTAGAATTCAGTAAGAATGTTGCCCATTCAGTGACATTCAGAATTGCCTCTAGTATTGTAAGAGAGATAGTGAAAGAAATCAGGCTTTCCTATCTACTACATAGAGTTAGAAATCTCAAGGTAAGCTTAGCAAAGTAAGATTAGAATTCTTAGTATAGTTATGTATGGCAGACTACATTACTTATTAGTAGAAAAGTCCCCCCCCCCCACTATTACTTAGAATAAAAGCCAAGTCGCTCCCATAGACAGGAATTTACAATGGTTTAGGAAGAAGATTGGGCTGTGGTTTTAGAGTATTGCATTATTCCTGAGAAGGTTAGCTAAAACAGAACTCCTTGGGTGTGAAAGCCCTTGCCCTGGGAGTGTAAAGACCTCACACCTGGCTTCTAAGATTATTGCTGACCTTAGATAGAGCTGACTTTGTCTCAGTTGTTTTATTGCCCAGTTCCTGCCAGTCTTTGTGTTTACATTCTTCTGTTTTGTGTAAGAGTCATTAAGCATCGGTAACCTCATTTGTACCTGGCCGATGTGTCACCTAATTCCCCTGTTTTATTCTGTATAAAAGTTTGATGCTCCATTTGACAAATTACATTCAGTTTTACACTCTCTCATGTGGACTGTTTGTCACCTTGCCAAATCCTCGCTCGCCTGCAACCAGAGACTCAGTTCCATGCAGATCGGTGACCCAAGTGAGGTCCGTCTGTGGCACTTCTGCGGCCACACACATGCGTGCAAAGAAAGGTCTATGTAGCGCAAGCCTGCCAAGTCGGAGAACCACTTATGCCATATCCACCAGCAACCAGCTCTCCCTCTTTCTAGACCTGCCACACAGTAACCAATGCTCTTGGACAGTCTGCTTCAAACTAGACTGCTACGACCCCCACACCGCATGCTGTGTTATTATCGCCTTAAACAAAGCTCACTGCTGCTAGGCCATTTGTGTGAGATGTTTTCCAGTTCTTTGTATAAGATGTCACGGACCCAGAAATATCTGGTCTAGACAAGACCATCTGTAGTGGCTATTCCTGGTTGTCAACTTGACTATATTTGAAATGAACTACAATCCAGAATTGGAAGGCTCACCAGTGAACCTAATCTGGGAGACTGGGAGATAGAAGTTTCTGATCTGGATCTTGGTATGGAGATCTTGAGACACAGTGGGGATTGAATCTAGAAGATTAAGACAGGGAGATCTCCGAGTCCAAGATCATCTGGGATTAAAGGTGTGGTGGCACACACCTTTAATCTGGGCTACACCTTCTGCTGGGGACCATATAAGGACATTGGAAGAAGGGAGTCTGACTCTTGCTCTTTCGCCTTCTTGTGGTGTGGGACTCAGCAACTGCTAGATCCTTGGACTTCCATTCACAGCTACTACTGAACCATTGTTGGGATTTGGACTGCAGACTGTAAGTCATCAATAAATTCCTTTACTATATAGAGACTATCTGCAAGTTCTGTGACTCTAGAGAACCCTGACTAATACACCATCATAACAAAGACAGTAGCCTGAATTTCTGTCTTTCTCTTGCATGCACTCTTGGTTGTATGCAGTGGCCATTTTCCTACAAAGTGGAGCTTTGTAAATACCAGCTCTGTGTTCTCTCAGCGTCTCTTGTAAAGACACTACCACACGATGTACATTTTACAGATGCAGAAGCCTCCGACCGTGGTGTGCTGGCTCATTCTCTGTGTCTGCGGCACACCACGGCTGGCTGAAGCACACAGTGGGGCTCTCACCACGGCTGGCTGAAGCACACAGTGGGGCTCTCACCACGACTGGCTGAAGCACACAGTGGGGCTCTCACCACGGCTGGCTGAAGCACACAGTGGGGCTCTCACCTGTTGAGTACAACTCTGGAGCTGTTGTCTGTAGGATGGCTGCCCTTAGACATCACTCTCATTCTCCTGTGAGAAAAATGAGAAGAGAAAGGAACCTGGCCCACAGTTCCCTTCAAGGGTCATGTGCCCAGTGATCAGATGACCTGCCGCCACTTGGGACCATCTCTTAAAAAGTACTAGCACTTCCAAACAGCACCAGGATTTCAAAGCACTGGAAACAGGGAGGGGCACTCCGGATCCCAGCCCTAATACCACACCACAGCCTTTACCCAGTGAGGTAGTCCTTCAACCTTGTGACAAAATGCCCAGAAGAAACAATTTGGAGCAGGGACTTAGGCTCACGATTCTGAGGTTTTAGTTTCGGGTCTGCTGCTGCCATTTCCTTGGACCGGAGGCAAAGCAGAATATCTTGGTGACCAGGAAGCAAAGACAAAGGAATGCAGGGCAAGGCATTCCCAAGGGCATCCCTCAGTGACCACTTCCTCCAACTATGCCCCACCTCCCAATAATGTGACCAGATTATGAACCCAGCAATGGACTCATCCACTGATTAGGTCAGCCTCATGATCAATTTACCGCTCCAAGCTTCACCTCTGAATGCTGCTAGGGCAGTTACCGAGATCGTCAAACATGAGCCTTTGGGGCAGGGGCTGGTCGTCTTCAGACATGACATTGGCCAGTGAGTGATGAGAGGGAGCGTCCTGTCATTTCTGAGTGGAGGCACTCATGGCCAAGGCTGGCCCTCCACACCTCTCTCCCGTGAGGAGCACAAGCTGGAGCTGTCATCTGTGGGTTGGCTGCCCTTAGTAGTCATTCAAACTCACAAGAGCGTCTGTACAGGCGGGAAACACAGCTGTCTCGTTTTAAGACATGGAACCTTAGGAGACGCCAAATGAAAGCTAGCATTGGTCCAGTATTTCCTTGATGCAAAGGACCAGACTCGAAGACATGGTTGACCAACAGAACAGAACCTAAAGAGACACATATAAGAAGAGGAAAACTGTCTTGCTGCTCAGACAGGGAGATAAAGAAACCAAACGGACAGTCCACGAGACAACAGATGTCTGTATGCTAATATGATCCCTCATTACCATCCCGTCAGTCTCCAGAAAAAGGAGACTTGAAACATTTATGAACGCCTAGTAAGAGGATAATTGTTCTATCATTTATTAATACACTTGTGTTTATTGCTCATTTGTTTGCTTAAAGGTTTTGCTTTTAATTTGTGCAGAAGCCAGTGAAGTGGTAGAGTTGGGTAGAGTTTCCAGGCACAGGCTGATACAGGTGGAGGTGGGACAGGTGTTGGAGCTGTGGGGTAAGGAGGGTGTAGGGGCGTGGGAAGTGGATTGAGAGCTCGTGTTCCTAGACACAGGAACTGAAGGCACAGGGATCTGTGGAGTAAGAAATGCTTGACCACTGTCTTAGTTAGGGTTTGTATTCCTGCACAAACATCATGACCAAGAAGCAGCTGGGGAGGAAAGGGTTTATTCAGCTTACGTTTCCACATTGCTGTTCGTCACTGAAGAAGTCAGGACTTGAACTCAAGCAGGTCAAGGAGCAGGAACTGATGCAGAGGCCATGGAGGAATGTTCTTTACTGGTTTGCTTCCACTGGCTTGCTCAGCCTGCTCTCTTATAGAACCCAAGACTACCAGCCCAGAGATGGCACCACCCACAAAGGGACCTCCCCCCTTGATCACTAACTGAGAAAATGCCTTACAGTTGGATCTCGTGGAGGCATTTCCCCAACTGAAGCTCCTTTCTCTGTGATAACTCCAGCTGTGTCAAGTTGACACAAAACTAGCCAGTACAACCACTATGCCCACGGTGATATGACACTTCCGAATGAGTCCCTATATGCCAAGCAACAACCTCAGTAGCCTCTCTCTGTTAACCCCCATGTCACCGCCTTCAGATCTACAAGGAAACAGAGGCACCGGGAGGAGAGTGACCTGGGTACATGGCAAAGAGTTCTTTTTTCTAACTGGCTCCTTTTTTTGGCCACTTAAGTCTTAACACGAATGCTCTGTTTTCTTCTTCTCTGACCTCTACAACTATCAGTGCTGTTTATTTTTGTATCAACCTGGCACAAACTACAGCCACTTAGGAAGAGGGAACCTCAGCCGAGGGATTGCCTCTGTCAGACTGGCCTGAAGGTATGTCTGTGGGGCATCTTCTTGGTTAATGTGGGAGGTCTCATCCCGCTGTGGGATGTGGTGCCAGCCCTGGACAGGTGGTCCAGATAAACATTCTTCTCCATCGACGGATTTTCTCAGTAAGAGAAGACAGCCTAGCATCAGGCTGCATCTGACTTCAAGGGACAGGACACTAATACACTTTCCTTCCAGTCCTCAAAGCAGAGGGTAACGGGCTCTTAGCCTGCAGTATTAACGTCTAGTGAAAGGACAATGCAGACATCATTGTTCTCCTACAGAACTAGGTCCCTGTAAAGTTAGGGTTGGGTGGAGACCTCTGCCCCTTCCACTCAGTACTCTTCTTGCCGGTAGTGCTGCTACTAAAAAGGCAGCCAGACACCAAAACTTTTGAGGTTTGAAATCATCGTGGGCCGGGTTGTGTCAAGAGAGCAAGGGGAGGCACTTCCACTGAATTCATACAAAAATAGTTTTATTTAATAAACTGGACACAATAAAGGCACAATTATATTAGGTTCATCTTTTCCAAAGAGTTTCAACGACATGGAACTGAAAATTCTTAGCATGAGCTGAATGTGTACACACTATGTAAAGCATAAAGTTCAATATATCTCCCTGGGAAATGAATCAAAACAACCTTGGCTCTTGTGAAAACCAGCTTATCAACTGAATTTTTTTTAGACAAAAATTTGAGTCCACGGAATCAGTCACATCAGGCCTTAGCCAGGGCCAGGGTAAGATTGTTAAATATTTACTGATTGACTCAGCAGACAAATCATGTTCTCCAGTCAGCTCTGCTTCACGTGTTTATACAGCACGGAACCGCGCTCTGCCGTTGGTGGAGTCTGGTGGTGCTTACCCTCCAGTAGTTATAGTCTGTGAATGACCTTCTGCTGTGAATCCCAGGCCTGTTCTTCCATAAGTGGCTTTGGTCAAGGGCCCAGCAATGAGCATAATGCAATTAGGAGCTTGACATACATTTCTGCACTGGAGTTTATGTCCTTTTGTAAAGATGCAGCTGCCATTTAGACTCGCCGGTGAGGGGAGAGTCTAGGGAGAGAGAGGGGCTTACTTGACTCAGGTGTCTTAGTCAAGGGTCATCTCTACCAGAGATGAATGCAAGTAGCAGAGTGAGCCTGGGGTAGACAGATCAGTGATGTGAACCAGCCAGACTGTAACACTGAGACCCAGTGAATCCTGGGATAAGGGAGAGGCTAGAAGCCTTTCTCAGTGAAGGTCCGGGTGATAAATACTTTAGGTTTTGTCTTGGTTAGGCTTTTACTGCTGAGAACATACACATGACCAAGGTAATTCTTATAAGGACAACATTTAATTGGGGCTGACTTACAGGTTCAGAGGTTCAGTCCATTATGATCAAGGCTGGAACATGGCAGCATCCAGGCAGACATGGTCCAAGAGGAGCTGAGATTCTACATCTTCATCTCAAGGCTGCTAGCAGAATGCTGGCTTCTCGGTAGCTGGGACGAGAGTTTGATAGGTCATACACACAAACACCCACTTCTGGCATTAGAGCAGCTGTATGGATCGGAGAGATGGCTCATTTGGCAAAGTGTTTGCCAGACACACATGAGGATCTGAGTTTGGATTTCCAGCACCCGTGTGAAAAGCCAGAAGTTGAAGTGCATGCTTATACTCTCAGTGCTAGGGAGGCAGGAACAGAAGGATCTTGCTGGCCCCTTGCCTCAAAAAATCAGGTGAGAAATGACAGAGAGAAACACACACAAGCTATTGATCTCTGGCTTCTACCTGCATGCCCATGTGCACCCCCTACATAGACACTTCTCCCTCTACAACCCTACATAGACACATTCCCTCCTATATCCCTACATAGACACCCCCACATTCTTACAGAGACATATCCCCTCCCCCCATCCCTACATAAACCTGTAGATGTGGCAGTCTTTTTCAGAAAATGTATTATTTTTAAAAGGGTGGTAAACCCAATTTGGCCCATGGACTGTGGTTCAATAGTTCTGTTTTTTTTTTTTTTTTTTTTTTTTTTTTTTTTTTTTTTTTGCCACTAAGTTATGAGAAAATTTGCTTTGCCCTAACAGATAACTGAAACAACCTGCCGTCTCCTCGTCATTATTCAAGGTGTCCTCGTTCCTGAGGACACTCCACAGCTATGACTTCATTCCTGATGACTCCCTGGTGTGGAATGCCCTCATTTCTCAAGCCTGGCCTCAGAAAAATTAGAAAGTCAGCAGCGGATGTTTTTAGCCAGCCTGTCACAAGGTTCTTGGAGGGACAAAAAGAAATGTTCTTTTGCTCCTATCCCCAGTAGGAGACGGTGATAGCCCCTGTGGAAGTTTGAACGAGGATAGCCCTCAGATGCCCATATGTTGGAAGGATTGGTCCCAAGTAGCATCGATTGGGAAGGATTAGAAAGTGTGGCCTTGTTGGAGGAGGTGTGTCACGGGGGTGTCACGGGGGTAGGCGTCAGTATTTCAGCTTCTAAAAGTGTAACCAATCCCCCAATTACATGCTTGCTTTCTTTTATGAGAACTGCCTTGGTCCTTGTGTCTCTTTGCAGCAATAAACAGTGATCAAGACAGTTTCCAAATTCCAAATTGTGGTAGAGGTCCACAAAAGTCCAGGGGCCAGAGAAGACAGAAGTCACCCAGCCCTATGGCCCCATTCTCTCATTGGAAGATAATAACAGATCCTATCTGATGGTGGCTACCCCCACCGGTTCACACATTGCCAAAGAGCCTGTATTCTCTGCTAGGAGTCTGATTAGTGAATTAAAAAAAATCGGACCATAGCGGGGCGTGGTGGCACACGCCTTTAATCCCAGTACTCGGGAGGCAGAGGCAGGCGGATTTCTGAGTTTGAGGCCAGCCTGGTCTTCAAAGTGAGTTCCAGGACAGCCAGGGCTATACAAAGAAACCCTGTCTCAAAAAACCACAGACACACAAAAAAATCAGACCTAGAGCACAGCAAACAGCTAATTGTCAAGGAAGAGAGAACCTATTCATGGCTACCTGTGGCTGGCAGTGGTGGTGGCAGTGGCGGTGGCCGTTTTTTCCTGACTTAGTCTTGCCTTCCCTCCCCTGAGGAACCACATGGCATTAGGGACATCATTTCACAACCTAAAGCTAAGGCTTTTTCTCTTTTATAAAATGGAGATATTTGTGGTACTTATCTTTATGTTTCGGTGACAAGAAAATGGTATTCATGTACTTAATGCAAGATCCTGCATTCATTGAACGTACACTAAATTTTGGTGATTATAATATTAACCACTTGTTAGTAATTTCAGTAGAATCTCCTAATGAATTTTTTAAAGTTTCCTAATCTATAGTTTAAAAGTTCTTTTAGATAGGGTTGATCTATCTAAGTCACTCAGGATGTCCATGAACTAACTGCTATGTCGTCTATCTAGGCTGTGAGGCAGGTGGATCCTAAGGGCTTGCTGGCCAGCCAGTTCAGCTGATGCATGTCAGGTTGTCTTTAAAAAAAAAAAAAGAAATCTGGATAGGAATAGAGGGAGACACCCAATATGGACCTCTTACAAAAGCCCCAGCCCTGTAAGTTAGCTCCCGGGTGTCTGATTGGTGAACGCCTTAGTCAGAGGTTAGTTGGTGGTTTCTGACTGGAGAAAACTTACACTTCCTAGGTCACACTGAGTTGGATTTCAGCTTGTTTGCTTGGAACTCAGATGGCCAAATGCACTCCAGTCTTTTAGAATGGCACATTGGAGAGAAACCAGAGTGTTAGAAAGTAAGGTTAGCCCTTGGGACCTGAGCTCAGAGTGGCTAGACTACACAGCTGCTGTTCCTGACCTAGCTCCTCGGGCGGTGAGGAGGAGGATCTGGACAAAGAGCTCAGCTGAAGGTGAAGTTGAGGTGGTCAGAGCTGGGTCTCCTGTGAGAGTCTCCTTCTTAGTTACTACGCAGCTTTGCAGAAATGAGGAAAACTGTGCAGTGGGAGAGATGAGAAAGGCCATGGCGTGGTGAGCCAAAAGGCAGCTCAGTTGGAGCTTGCTGTCTCCTACCTGGGTTACCCCTATCCTTAAGTACCTCCAGGGCTTGAAGACTGGAATGATCCCACAGCTGGCCCCCGTCCGACTTCCACGTTTCACGCAGGATGCAGCCAGGTGTTTAGAAAGGTGCTTCTCTGTCACTCTCCCTCTTTCCCTTTCCTTTTTCTCGTGGGTCAGCCTCTAGAGGCTGCTGGGCCAGGATTAGAGAGTTTTCTTGGCAATAGGAAATCTAAAAATAAAATCTGGTTCCTTTGTTTGTGTGACGCACTGTTCTTGACCGACACTAGATGGCGCTCACCGTCTACTTTTGAGCGTCCGGTCGGATGTCTCTGCGCTCTGTAATAACACTGTTAATAACGAATACCATTCGTTATTGAGAAGTCACTATGTGCTTAGGAAATTTCTACGTTAACCACTTTACGTAAATTATCTCATTTAGTCCTTTCCGAAGTCCTTTAAGGTAGATTCTTGTTTCCTTAATTTACAAAAAGGTTAAGGATTAATTAACAAAACTAAGTTAGCTGATTGAATCAGGATTTCATCCTGGTTATTTGGATTTTTTAAAAAAATCTTAGATTTGTTTTTATTTTATGTTTGCAGATGTTTTAACCTGCATGCATGTCTGTGCACCACTTGAATGTCTGGTGCTGATGAATGCCAGAGTGGGCATCAGCTTCTCCAGAACTGTATTTACTGATGGTTGTGAGCCACTGTGTGGGTGTTGGGAACTGAACTCAGGACCTCTGGAAGAGCAGCAAGTGCTTTTAATTGTTGAGCCATTTCTCTAGTCCCTGACTTTGGGGTTTTAAAACTCTGCCTTTGACCATCTCCTTTGTCATTTTTTCTGTGGCTTGAGTATGTCTTCAGACTTTCATATTCTGGAAACTTATCCCACAAAGGCATATGCTAAGCAGAATTGAGTGTGAGACCTCTGGCTGGCGACTGGGTTATGAGGTCTCTGTCTTCATGAATGGACCGTGCCACTCATTGGAATTGGCAAAGGGATCAGTGCATTGTCCTGTGGATGCTTGGCTACATAAATGGGCTTCTGTGTCAGCCACCTTCTTGCTATGCTAGGACCCAGAAAGCAAGCCCTGGCCAGATGCCAGCACTGTGCACTCTTGTGCCTGCTTGCCTCTAGACCCACAGCAGAAGCAAACTGCTTGTATTAATAATCTTTCTTACTGACGTCATAAAATGCATGGCAAAAGCAAGTTACGGAAGAAAGGAGGGAGGGAGGGAGGGAGGGAGGGGAGCTTACAGTTGAAGGGGTGGGATGGTTAATGGCGCCCATGAGGAATGATCTTGATTGGGTTAACTGAGCTGGGAAGATGCACCTTGAACTTTTGTGGCGCCTTTCCTTGCTCCCGGGCCCTGGAAGGCGCATGGGCGTCCATCACACTCTAGCTCTGAACTGTGACTGTGACTGGCTACCTCGGGTTCCTGCTACCAGGTGAAGGACTACTCTCAAACTGTGAGCCCAAATGAAGCCACTCCCCCTTAAGTTGGTTTTGTGAGGGTATTTCCTCAGAGTAACAGGAGGGTAAGCTTCCCAGAGGGAACTGTGCCTCACAGTGGGAGATCTGGTGGGGGCTGCGTGAGGTGGTCTCGCAGCAGAGAGATGAGTTCTGTGCTCAGCTAGTTTTCTCTTCCCTGTGTAATGCAGAACCTCACCTAGCTCATGTCATGGTACCCCCTCCTCCCCCCTCCCCCTTCCCCTCCCCCCACCAGGCTGGATCTGTCCATGCTCTAGAAACTCTCCCAGGGCTACATTTCCATGGTGATTCTAAAACACATCGAATTAACCACGGCACCACCGTTGTTTATAAATTACTCAGCCAGTGGTATTTGGTGATACCAACAGAAAACTGACGAGGCCAATTTCATAAGGGAGATGGCTGACCACTTGTTACATGCAAAGCCTTGTGCTAAGGGGTTTACAAAGTCTTCATTTAATATGTCTAAGACCCTGTGAGATAAGTTCTACAATTCTTACCCATTTTAAAAGTGAGAAGATTAAGGGATGGAAGATTCAGATCACCGCCAAGTTACAGCCAATAACTACAGATGTGTACTTTCATAGCGCATCTCCTGAGACAGGACCAAAAGTGCCCACGTTGGCCCACTTAGCTTTAGTGGGGCCTGAAAGTTCTGGATTCAGCCTAAGATTCTTCGTGAGTGCCTTCTGCTTCACAGATAAGAGCTCTCAGTGAGCTTAGCTGGTTGGAGGAAGCCCAGGTTTTGGGTCAGCTCCAGACTAAAATTTGGCTCCACCCCGTCCTGGCTCAGTGTAACTTCAGCTAAGCCTCTCTCCAGCTCAGCTTCTCTGGGCATCTGCTCCTTTGGCTGGCGGAATACAGAGAGAGGTGGTTTCAACCCTGTAGTGCTGGTGTAAGTCCAGAGTCCGGGCAGGGAGCAGCCCTTGAGAAACCACATTTCTCTTCCCCTCTCTCCTCTTCACTCATGTAATGCAAGGCCGGCCAAGACTTTTGCAGAGTGGGTCCAGGACCCTGAAGATTGAGGGCATCATGTCTGAAGGTACCAAGAGAAGCAGTTAATCAGTTTGTTTGTAGGCTTGCCCAACACCTCTGTCTGTCTAGACCTATGCCCACCACAGAAGGTTTTGCCAGGGTAGAAATGCTTTTTATCTGTCTTGTCCAGTGTGATGGCCAAGACTCACATGTAGGTGTCAAGTACTTGAAATGTAGCCAGTGCAACCGGCTCAGCTTTCATTTAAGTCCTTTAAATTCAAATGGAGTGGCTGCCTGCTTCTACGCCAGAGCTCAGGGACAGCAAAGCTTGAGCCCCAGAGCCTGACAGAGCTGTGTCTTCAATCTTGTCGGACAGGCAGGAGAGACACATGGAACAGCCTTCCCCTCCCCTCTCTCATCCTTGACATTGTTCACTCTCAGTGCTGAGGGAATGATGCCACTTCTTCATGAGAGTCTGTGTGCCTGCGCAAGAGGCCATGTGTGTTTGTAAGGAGGCACGGGGTCTGGGACAGCCAGATTCAGTCAGTTCCTAGTGTTTCAGGGGGGGAAAGAGAGGAAGACAACATCAGAGAATCATTTCCAGAAGCAATGAAGCCAAAACAACAGGACTGAAAATACTCTGGGATACAGCACTCGTACTTAGTTAAGCCACTTCAGCCACTTTCCCAGTTCAGTGTGTGTGTGTGTGTGTGTGTGTGTGTGTGTGTGTGTGTGTGTGTGTGTGTGTGCTTGCGCGCATGTGCGCACACACGCACCTTCCAGGTCACATGTGAGCAGGTCAGAGGTACAACTCTCTGGAGTTTCTACCACATGGAACTTAGGGCTAGAACTCAAATCACCTAGCGTGGAGACAAATGCTTTTATCCGCAGAATCGTTTCACTGGTCCGTATTTTATTAAGTCTTTAAAGAGGAAGGGTCCAAAGGTAGAGGATCTGTAAAGATAGAGTCATCCTCCTTTAAGTAGACTCTGGGGGGTGGAGAGACCTCTGGGTCTGGGAGATGGAAGGTCCTGATGCTCCTGAGGAGGATACAGATGTTGCTCTGGGGAGCTCAGTATGGAGCCTCCCTTAGGTCACTAGGTGGGAACTCAGATGTCACTTTGAAGGATTCTGGCTCTTTCCACCCCATCTGCTGTAAGCCTATCATGGAAGCATAGTGATGTCAATAATGATAATAAACATTTGATTTATTGAGCCCGTGGTGAGACACAGGGAATAAAAAGATTACATCATTTAATTCTTCCCGAGAGCTCGGAGGTATATGATCTTGGTAACATTTTAAAAGCATTTATTATGCACCAAATGCTGCTGTAACTCTTAAACGTCATAATCTTCCTACCCGTTGGTAGCTACTCTTCTATTTAAGAAAGGCGTGTGTACCGACTTGGAGAGGTTGAGTAACCCACCCGAAATCACAGGCTAGCGGGCAATGAGGGAAGGCAGGGTTAGAAACCCATAAAGTCTGGCTCCCGGATTCGGGCTAACTATCCCCAGAATGAGAGATGACGACTTTCCATTTGTACCTCGTTCATGGCATTTTGTTACCACAGGCGCGACAGGAAGGCAGCCCTGACCGGAAGGCAGTGCAATCCTTAAAGAGGAGGAACCGCTTCTTCATCTTGCTGCTTAACATCGAGTTAACACTGAGATGGCTCCCCAAATCAAGGTTGATGTTGCTTCAGAGATGATGGGCATTGGCGGGGATGGGGATTGGGGCATGGGGGAGAAGGCGATAGAACGGCTGACTCCCCACTTTAGAGACTGTAGTTTCCCAAACCCCAAGGGGATAATGGTCAGGTCTACACTTGCTTTTAGGATACTGCTGAAGTCCAGGCTTTCCAGCTGGGTGTGATGGCATATGCCTGTAATTCCGGCACTCAGGATCCCGAGGTAAGAGGACCGACTTGAATTCAAGGCCAGCTTGGGATACATAGTGAGATGTCTCAAAAACAAACAAACAACAAAGAAAAGTCAAGGGACGCGATGAGACAGCTAGGTTGGGAAGTCCTCGCCGTTCAAACTGGAGGCTCTCAGTTGGGACCCTCAGCACAGAGGGGTTCTGTTGGTAACCCCAGTACCGGAAGTGGAGTTGAGCCGACCTGGACAGCTCTCCAGAGCTCACAGGTTTGACGCTCTAGGCCATCAGTGTGACCTGGGTTCACTGAGAGATCTTGTCTCAGAAACACAGCGGGGGAGAGAGAGACTGAGGAACTTACCGGCCATTGACGTCTGGGTTCTACATGATGTACACACAGATGCACCATCGCCCACCTGCACACACGCACACCTGGGAGGACCCTCAACAATGAGTCCAGGCCTTGGAAGCAAACAGATCCAGGGTTCCATCCAGGCCTTAATCTACTACCTGGATGATCTTAAATTCTTAAAGTTTTGTGAGCTATAGTTTCCCACACTGAAGAAATGGTGACAAGAATCAAGTGAGGATAAAGAAACGCCACTGCAAACATTAAGCCAGCACTATAGCTTCTTTCAAAGATAGTGAAGTAGGGGACGAATTAGATGATTTATGCTCCAGAGATGAATTATGAGGCCAGAATATAGAGTGGACAGTCCTATGTTCTTTGCAGTTCCACACCTTGTGGCTCTGCTTCCTCTCAGATTTAAGAGCAGGAGTCAATGGGCTGTTTTACTGTGGCCCTTCCTTTGCTTTTTGCTCCTATGCCGCTAGGTGGCGACAAGTCTCCACCGTTGCTCTTTACTAGCCACTTACTCTTCAGTCCTGGAGCTGGCTGTGTTGTGGACTGGGCCATTGGGAACCATTTAAGCTATGCAGACTGAGGGCGACTCTTTGAGAGAGCACTAAGAACCCCCAGAGCACAAATAGGCATCCGTTACCATCCCTCAAGGGACTTCCTCCATCCCCACCGCTGATGTTGGTCCCCAGTGCACAAACTGAGAAACGGAATTTTTATTTATAATAAAAACCTCCTCCCCAACCCCAAACAAGGATACATCCTTTCTAATCCTCAGAGGGGACACAGCTCTAATGGCTGGGAAGTGAAGCACATCATGGCGGGGTAGCTCTGGTGTTTCCTGCATGCTTCTATAAAGAGTGAACCTACAACTTGAGTATTGTGAACCTCTTAAGACCAGAGCATCTTAAAACCAGACCTGGACCAGATGAGTCAGAACCCGCACCATCAACTGTCTCCACAGGGGCCTGCCATTGTCATTAAAGCTTGGTAACTGTTCCTTGGTATCAGGGAGGCACATGCTTCACACCAATCGGTATTTAACTCTCAAAGTCAATGGAGGTTAAGTTAGCACTGGTGTCATGTGTCATTAGAATTGTCACTCCATCGTCCTATTCGTTGGTTACCTGCCTTACAGCTCTTTAGCTCACACCACAGGCAGCTGAAGCTGAAGAACTGGGACTTGGAGGTATACAAATATGCAAGGTAGGAGGTGAAAAGTGAGCTCAGGTCTTCTCTGGCCACAGCGATCAGATTAACAGAAACACCAGCCATCACTTATTTAGTGTGTACCAGGCCCTCTAGCAGCTATGAAACGTATTCTTTTCTATAACCCTCTGGATGGTGACACAACATTGTTCCCATTTCACTAATGAGAAACTGAAGCCGGAGAGATGACCTACCGGTTTAGAAGGGTTTGCTCCTCCCCAACCCCGGAGGACCTGGGTTTGTTCTTGAGCATCTACAAGGTGGCTCATGACCATCTGCATCTCCACCTCCAGGGGTTCTGACACCTCTTTGACTTCCTCTGACATCAGGTGTGCATGTGCTGCACATGTACAAGGCAAATATAGAAAAATAAATCTAAACAATGAAGACGCTGAGGAGCAGTGCCACCGAGCTAGCTGGTTAGGGCCACATAGATGCTGAGTAATGACTGACCTCGAATTATGACCCCATCCTGAGAGCTTAAGCAGCAGTTCCCAGTCACAGTCCCTGTCTTCACACTGGGTGTCCTCTCATGTCCTATTTTATTATACTGTCACTAGTCACATTGGTTAAGGGATCACCATACTCCACTATGACCTCATCTAAATGTGCTCACTATGAGTGATTTTCACATGTCAGTACGTTCTTAAGGGTGTTTGGTTAGTATTTCAGCATATATTTTCTTGTGCATGTCTGCCTCTGTGTGTGTATGTCTCTCTCTCTCTCTCTCTCTCTCTCTCTCTCTCTCTCTCTCTCCAAAAGGCAGTATAGAGGTTAGATACATGGATGGAGAACCCGCGTGCCCTGGCTCTGTCATCTAGTGACTCAGGGCAAGTGACCCAAGATTCACAGCAGCGCTTTTTTGATTTTGACATGAGATTCTGACATGAGATTTTGTAATGTTCTCCAGCTGCTGCCCTGGAGCTCACATTACTAGGCTGTAGTAGACCAGGTTGGCCTTGAACTCATGTTTCCCCTGCCTCTGCTTCTCAAGTGCTGAGATTACAGGCACGTGCTACGCCTGGGTGCATTGTCCTGATGTCTATAAACAGGCGTTGTTGTTGCTGCTGTTGTTGGTTCTTTTGTTTTTGTAGTAGAAGCTGCTTGGCCTCTAACCCCTTGACCTTCTGGCTCACTCAGGGTTGAATGCTCACATCTGTCACCGTGGCCACTGGGAGTCACCTTGTAAGGGGAAACAGCAGGTTGATTTCCCCTTCCCAGTGTGCAGGCTAATGCCCACCTGTACCTGAGGCTGAGTCCTTGCTAAGTACTGTCCCCCTGCCTCCCGCCCTCAGAGTTCTTTCCTGGAAGCCCAGCATCGGTAGGCAGCTTACCTCTGAGTCCCTGCCCTCTGCCTCTGCATCTCCAGCACCTGACCTGAGGGAAGGCCCAGGTAAAGGTCCAGATCGGTGCTGTTGTTGACATGTCCAGTCATCCAGGACTTTGCCTCCCCATCGCCCGGCACTGCCGATCTGTTTCAGTGTTCCTAGCCTCTGTCCATTACTGTCAATAATGACAAGGGTTTTCCCATACACATCAGCGGTCTCTGGGGGTCATCTAGGATCAACCTTAGGAACCTGGCCTTCATCATCACTGGCTACCTCTGACAGGGCAGGAGGGCCGGAACGTCCCTCTCCCTACTGTGATCACCAAGCTTTCTTTTGCTTCTTTTACACATCCGGGTCCTCAGTGATCTGCTTTCAGTTGTTTGTGTGGGGAACCAAGTATGTTTTATAGCAGACCTGGGTTGAGAAACTACTGCTGTCTCAGCCAAACAATCCCACCCTGTCTGACCCGTTTGTTAGGCTATACTATACCTTAGCCTTATTCTTATTCTCTCCTTTCTCCGTCAGTGGCCGCTTAGCAGGATGTGTGTGTGTGTGTGTGTGTGTGTGTTTATGTATATGTGTGTGTGTGTATGTATATGTATGTGTGTATGTGTGTGTATGTATATGTGTGTGTGTGTGTGTATGTATATGTGTGTGTGTGTATGTATATGTGTGTGTATGTATATGTGTGTATGTGTGTGTGTATGTATATGTGTGTGTGTGTGTATGTGTGTGTGTATGTGTGTGTGTATGTATATGTGTGTGTGTGTATGTATGTGTGTGTATGTATGTGTGTGTATGTGTGTGTGTATGTATATGTGTGTGTATATGTGTGTGTGTATGTGTGTGTGTATGTATATGTGTGTGTATATGTGTGTGTGTATATGTGTGTGTGTATGTGTGTGTGTATGTGTGTGTGTGTATGTGTGTGTGTATGTGTGTGTGTATGTATATGTGTGTGTGTGTATGTATATGTGTGTGTGTGTGTGTGTGTGTGTGTGTGTGTATGTATATGGTTCTTAGATCAAGCCTTAAAGCTTGTGAGATAGAGAGGGACTCTTTGTGGTCATTGTTAATAAAGATCAATAAGGCAGAAAAACAAGGTCACTTCCTATAGTCACGCAGTGGTTGAGGCTTTACTTGAACTATAGGAACTACAGTTACCTGGGGGTGGAAGGTGACCCAAAGTAACTCTCCCAGTTCTTTGTGCAACTGAATTCTGTATAAGGACTCAAACCACGAAACATCGATTTTCACTGGTAAATAATGTCTTTCATAGCAGGTTTCCTTAGCCCTTCCCAGCAAGAGGAACCGACCTTTGAACTCCTTGAGTTCCTCCTGTCCAGCCAGACCTAAGATTTCCTCAGATCTTTTCCTTTCTACCTGCCCCCTGAAGCAGCCCTTAGTTACTTATGCTTCTGCTCCTCTGTTCCCACCGCCAACTCTTCAAGCCCCAGGCAAGTTCCCGGGAAGACGCCATCATTCCTTCTGCTTGACAGATCTCAGCTTCTAGCTCATTCAAGTTGATGCCACTCAAATTCTGATTCATTACAAAATTTGCATTTTTTCAAGCCTACACTCAGATTAAGGCATGCGAGACTCTTGTCCATCCCAGATACCAAGAGAGGGGTAGTGCTGTGTCATTTATCCTGGTTTATTTATAACAGTGCATAAGAAGACTCCATTAATTAAGCTTCTGAAACAGCCTACTCCATTCCCCTTCCCAGTAGCCCACCCATTGATTAGAATTGGGTATTTTGAAATCAACACTTGATAGCAACCTGTGGTAGACACTGGATTAATAAAAAGAAAATTTGAGGGGAGGGCTGTCAAATTTTGTAGGAAACGTTTTGTAAATGAAGACACCCACTTACCAATTACAACAGTTCTCGTTACCCATCCGTCTCTGGTCAGTCCTGTATCTTTTATTTTCGTAGGTGAGTGTTAGGCTTTTAAAGATTCATGAAGGGTGAAAATCTTACTATTCAATGCAAATTCAAGACAAAGTGAGACTTCTTTTTTTTTTTTTTAAAGACAAAAGAGGAATAGGATTGAGGTCAGCAGACACTGGAGGCCTGCAGAGCTTTGAGAAGGCAGCTGGGACTTGCAGGAGGAGGCAGGGGTGAGGAGGCCTGAGGTAATGATTGACATATCAGATGCTTGAAGGAGGCGGCCTCTGGGGACACTAAGGGACCCTTAAAGAGCATCTGAAAGAAATCTATTTACTCTCACCGAGAAAGTTAAACATGAAACGAGGGATATCTGTTATGGTTTCAGTATGAGATTCCCACAGTTGTGTATGGAGTATGATAACAATTTTTGGGTGAATTTCATAGAACGATTTTCATAGAATCTTAGGAGATGAGGCCTAGATACAGTTCACAGGGCTATGCCTGAGGGAGGCCCTTGTGTTGTCCCAGAACCTCCCATTTCTCTCCCTTTTCCTATTCCTTTCTCTTTTCCTTCCTTTCTCCTTTTTGCGTGGACTGAGAAGCCTCTGCCACACCCAAGCCCCTATGCTCTGCTTCTCCATAGGCAGAATCAATCAATCAGTGAGGCCGTTGGCTGTAGACTGAGCCGTCTGAAAATTAGAGATAAAACACACCCTTCTCTTGCGTTATTCTCTCTCTCTCTTTTTTTTTTTTTTTGGTTTTTCGAGACAGGGTTTCTCTGTGTAGCCCTGGCTGTCCTGGAACTCACTCTGTAGACCAGGCCGGCCTCAAACTCAGAGATCTGCCTGCCTCTGCCTTCCAAGTGCTGGAATTAAAGACATGTGCTACCACTGCCAGACCTCTTGCATTATTCATTTGTGCTTTGATTATAGTGATTCAAAAATAGCATAAATCCTAATGTGGAAAAATGTGTACACGATACTAATTTGTGGAAGACATGACTCATTCTTTATTCTGGAGTAGTCTTGTTTTAAACTAAAGTAAACTAATTTTTATTGCTGTTGTGGCCTGAATGTGAAATGTTTCCCCGTCTTCCCAGGTTCCAGTGCTTGAAGATTTGTTCCTCAGCTGGTGGTTAGTTAAATCCTTAGTAAATGGAGCTTTAATGGAGTAACTGGGGTGGACCTTGAAGTCTACAGCTGTGCTGTGGCAATATGAATATCAACAGCCCCAACAGATTCATGTGTTTGAATGCTTGGTCCATAGGAAGTGACACTGTTAGGACATATGGCCCTATTGAAGTAGGTATGGCTTTGCTGGAGGAATTGTGTCATTAGGGGATAGAATGTTAGGTTTTAGAAGGTCAAGCCAGTTCTCTGCCTGCTGCCTTCAGATCCAGATGTAGAACTCCCAGCTCCTTCTCCAGGACCATGTCTGCCTGCGTGTCTCTATGCTCCCCACCATGATGCTAATGGACCAAACCTCCGAAATTCTAAGTCAACCCCAATTAGATGTTTTTCTTTATAAGAGTTTTCATGGTCATGCTATGTCTTCACACAAAACGCTAAGGCAGAAGTTGATACCAGGGGTGGGGTATTGCTGGGTAGGCTTGCCTGATCATACTTCTGTTTGGAATATGGACTTTGGAACTTTGTATTAGAAAAGCAGTTGTGTGCAGTCCACGTTGGACGCCAAATGTGTGGTTCTGCCTGCAGAACCACTGTGGATCCGAACTGGAGCACGGGAACTCCTGAGAAAGAACAGGGCTGCGAAAGGAAATATGGCGCCTTGACAAATGTCTGATCAAAGCCCTAATCTTTATTGTCAGGACTGGCTTAAATACAAAGAAGGGTTCCCAGCATTCCCCTGAGTCCTTAGAAGTTGCCACGGCGTTCTCGAGATGATGGGCAGTCCTGGCAGTGGCGGGCAGGTCTCCGATGGTGGGCGGTCCAGGCGACGGTGGGCAGTGACAGTGGGCGGTTCGAGGACGCTGTGTTTCGGCTGGTCTGGTGCGCTCCGGCTGCGTGACCTCCAGCATGCCTGTAAAATTTACAACACACTGCTTAGAGGCAGGACCCAACACAGTTGAATGTCTTAAGTGAGGCTTAATGCACTATCTTAGTAGGGACATGGAAGACAGTGGTGCTGAGGGCCTGACTCAAGAGGCTTGGAGGAGACGAATGTTAGTATGTAGGCTAGAGACTGTTTTTTGTGAAGTTTTGGTAAAGAATATGTCTGCTTTCTGCCTTTGTTCAGGAAAGTCTTCCTGAGGCTACATTAAAGAGTTTTGGATTAATTGGTTTGGCAGGGAAAGTCTCAAAGCAGCCTGGTATTGACTTTGTCGTGTGGTTACTAGTGTTCACTCCTATGCAGTTCTAAAATGAAAGAGAGTGAACTGGGCAAGGAAGGACACCAAATGTGCAGCTTGAGGGGAAAAGTAAATAGAACGGAGCTAAACCCTGTGTTTAAGGAGATAAATAGGGTTTAAAAATCCTGATGTTAAATGGAATAAAAGGATTGGTGATCCTACTCAGGTAAGCTTCCAACGTGTGAAAAAGAATGAAAAGAAAAGCCTAGGGCTGTGTTTTAGGGCACATACATTTAATCTCAGAACGTAGGAGGCAGAGGCAGGAGGGTGTCTAAATTCAAGGCCATCCTGGTCTACAGAGCAAGTTGCAGGCCAGCCAAACTTAGTTAATGAAGCAAACAGAAAACTGGTAAAGATGTAATTGAAAAAGGGGGTCATGTTCCAGCCTCAGGAAGCATCAGAACTCGGCAGCTTCAGCCATGTGGTTCTGGCTTTAGAGTCAAGGATAGGATAAAGTGGTTATGGACTTTCCCTCCATGACTAAGGACAACTGTTGAGGTCAGGCATGTGGCAGGGGTGTCCCTGCTTGGAGGCCTAGAGATGCCAGTGTGTGAAGCTGTGAAGGTAAAGCCTGGTATCTTAGTTGAAGCTTCCATTGCTATGAAGAGGCACCATGACCAATGCAACTCTTAGAAAGGACAACATTTAGTTGGAGCTGGCTTACAGGTTCTGAAGTTCAGTCCATCATCATCATGGTAGGAAGCATGACGGCATCCAGGCAGACATGGTGCTGGAGGAGCTGAGAGTTCCACATCTTCATCCAAAGGAAGCCAGGAGCAGACTGCTTTCAGGGAGCTAGGAGAAGGGTCTCAAAGCCCACCGCCCCAGTGACACACTTCCTCCAACAGTGACACACACCTCCTAATAGGGCCACTCCCTGGGCCAAGCTTAAACCACCACACCTGGATTGCCTTGAAGACCAGATGATGTTGGGGATGTCAGAGTACTGGAATACCTGTTAAAGAAAGCTGCTCACAGGGAGCGTAACCAGCCAGAGAGAGAGAGAGGGAGAGGGAGGGAGGGAGCGAGGGAGGGAGGGAGGGAGGGAGAGAGAGAGAGAGAGAGAGAGAGAGAGAGAGAGAGAGAGAGAGAGAGAGAGAGAATGAGAGGGAGAGTTGCAGTCAACAAAGCTGAAGGGGAGGTGGGGATCTGAAGAGTGCTTTGACATCAGACATGCACGGTTTGAAGTTTACCCAGCTGGTTTTTGGTCTTGCATTGGCCCAGCATTTCTCTACTGTCCTCCCTTACCTCCTTTATGGGACAGTGATATGTACCCTGTGCTATCATATGCTGGAACTATGTGGTCTGCTTTTTTTAAAATGTGATTTTAGAATGGACTGCGTATAAGAGATTGCATGAATCTCAGAGGAGACTTTGGTCATTGTACTTTTAAACAAGTTTGAGACTGTGATAGGGTTCTTCTGCAGTTGGACTAAATGCATCTTGCATTGTTATGGCTACACTCCTACAGGAGCCAGAGAGTGGAGTGTGGTGACTTAAATAGGAATGACCCCCATAGACTCATGTGTTTGAATGCTTGGTTCACAGGGAGTGGCACCCTTAGGGGGTGTGGCCTTGTTAGAGTAGGCGTGGCTTTGTTGGAGGAAGTGGGCAGTGATGTCTCAGAAGCTCAGGCCAGTTGTCTGCCTGTTGCCTGCCGATCCAGATGTAGAACTCTCAGCTCCTACTCCAGCACCATGTCTGCCTGCGTGCCGTCAAGCTTCCCGCCATGACTGTAGGGACTAAACCTCTGAAACTGTAAGCCAGACCCAGGTATCTATTTTCCTTTATAAGAGCTGTCATGATCATGGTGTCACTTCACAGAAATGAGACCCAATTAAGACACCAGCTTAGCCCCATTTCCTGACTGCTCTCTGCTTTTTGCAACATCACCAGCTCCCTCCTGCTCCGGTTACTGTGCCTTTTCGCCATGAAGGATGCTAGCCTTTCTTAAACTATGAGCCAGAGCAAGGTTTTCCTCCATTTGGTTGCCTTTGGTCAGGGGTTTGGTCATAGCAATGAGAAAAGTAACTAATGAACTTATTTTGTTTTCAATTTTTTAAGTATCTGAGTCCAAAGGAACTTAGTGCCCATCCCCCATTAAGCTACTGTACTTTAGCTTTTAAGTAGGTCAGTCACCAGGGCTAGTGAGCCTTAGCGATCAGGGCTCCATGATTAACCTGCCCACAAGGACATTCTCTTATTGCCCTGGGCTTTCTTAACTTACTGGACACAGGATGATGACGGAGTTCCATTTACTGTCCTGCAACTCTGGCGAACTGGGTGGATGGAGTCCAGAGAAGCACATTTCCTGTCCAGTCCAGGTCAGCAGGAGCCCTAGGAGGGGGGGTCAGGCCTCCTGTCTTTGGCTCCCACCCATGACTTCTGCTCTCCACCTGCTGCTCTCGGCTATGTGTTGACAAGCCTCTTTTGTTGACTTCCTGAGGGAGTGCAGGAGAAGCACGTTGGGAATTCAGGAGAACACCGGGGCTCTAACTGCTCCTGAATGAGACAGAATTAGAAAATGGTTTCAAATTGAAAACTTAATTTTCAATTAGTGTACATTCAGGCAGGAGTGGGAGGGATTAGGGGATGGCGGCTTGTTTGGTTAACACACTCTTTAGAAGACACGCTTGCAAGCTATTAGTTAGCTTTCTCCTGGCTCCCTCCTCCCACCGCCTTAAAGTGCAAAGTGCTCCTTGCTCCCTCACTGCCTGCTGCATGCGACATGCCAGCTGACTTGTGCAGCTGTAGCCTCTGGAGGTGGGGGCGTAGCCATGGGCTCTGAGGACACAGGTGAACTTACCTTCCAATGGGGCTACCTGCTCCTCAAAAACACTTCTGGAAAAACAAGCAAACACATTTCTCTAACATATTTGATCACCGGGTTGGTTGATGGGCCCGCTCGTCTAATAAGGACACATGTTCGCACATAAATTGTAGGAGTGCAGGACACACACCATCCGTGTCTGTTTATTCTGCATTAACCCTGTCCCAGACTAGAGGCCCCGGGAGCAGGACAAGGTTGAGAACCATATCATCAGAAGCAAACTTGGCTCAGTATTTCACGATGTGCCCAGGTCCAGACATCTACAGAGCGAAGGGAAAGCCCGGTGCTGAGAACCAGAGAGACATAGACATCCCAATTCAGTCTCAAAATGACGGCAGGCCACCAGACCACAGGGGTGAGCGCTCCGCTGTTGGCCCTCTCTCATCCTACTCCCTGTAGAGTCTGTCAGAAGCAGAGAGATTTTTCAGGCTGTTAATCCATTGTCTTCTCAGAGTCTCAGCCCTTGGAATGAAGCAGATTCAATTCCCACCTACGAAGTAGATTGGATTCTCATCTGTTCTCTTTGACCTCTGCAAGAGATGGGAAGCAAGGTCCTCTGGGGTCCTGTGATTGCATGTGATGCACCATTGGGTGAACCTGCTAAGGGTAGACTTAAAGTCTGTGATCTGTGCTGAGAGTAGCCCTGAAGGTCAGAAGGCAAGACTGGGGTGCGGCATTAAGTTATGGTGGTAGGGGCTGTGGGTCAGGACCCAGGTGGCTTTATCTGTCTTTTCCTGCCTTCTTTTCTGCTGTAGATAGTTCTGTCCTCTTCACTCTCGCCACCATTTGTTCTTCTTTAGATTTATTAATACCCTCTGGCCTGGGGTGTTCATACAACCAAAGCCCGTTTGCCTTGGCTAGTTGATTTTTTCAGTCTTCAGCTAGATGCGATGGATGAGTGAACTAACTGTGGAATTCGTTTCTACCAGGCAGCTTCGGTAAACAAGTGAGCGCTCAACAGTGGATGTTTACAAGCCCAAAATCACAAATTCAGTCAGCAGAGCAGCAACTTCATTAGGCGCTTCCCCTCTGCCATTAGTCAGTAGGAGAAAGTACGGGGCTGTGATTAAACGCGCTTTTCTTCCGTGGCAGGCCACCGCTGTCTGCTTGCTTGGCACGTGCCACTTTCCTTTCTCCTTCCTTCCAACTCTTCTCCCAGCAAAGCTGGCTGCGAAGTCAGGAAGCAAGCATGCCATCTTAGCGCTGACACGGCCGCTGGCTCGACTGATTTGTCACTATGGTTTTTCCTGACTCCTTCTTCAACCTTGGCTCGAATCCCGGGCTCTGAGCTCCAGGTGACATCTGCTCCCTACAGATTGGTATGAGCACATTCCAAGTACCCTTACTGACGACTCTCATCAGTGAGTGCAACCCCAGGCTAGTCTCTGCACCCTCTTCTCACAGGCATAGGTGTCTTTAGCCGACCAGGTGAATCTCTTTTTCCTGTTAAACTCCTTTCTCTCTAGAGAAGCCATCCGAGCGTACTATTCCTTCATTAAGTCTTATCATGGCGTTGAGCAAGACTTGGTAATCCTTTCTCTGCTGCCGAGGCTACTTTCCAGGAAGTGCCGGATTTAATTGAAGAAAGGATGGGAGAGGCTCAGATGCCAGCCCAGTGTCTGTCAGCTTCCAGTCCAAAATAAAGGAGACTCGGAAGGAGGAGTCTAGAAAACAATACGCGACGCCAGACAAATACCGGCAAGTCTTGATAGCTCAGAAGCAATTGACTTTGAGAAAGTGACACTTAAATCTAGACTCTTCTGGTTTGAAAGGGTCTCTGAAGTCTTGTCATCCACTCCTTTATTTTATAAATGGGCAAAGTCTGTGCTAAAAGAGACTGGATGGGCTGCTCAATGACGAATCAGGGACTGAAGAGCAAGCCTGGGTGGGACACTGCTGGTCCCCTAGAGGCTTTATTTTAGAGACAGTTAGCTCATCATCTCCTCTGTCATAAAAGCAGTTAAGAAGGCTTGAGATTTAAGTGACATTTTACTTATTTACTTTGTGGTGTGTGTGTGTGTTTGAATGAGTGTGCCGTGGTGCGCCTGTGGAAATAAAAGAACCTTCTGTGGGAAGTCAGCCCTTTCCTTCGGCCACATGGGCCCCTCAGTGGTCAGGCTCATAGGCAAGCATCTTCAACCACGGAACCACCTCACCTGCCCAGAAAGGGTTCTGAAGGTGGTGTCAATGCTTTCCTGTCCACAAATTAAAAAAGAGTTTTACAAAGTTTTGTTTGTAAGTGTATGAATGTTTTATGTGTATGAGTCTCTGTGTATTTATGTGTATTCCTCTGTGCCCATGGAGGCCAGAGGAGGGTGTTGGATTTCCTGGAACTAGAGTTATGGATGATTGTGAACGCCCATTCTGGTACTGGGAACCCAAGCTGAATCCTCTCCAAGAGCAGCTGGTGCTCTTAACCACTGAGCCACTGCTCTAACCTAAACCTCATACAGCTTTTAAAGATGTTGATAAGATTTCACTCAGGATTTAGGGAAATGTCAATCATAATCCTTTTGCTTTTAGGTGTCAAAAGTGCTATTAGTCAGAAAGGAGGGTTTCTAAGCCTGTAAGATCTCAAGAAAGTTGGCTAACCGGATCACACAAATCTGAATCAGAACAAGGACTAGAGTGTGCATAGCTCCCTCCCATACTCCTCCTTTTCTTGACTTTCTTTCCCCTCTTACTTTCCCATTTTGTTTGAGACAGGATCTTATTATATACCCACATTAGACTTGACCCTGTGGTCCTCCTGCCTCAGCCTCCTCAGTGCTGGGACCACAGGTGTGTACTGTTCCTTCTGGCTGGAGTTTTATTCTGACAAGAAGAACCAAATCTTTTCATCAGGAAGCTTGCCCTATGCTTTCCACATGCCATTGGCGCACTGTTTTATGTCTTGCAGCTTCTCCAGGGACAAGGTATTGATGTCATACTCCACAGCCTCAAGCCTTGGGAGTTTTCTGGTTACCTAGATATGATGGGAGGAGTCAGGTGGCTTTTCCCTAAGCCCATCAGTTTTAGTCTGGAGGATGGGATATTATCATGGGCCATGTT
The DNA here is from genome assembly GCF_900095145.1 of Mus pahari. NCBI lineage: Eukaryota > Metazoa > Chordata > Mammalia > Rodentia > Muridae > Mus > Mus pahari. The sequence continues at coordinate 79,604,812 of NC_034592.1, forward strand.
TGATTCTAGAATTTAGTCTAGAACTGACTGACTGATCATCAGAGATAAGCAGGAGAGGGAAGTTAGTTCCACACAATCCTCATGGTTGGAGTTTGTATGTGGACAGGAGGAGAGGGAATATATGCTCACAGAAACCAAATGGCTGCTGGGTGGAAAAACTGATGGATCCCTGCAAGTGGGAACCCAGCTCCTTCTCCTCTAACATTTTTCTTCACCTGACACTTATTCACCTCTGAGACAACTTCAGAGGGGAGTTGTAGCCTTTCAGTTCAGCCACTTACCTAAACATGAGGCAATAAAGGCTAGCTGGGGGCATTTCACTGGATTGGCCCCATCTGCAAAGGAGCCTTGCCTTGTGGCACAGTTTAATGGCACTGCCAATTCTCAAGTTTCAAAATTGTATCATCTTTCTTCCTTCTGAGTTTCTTCATGGTTGGTGGCCTGGATTTCCATTTCTGGAGATGAGTTATTTCATTGGTCCATCCTACAGAATGGCCCAAGGCCTTAAACAGACATTAACACTTTACAACATTGATGAGATTGTGGGACACTGTTTTTTTTTTTTTTTCTTTTTCATAGTGACTCTTAGAACATAACATTTATCTTAAAGAAGAGTTACTGACTCCTCAAGATAGCAAACTTTTTTCTGCATGTTTGTAGTTACAGCTTTCCAGAAGCAATGAGACAGACCTCTGCCCAGTGATTTTGTCCTCTGTTTCTTTTGTGAAGTTACAGTTAGATTATCAGCTGGTAGAACAATAGTCATAATAGCACCAATACTTACTGGGTGCTTGTAGCACACCTGACTGGGTTGATTTTTATATTATTTAGCATATTTGATCGTTACAATGCCCCAAAAGTTAAGAATAAGTTATGCTGTGTATGCATGTGGTGGTTTTAATGGAATGGGGGCTCTGTTTGGAGAGTTTGTTGAACCCTTAGCAAGTGAAGCCTTGATGGAGGAAGGGCATCACTAAGGTGGGCTCTGAAGACTTCGATTCATCTCACCTCCAGTTCATTCTCTCTGCTTCATGTCTGTGGTTGAAGATGTGATTTTCCAGCTTCTGGTCCAAGCTGCCTGCTGCCAGGTCTCCCCTGCTATTATAGACTCCTCCTCTGGAATTGTAAGCTAAAATAAATTCTTCCACACATCAGGTTATGTTGCGGTGCTTTACTACAGCAACAGTAACTAATGCAACGTAACAGTATCAGAACATCTTCTTCTGCTTTCTCCCAAGTAGGCAAGCATTTCATTGACTTAAGACATTTGCATAAAGCTCTTTTTCCTCAAACACTTTCCCTGACTGTTGAATGATAACCTTGGTTGGCTTAGTTTAAAGTCTTTATTTGCACAGTAGAAATAGAAATAATTCTGGGAACAAATACCCAATTTTGTTCATCCTAGAGTTCAACGAATGCCACTTCAGTACTCATGTTAGCCAGTACATTAGAACGAGTGGCTGATCTAATGTCCACTGTAAAGATGAGGAAACGGAGACCTGATGAGTTTAACAGATTGACCAAGGTCACTGGGAGGGTTTGAGGGGAGGTGCCCCACACAGGCGCAGGGGTTTGAGCACATGGCTGATGACTGTTTGGAGATAGATCCTTACTAGAGGAAGTAAACGCTCCACACTCACGGTTGAGGGATGTGACCTCTCCGCTTCCTGCTCCAGCCACTATGCCCGCCTGCTTCCCTGCCACCCTGCTACAATGGACTCTCATCTTCTTGGATCCCCGAGCCCAAATTTGCTCTGTCCCCTACAGGCTGCTTGTGTTCATGGTGCTTTATCATAGCACAGAAATTTAGCTAACAAAGTCACCTAGAAACAGAGTGGGCGAGCCTGATTTCAGGATTAGCCCCATCTCCCCGAGAGCAAGGGCTCTCTAGAGTACCTGTAAATGAAATGATAATATGTGCTTTCTGCCTTGTAAAGCTCTTTATAACAGGGAAAGAAGGTGGAAAGTGCCAGAGACATTCCTCGAGAGACCCCAGCGGACGGATATATGAAGAAAAGTCAAGGGCAGAGGTGAGAGGTTGTTCTATAGAGTGCTAGTTCTGCCGTATTGCTGACGGGAGACAAGGAAAACATTTGCTTAGCTAACACTTTTGGAAGGTTCCAGCAATTAGGGTGTTAATATTCTGTGTAGTCACAATTATGTTGTAACTACCAATCAGGAGACAACTCATCATTTTGCTGTAATGTAATTACACTAAATAGCACCAGTCATGTCGGTGCAGAGGCTGGGGCAGCCGCTAATTACCCACTGCACCCGGGCACCTCAGCTTGGATCAGGGATAATTGGTGTAATGCAGTTTTGCGTTTCAGGGCTGGCCCTGTTTTCCTCAGCACGACTTCAGCAGCTCAGGGATCCTCTGCTGTGTGGGGTTCAGCTGTGTTTGTCAGCTGGAAGCAGATCGGGTGTTCTTATCCCTGCCGTTGCTCCTTATGAGAGGAAAATGTCTCTTACAGGTAGAGGAGAGCCCTTTGAGGACCAGGGCTGTGTTTGTCATTTTCCCCTCTCACTGCTGCATGTGGGTAGGAGTGAGAATAGTCAGCACACAGTGAAAGCCTCCCACACGTCAGGAGCTGGGCTAGGTACTTTATGAATGTTTAAATTGATTTTCAAGAACACATCTCTAAAGGAAGTGATACAATCCCATTTGATCGATGGGAAGCTAAGGACCAGAGAGATGAACCATTGGCCTGAAGGCAGAGAGCTTGTCAGTAGTAAGGATGGGCACTATGATTCGAAGTTCCAAAGTCCTCATTCCATTACCTGTCCCCCTCCCCCACTGCCTCCCAGTAGCCTGACAAATGGTGGTAGAGGTGGCTATGGCCCTTGAGTTTCTTGTTTATTTCACCAGCTGCTTCAGAATTAATTTCTATGAATTCATCTTCTTTCCTGTAAGTGAATCCAAATCCTATTTCCAGACCTGTTTTTGGGAGAGAGAGAGAGAGAGAGAGAGAGAGAGAGAGAGAGAGAGAGAGAGAGAGAGAG
>NC_034592.1:79607829-79619541 GCF_900095145.1 Mus pahari
GAGAGAGAGAGAGAGAGAGAGAGAGAGAGAGAGAGAGAGAGAGAGAAGTGTTTTTAGGAGGTCAGTTGGTTGTGAAGTGTATCTGAGTTTAAGGTGTGTGTGTGTGTGTGTGTGTGTGTGTGTGTGCGCACGTGTGCACACGTATACACATGGAAGCCATATGAGGTTGTTAGATCCCCTGGAGCTGGAGTTACAGGAAGTTGTGAATTACCCAGTGTGAGTGCTGGGAACTGAACTTAGACCCTCTGCAATAGCTGCACATGCTCTTAGAACTCCCGAGCCACCTCTCCGGCCCCTGTGAAGTATACCCGAGTGATGTCTTTGGATAAAGATGGGATCTTTGAAGAGAAAACTGAGATACGTGAGGTGAAGATGCCCAAAGTTATAAAGCCGAAAACGGTCTTTTCTTGGCTGTCTGGCATTGGCAGTAATCTGATTTAAAAACGAAGGGAAAGCAGCAGATGGTTGATTTCCATTCACGCACGAAATGCTTTTTCCAAGTGATTTGGAGACCCTGACGGGTTTTTAAGGTTGTAATAGCTGTGATGATTTCATTGTACATTATAGACACACAGCACTTTGGTCTTGCCTGATTGATATTCTTGCATCCTAAATGCATCTCATTTGTGTGATGGGGGAAACCAGAATGGATTATGTGATGAGCAGAACAGAAACACGTCTGAAGACATCAGCACACACCTCTGCCTTGAAGCCCTGGCTAGTGGAATTCAGTTCACTGATCCTACAAGGCTGCCTGGCCAGGGAGCCCCAGGCTGCCTTTCTTCACCTCCCCACTGCTGAGATTATAAGTTGGTACTCTTGGTCTTTTTACATGGGGTCTGGGTCTTTCATGCACTTGCAACAAGCACTTTACAACTGAGCAGTCTCCCCAGCCTAGCTCTGAGAGGCTTTTATTGATCTTCGAGGAGTTGGCAAACAATATAGACATCTCTGGCTCTGGCAACAATATGTTAACTTGCGCCTAAGCTTCTTTAGTAATATCTAGAAGAGAGGCGGAACTTTGGGAAAACCCTCAACCTATTTCAAGGAACAAGAAAGTCGGGACTGAGAGATGACCAGTTTTTCCCAGGGGGAAGTAGAGGGTAAGCCATTTCAGGAAACTCCAATATGTAAAACCAACATCAGTAAGAACATTCTCAGCGAGGTGGGCAGACACTGGGATGACTGATTATTTAACAAAAATAATATGGATTCACTTCCTCCAGTGAGGTTCCAACTCAGAATTAACAACTTTCCAAAATCCATGCTGCCAACCAAGGACTCAACTACATGAGCCTGTTGGAAGACATTTTACCATGCAACCAAACATGGGGTTCTGGCTTGAGGTTGCATAGCCCAGTCCCACTTCTTGTCTACTTCATGTTTTTTCTTCTGCAAAGGAGTCCCACATACACGCTTCAGTGGCTGTGGCTTCACTGCTGTGATGCCAATAGACTGTAAATATTATTAACGTATGTTGTTAAGTGGAAATGACATCAAACCATCCTTTAAGTTTGTATCTCCATGCCCATAGGTTAACAAAGCTCCCAGACCTCGCCAGAGAAGGGTCTTTGTGTGGTGGACAGCGGTTAACATAGACACTCACAACTGATCCAGATGGAGAGAATGACTGTTATCCGGAGTGCTCAGTCACAAATGGGAATTTATACCATTACTGTTTCAAGGCGCAGGGATCATCTTGGAAGAGGTGGTGGAAAGACTGTAAAGGCTAGAGGTCAGGGAGGACTGGACTAGAGGTCAGGGAGGACTGGGCTAGAGGTCAGGGAGGACTGGGCTAGAGGTTAGGGAGGACTGGACTAGAGGTCAGGGAGGACTGGGCTAGAGGTCAGGGAGGACTGCACCTGTAAGTTCACAGCAGGTCAAGCTCACAATCAAGCCATAATCTGGTTTAACTTGGGAACAGGAACAAAGGAATAGAATAAAGTTGACAACAGCATCAGGAAGACTGAAGCCAGCTCTGGGAAAAGGGAGAGGTGGGGTCTATAACTCATGGTGCTATTAGGGGTTAGGGACAAGGTGGTTTAGCTGAAACAGGGACCAAGGTTTGAGCTTTGCTTTCATAATAAGAAAGAGAAATGGGGAGAGGCAGAGCTAGAGACACATTAACTCATAAAAAGTACAGAGAGGGAAGAAAGATACATAGACTAAAAGAGAGAAAGAGAGGTAGGTACAGAAGGGGAGAGAAAGGTGATTAGGTAAAGAGAAGGGTAGAGAGGGCAGGGAAAGAGAGATTCGGAGAAAGAAGGAGGAGGGGGAGAAGAAGGAAGAAGAGGAGGAAGAAGATGGAGAGGACAAGTAGAGGAGGAGGGAGAAGGGACAAGGCAGAAGGCAGGAGAAGGTGGAGGAGGAGGTGGTGGTGGTGGTAATGGAGGAGGAGAAGGGAGAGGCAGAGGAGGCGAAGAGGAGGAAGAAGAAGAAGAGAAAAACTACCAGTAGTGAGACAAAGAGACACAAAGAGTCAGTGACCACCTCAGACACTGATGAGAGAAAGCTGCGATGAAGCCAGCAATCTAAGCCTGTTAAGAAACTCAAGAACAGACCTTTCCATGGCATCCTTTTCTAAAAAGGAGCATGTCGGTTTTCAGATCTCAGCACATTCTGGTTATATACGTTCTCCGACTGATTGGCTGCTTAGCCCTTGGCCACAGAGACACAGGCCAAACAGAGATGCTCAAAGGAGGGAAAGATGTAAGAGGCCAGGGGACCATGGGTTTGATCATTAGAGGGAAACACACAAGATGTCATTCAGACAGAAAATCCTTTCTTCCTTTACGGAGATGTCAGGAAGGCCACCACTTTGAAAATACCCCCAAGCCCTTGGTGACATTTCTTTTTCTCTGAGTCTTTCTATTTTCTTTTCTAACCCAAAAGTTATTAAGGCAGACAGATGTACTGTCTTTCAGGGTGCAGGTTGGGTAGGTTCTTCCTGTGAGATCTTGAGGTTTAGTTATTTTTTTCTGCTTCATCTGCCACACCAGCTGCCCTCTTGCCTCCTCTACAATGACAAATCAGAAGGGGTAAAATTCAGTCCCTTACTGAATTTTGGGGTGTGATGGGGGCCCTGGCAGTCTCAGGCAAGTAGGTAGAATATCTTCTACTCTTCTGTTGAGTGATTTTCCAGGACTCCCCCACCGCGTCTTCTCTCCTCTGCTGAGACCTAATTCACTACCCCATGTCCAGAGTGTCTTCCTCTCTAATATTGGATAAGGAATCAATGATGGCTGCAGGTTTTCTGAAAGTGAGTACCTTGGTCAGAAGCTCATGTTATTCATGTCAGCTACTAAAAATGGCTACAAACAGGTATGTCCACTCTTCTGAGCCCAACACATCCCCAGAGGCTCACTCAACTTGGGTAAATAAAAGTAAGTATTTCTATTCTGGTCTGAAAGTGGTAAAAGGTTATTTTGTCTTCCATGAGGCCAGAAATCAGCTAAAAAAAGATGCCCTTTATCACTTGCACCTTCAGTATCTTCAATTTCCATTATCAATTAAAAGACAGTAAACCCTTATCCTGAATAGAAGTGCAATTAGATCCAATAATGAAATCATCAAGCACTGCTGAGGTGGAACTTGGCAGTAATTAGTTTTTTGATACATAAATACAATTTCCAAATGCAATTTGTCCCTAAGCCCAGGCTGCTGATTCAATTCATGGTGTTTGCTATCATCAGGGACTGTGGGGTGAGGCATATTCAGTCTGTTTTCTGTACAGAATGGAACGAGTTGGTTAACTCTGAAATAACTCAGTAGAAATAAAAAAAAAAAAAAAAAAAAGAGAGAGACACATAGCTCTCCTGGGACCAGGAGTGGACAGTGTGCCCCCAGGATGTCCCTGACCTGGGAATTCCACTGTCAGGGAGCAAGCTGGTCCTCTCTGCCCTTCCACTCTCCGTGTCTACTTATGTCTCCTCCCCTTCCTTCCCTAACACTCCCCCTTCATTTGTCTACGTTTGTATTCAGTACATTTTCACTGAGAGTATGCTACACCATGACAGGTGCTGGGGCAGAGCAGTGGCAGGGGTGGGGAGGTGGCACTCACTGTTGCCGTTATCAAGGGACAGGAACCACATATTTAATTTTAATTGTTGGAGTACCATCGAGGGTCTCATGAGAACATATAAGGGCTCTACTCTGGTCTAGGAGGTTCAGTCATAGCTTCCTTACGTTCCTGATCATAAGCATTAATAGGAGAGAGGTGAAGGAGTCGGAGGAGGAAACTGGCCAGGCGGAGAGAGATCTGTAAGGAAGCAGCAGGGCAATGGAACGCTGAAAAGTGGTCATGAGGTGGGAGCAAATGAAAGAAACGCCAGGGAGCCAGGGAGTGAGGTGAGACCTTGTGCTAGACCTTGCTCAAGGTTTTCGATTTGATTTAAAACCCACAAGGAACTCTCTGAAGATTTCACGACAGCATCATGACACAATCCTGAGCTCTCATCGCCAGAGTTCTGTAAAGTTCAACGTTTGTGGGCCTCTTACTTCGGAAGAGTTCAGTTTGATTATTCTTCAAGGTCAGCTTTCACTGTGTCTCGGAGCCTTCAGAAGAGGGACATGAAGCACATGGCCTACCTTCCCCAGTGACTCGCAATTCAGAATTTCAGTGTTCCTAAGCTACGAAGCCATAGCAACGTAATCAGGAGTGCTTGAGGAAAAGGTTAAGGATTTGTGACAGATTCAGCTGGTGAGGAAAGAGCACCAGTTTCCACGTGAACGGAGCCTATTTGAAAGTGCCGGTGGGGAGTGAAAATCTTCCAGCACCTTTGTAACCCCAATCTGCCTAACGAGTAATACCTACATCACGACTTTATTCTCCTCTATAAAGACTTGGGGTGTGTCGTGGAAGAAGTCATGTGGCCTCAGATTACCAGAGTGCAATGGCTATTGACCTAGTTATCTCAGTGAACGGAGACTCCATCTTTTGTTGCTTCAGGATACAGGTTAGGTGAAAGGAAACTATTGTAACAGAAAAACCCAACAGAGCAGTTGAAGAAACGATAAATAACAGTTCTTTGTCATGCAATATTTTAGATGAGACCATTTCAGATTAAAGAGAAAACTCCATTTCTTTTTTATACTAGAGAACCTGAGTTCTTTGCAATTTGCTATACCTTACCCCCACCCCAGATCTGCCGCATCATAAACCCCATGTGTTTGCTACACTGAGATCCTAGCTAGAGAGGGGGTTAGAACAGAGCTTCACATAGGACCTTTCCGGAGGTCTCAGTTGGCACACACATCTTCTGCTAAGACTTCAGTGGGGAAGACTCAATCCATGGTGAGAAATTTTTTACCCATGATCACACTTGTTGCAACATAGATTGAACTTTAGTCTACATAGCTGACTGCAGTTGTGTCACTGAGGAAAAGGAGAGAATGGGTTTTGATGGATGGCTAGAATTTGCACAAAGATCACAGTTTTTTATATCTCTATATGGTCACAGTTAAAATGTGAAGTTGAGACCCCTTATATCAAGAAATGGCCTCTGTTTTCCTTTTCCCCAAATTCAGACTTGATTCTTGTTTTAATTAATCAGAACTGTATGGTAGACATGACGATGTGCCATTTCTAGGCCTTCAAAAGGTTTGTGTACTAGACCCATTCCCTCACCATATGAGCAAACCAGGATTCTGGAAGATGAAAGACCAGGATTCTGGAAGATGAAAGACTAGTGGAACATTGTCTACTTGTTCTGACTGAGATCATCCTAGACTGGTACTGATAGCTGGTTGACTCTTAAACCCATGGGAACACCAAGCAAAGATTCACAGACCCACTGCTGGATGTGCATACATGGACCAATATGTTCAGCTGAGATCAGAGGAACCTCTTAGTTAATTTATATGTCCAAATATATGTAACAATAACAATTGAAGAAGAAGCTATCAACCTGAGAATGGGGGGAATATGGAAGGAGTTAGAGGGAGTAGAGGTGCATTGGGAAGGGCTGGAGAAAGGAAAGAGAAGAGGGAAAATATAATTATAATTTAATATATATATGCAAATGTAAATAAAATAATTCTTTAAAGGAAATCTAAAGGAAATGGTACAAAGAGGAAAAAGGTCATTAGACTGAGATAATATAGGTTTCAGTTTATGTTTTAGTTAATACCCTAGAGAAACATTTTTAGAGGAGGAAAGATTACTCATGGTTTCAGGCTGGAGTAAGCCAGAAACATCATTTCTGGGTAGTAGTAAGTCAGATCATCATAGTAATTCATTGGGGCATGTGGAAGCAAAGATGCATACCTCAGAGTGGCCAGGAAGCAGGAAGGGAGACAGGAGGTCAAGATAGACTTTAAGATTTTGAATATAGGTCAATCTTTCTCCCAGACGACATGCTTCAATATTGGCATAAAGGTTAGAGGTGTAATAAATTGCTTTCTGATTGGGTCTGCATCCCACTGATTGTCTCTGAGGTGGGAATTCATGCCTGATATCATAAACTCAGGCAAAACCCCACAGGTCAGTAGGTTATAGGCCCTAATAGGAGAAAGTTACCATGGTTATTCTGAGAATTAGGAGTGTTTCAAAGATCTTCCTAAAGATTTATGTTTATAACCATAGATTAGTGCTGCTACTAGCCCTGGTCAGAGAGGCTTCTTCCTGTAGTGAGTGTCAGTGTATACAGTGACTCAGAAATGGTTACAATGCTTAGAATAAGTGACTGTTTAGTGCTCAGTCCTCAGTGGGACATTTATCTCCACTTCCTACTCCTGCCAACACTGAGTGAACATCACAGAAGAGGGCTAAGAGTGAGAGAGCCAGAAGAAGTGAGGCATGTGATGAAATGCTGTCCTCTGGACATGGCATTACCACTGCATGTATGAACTCAGTGAAGCTATGATTACCTGCACAAGAGCAAACCAAAAAGATCAATGTTCCTACAAGAAGAACTACTTGGACCTTGTCTACAACAAACCAAAATAGAACAAAACAAACAAACAAACAAACAAACTAAATAAACCTCCAAAGCCCCTCCAAAACCCAACAACAACAACAACAACAACAACAACAACAATAAAAATACACAAGATACCCTTCAAAGCTGCACCCTTAGCAATCTACTTCCTCCAGGTAGATATACTTTTCAAAACTTCTACACAAAGGTGAACCACTGTCTGAGGACTAAGCCTTCAACCTATGATCTGGTGGGGAATATTTTATATTTAAACCATAACGTACTGAAATTAGTTATAGTTTTGATCAACCAATGAATGATGAGTTCAAAGAGAGGCCTAATACAACCATTTCGGATCTCATAGAAAGAAACTCAATAGAGGTAGAGAAAAACTTTGGGGAACATTACCTTAGATAGCGTGTTGTCCAAGGGGGAGGCTAAAACAGATGGGTGCTTCTAACCTCAGTCTACTGTTAGGACTTGAACTGGGTCCTCTGGAGAGCTTAATACTTGTTTTCTGAATCAGGGGTCAAGAATTAAGTTTGTGGGTGTTTCCGCATAGTATATTCTAGTAACTTGCGGCCTTTAGTGATTGAGATACATTCCCAAAGATATTTTAAAGGTCTATTAAAAATCATGGGCAAATACTTCTTCTTTTCATAGACTGAATGTGAGCTTTGTGTCCAGGAGAATAGTATAAGTTTCCTTTTAGGTCCTGTTTATACCTCAGGAGAAAGGAAGCAGAAAGATGGCTATCTGGGTAAGAGTTTTGGCAGTGCAAGCATGAGGACCTGAGTTCAAATCTCAAAGGCCTATATAAAAGGTCAGTGTTTGTAGACTCTTCATGTAGGATGATGATGATGATGATGATGATGATGATGATGATGACGACGACGATGATGATGAAGGAAGAGGATAATGGAGTTCCCAGAAATAATAATTTCAGATATTTAATTCATCCACTAGTTAAGAGTCACAGGACTAGTTAAATGTCACAGGACATTTTGATAAAATAATACTGTCAACCTAAGATAAGTGACAAATAGTTATGTGTTAGTCAGGGCTAGAGGAACAGAACTGATAGAATGTACATATGTATGAATGTATAAATGTATGAATGTATAAACATGTATGCATGCATGCATGTACATATGTATGTATGCATGCATGTATAAATGAATAGGGAATTTATTAGAATGGCTTACAGGCTGTTGTCCAGCTAGTTCAACAATGGATGTCCAGTAGTGGAAGGTCCAAGACTCCAGTTACTGTTCAGTCCACAAGGCTGGATGTCTCATTGGTCTTCAGTGTACACTGGAATCTCAATGAAATAGCAGTAACGCCAGTGAGAGAATGGACTTGCAGCAAAAGCAAGAGCAAGCAGGTGAAGAGAGAAAGTTTCCTTCTTCCATGTCTTTTATATGAGCTTCTGGTAGAGTGTGCGGTCCAGATTAAAGATGTAGCTTCTACTTCAAAAGATCCAGATTAGAAGTGGGTCTTCTCACTTTAAGTGATCTAGTTAAGGAAACAAAATCCCTCACAGGCATACTCACCCACTTAGGTCTTAGTTGGTTCTCTATGTAGTCAATTTGACAAACAAAAATAGCCATCACAAGTTATGGCCTTCAAAGAAACTAGGCATTGTCCAGGAATAAAGGAAGTATATATATATATATATATATATATATATATATATATATATATATATATATGTATGTGGTTTTTCTGTTTGTTTTTTTGTTCTTGCCCAGGCAGCTGGGTGTTGAACCAGGAAGCTTTATTTACACAGTAAAAGGAACAAGTAAATTCCTGAGACTAGAGCGGCTGTAGTGCAAGACAGTCACGGCCTGTAAATATATTATTTTTAAAGCCAGCCATTATCTCAAACCAATTCAACAGCATCTGGCATGGGCTTCGCAAAGGGTACTGGGTCATCTCATCCCTAAACAGTAGAGTTCCAGGGTCTCCCCTATCCTTGTCAGTCACTCATCTCTCCCTCTTTGCTCTGTGTACCTTATCCCTGTACATCTGGACACACTTCACAGCACACATGGAAGCATTCCCAGATTTTGTCTATTCCTGTTCTTCCTCTGAACTTTTAGATCACAGTATCTGTAAAATATATAGGCTACCCTGAGATGACATTGTGAGACAAGGAACCTCCAAAGATGCTTTTGAATTCATTCTCTGTTGGTTCATCTACCATTGGGCATGTGGCCTACACTTAAGAGTAGTATGTTTTCCCAGTAAGACTGTCTTGGTGAAAACTAAATTTTCATTTGGAAGTGGTCATCAATTGGAGAGTACTTCTTGGTTAGGGATAGGGGCAGGAGTCTACTTTTCCTTTCAGCTCTAGGACCTCATCTGAAGCAGGCACATGCAGGTCCTGTGTGCGTGCTGCTACACGTTAGTTCATGTGCGTAGCTTCTGTTGTGTTTAGAAAGCCTTGCTTCCTTGGTGTCCTCCATCTGCTCTGGCTCTCACATGTCTTTGGGCCTCCTTTTCCACAGAGTTCCCTGAACCCCGTTGGTGGTTGGGGGAGGGTTTTAATGAGAGACCATCCCAAGTTCTCTCATTCTCTGCATATTGTCTGACTATGGATCTCTGTATTTGCTTATCTCCCACATGATAGGGTTTCAGAGCAGATGAATGCCACCACAGCTTTTTTTTTTTTTTTTTATGTGGGGGCCGGGGATCTAAACTCAAGTCTTCATGCTTGTACGGCCAGCACTCCCTTAACTGAGCCACTTCCCCAGACCCCAAACAAGGTATTTAAGAGGAGACATTTGTGGTCCCAGACAGCAGTTCATGAATATCTTCTTCAGTAGCATCTCTATTTGTGGAAGCACCAGCATCCCTCCCCTAATGGTCCATTAGCTTCCCGGAAGCAAGCAAAGGGTCTGGTGGTTGCTTTTCACTTGATCTTTGATTTCCTCAAAGGATGAAAAGTGCTGTTAGGCAAAGCTCTAATGGAGCTGGAAAGCATCTCTGCCGTGATCATCTAGTTAACATCCCCTTACCCTTCCAAATCCAGCCACAGCCTGGATTCTGGGCCAGGCTGTCATGTAGGGGGAGGAGAGGAACGGTAGAAAGGCAAGAGAACACTCTGATTTATTTCTTCCCTCATGAGTATCCATGTCATTTATACTCTAATCTCAGTGTTAAATTAAAATGGCCTTCCTTTCTCTTTTTGCTCACAACATGTATTCATTAGAGAGGGCAGACCTAAGAGCCATTTGCCTTGGTCCACTGCAAATGGTGTGAGTGAAATCAGAAGATCCCATTTTAATCGCATTTTGTTACTTCCTGCATTTGCAGTCTTAGGTGGGTAAGTTCCATGAAAGGATCCATTCAAGGGAAGACACACATTCTCCTCACAATGCCTTTTCCTTTCTGGAAAGAAAGATGCTCTTTCAGGCAAGTGAGAAAGCCTTAATGTTCTATTGTTTGCTTGCTTTAAGACTAAGGCATTTTCCTCAGGTGCTAATGACACTGGGTATTCACAGCCATGCATGGAATTGGAAAAGTGAATGTGTGTGTGTGTTTGTGTTTGTGTGTGTGTGTGTGGTGAATGTGTGTGTAGTGAATGTGTGTGTTTGTGTATGTGTGTGTGGTGAATGTGTGTGTTTGTGTATGTGTGTGTGGTGAATGTGTGTGTTTGTGTGTGTGTGTGTGTGTGTGTGTGTGTGTGTGTGTATGTGTGTGTGTTTCCTTTGGGGTATGGTGAGAGCTTGGAGGATCAAGCAGGGAGCACGCACTCTGCGTCTGGTGTGGTCTGCAGGGTTTAATCTGGTACTGAAGCATTCAGAAAGCCTCTCCTCCATTCCCACTACTCAAATCAGTGTTCTGCAAAGGTGTAAGTGTAGTGTGAGAGTCCAGGGGCTATGCTGGATGGAAGTCTTTGCTGAGCAACCACCCTCTAACTCAATAAAGATCTTTCCCTTTTATCACCAGAGAGCTGGTATCAAAGAAATTTTTAAAAAGGACATAACTTTATTTTATCTGTAGCAATCCCTTTTCTCTGATGACCAATCCACAAGAATGATGAATGGTCAGTTTTACAGGATTTAATTTGTTGATGTCCACAGATCCTCCAAAGATAGGAGAATTTCTACCAAGTCCTTAAAAGACACCCATCTTAAGAAGGAGACTTGCCTGAATTAGTGTTTTCAGAAAACATGGAGAGGATACTAAAAGCCTCCTGGGTGTTTTCAAGATTTTAAATTAACAGATAGACACAGAACACAGCATCTATTTAGTATCTAAATGTCCTGGTCTAGTGCACTACTTGACCTTTGATTTGAATTTGTCCTATATTTTTGGGTCAGTGAGATGGCTCAGTAAGTAAAGGCGCTTGCTTCAAGTTTGATTACTTGAATCGGATCCTTGGAATTAACACATCAGGAGAGAATGGATGAATGGATTCCTGCAAGTTCCCTTCTGACCTCCATGCATGTGTTCTCTCCCTCCCTCCCCCCCCCTCTCTCTCTCTCACACACACACACACACACACACACACAAAACACACACACACACACTCAATAAATGGATACATGAAAAATTAAAAGAGGATCTTCTATATTACCTCAATATTATATCTAAGAAATACGTTTTAGTCTATACATTGATTTGACTCTGAGTTTTTACCAGGGACAATGAAACAATTAGGCTTAACTAATTCATCCCCCAATATTAAGTAGTGATTTCTTTCTTTCTTTCTTTCTTTCTTTCTTTCTTTCTTTCTTTCTTTCTTTCTTTCTTTCTTTCTTTCTTTCTTTCTTTCTTTCTTTCTTTC
>NC_034592.1:79619766-79650455 GCF_900095145.1 Mus pahari
CTGCCTCCCAGTGCTGGGATTAAAGGTGTGCACCACCATGCCTGGCGAGCAGTGATTTCTACAAACAAGCCAGGCCATTCTTCTCTCTTCATTGGAGAACAACCAACCCAAAGCCCCAGAGGAATTGGTTTAAAGTTGAAAGTAAACTGCCTAGACAAATTTTTATGTTTTGATGGTTTTATTAGGATATATTAGCAAAACTGAAACCACTTACTTTAAGGATAAGAACATCTCTGAGAAAAAAAAGAACTGTATGTAAATAGTCACTGAAAAAAAAATCACTTTGAAGGGACTGAGGGGTGTATAGAAATCTGAAGGATGGATCCCTTGAGAAATATTGCACAATAGACTCTGAACATTGCTAGATACAGAGTGGGATCAATCAATCTTACGGCTACTCAGGAAACTCTGGGTCATGGGTCACAAAGCTACTGTGCTGGCCAGGACACTAAGTAGATAAGATTAATTGCTCATTACCCTTTCCATCTGCAGGCCACCGACTCTGCTCGGTATTCAGTGATTCTTGTGAAGTTATAAAAGTAAGATATTTGGTGACAAAAAAAAAAAAAAGCCAACTCTGTTCTAAGACTGGAACTAAGGAGGTCAGAAAACAGTTCCTTAAAAAGTAGAACTCACAGATAAATTATAGGGCAGGGGAAAGTAAATAAATTGGCATCAACTGCAAAGCAGATATTCTGGGATCATTACTTTAAATTTAATTTCTATTTCAATTTCCCACTAAAATTAGTGGTGAAAACTAAACTTAATCTGATAGCATCTTGAGTGTATTAGGTTGCAGAAAATGTTTTATTAAATTTTACATTAATTTTACCTATCTGCTTTTACCATCACTAATGCTACTCTTAGAAAACTTTAAATGACACGTAAGATTCAAACTATATTTCTATTAGGCTGCGCTGATCTAGGTTATTTGGAATCTATTATGTTTTGGCTTTTAATAATCCAAGAGGTTGGTGGTATTTCAAGCCTTTGGCGAGGCTTAATTCCCTCCTGAGTACCGGGGGAAACCTGTCATCTGAAGTTGAGACGCTCAGTCCTGAGTCTGCCCCTGACTGGCAGGACAATGTATTGAAGTTGGTTCTTCTCTAGGACGCAGATTCTCATAAAACAAAGCTATCTCACCACTGTTTATGATTCTAAGTTCTGCGGAGTCCTAAAACACTGACTCCTAAGGCAACCAGGAAAGCAATGGCTTAAGAAAGGGAACCAGATATGCAGAAGAGGCTGGGGATGGTGTGAGGATGGAAGGTAAGAGAGGCAGGATCCAGGTTTATAAAAGGAGAAGGCCGGGGGCTCCTGAGTTAAGCTTTGCTGCTAATTTCTTTTCCCGTGGTTTCTCTCCATGCCATTCCCTTGTTTCCTGATGCAGTGACAGGTGTGTAACCAGGCGACCCAGATGGATGGCTTCACCTGTTCCACTAATTCCATTGCATGTCTAACTCCCCCCAGTCTGCGTTTTCACCCCTCCACGGCCACTCTGCATCCTCTGTGGCTTGTATATCATCTTTATAGGCTCAGGTACTAAAAACCAGGAAGTTTTTAAAGCCAGGCCTGGCAATTCCACTGAACTTGACAGCTCGTTAAGAAGATTCATTCTAAATACATTCTGAGCAGCTCTGGCCCCTTCCCCTGGTCTGAGAGATAGACAATAGTCACGCAGGAAAGGGGAAAGGAAGCCTGGCCTTGTCCCTAAGACTTCCAGGGCTTCTGTAAATCTTGGAATTCAACCTTCTCACCCTCGGATATCTTGTCTACAAATGAGTTTCAAGTAATTGCATATACATATGGCTTGCTTATATTTTTATTAATCAGATATATATTTACTGTTAGTTCTTTGCCACTGATGAAATCATTGTTTTACTGTTTTTTTCCTTTCTTTTTATTGTTTTTTTTTCACGTAATTTATCCTGATTAGACTTTCCCCTTTCTCTACTCCTCCCAGTTCCTCCCCATCTCCTTTCTATTCTGGGTCCACCCCCTTTCTGTCTCTCATTAGAAAACCAATAGACTTGTAAGAGATAATAATAATAATAATAATAATAATAATAATAATAATAAAAATATAATAGAATAATAGTAAGATAAAACAGAAACTATCACATTGGAGTTAGAGGAGACAAACAGAAGGGAAAGAGCCCAAGAGAAGGCACGAGAATCAGACTGTGTGTTATAAAAGAACACGAGTATCTTTCTTTCAAATGTAACTGGGTAAGTAGGCTTATGCCTAGAATGTAAGGATTCAGGAGGTGGAGGCAGGAGCACTGTCATGGGCCCAAGGCCAGTCTGGCCAATAGAAGTAGACTATTTAAAATAATGTAAAGAGCAGAAGTCAAGAACATCAGACAAGTGAATTTTCAGATTTTGCCCTCTCGCTGCCCAGGATGTAGTAGGGCACAAAACTGTTTGATTTTTTTTTTTCATTTTTGGTTGGCTGGTTGGATAGTTGGTTTGTTTTGGAACAAAGTCTTTGTGGCCTAGGGTGGCTTTAAACCCATGGCAAATCCTTTGCCTCAGCTTTTAAGTGCTGAGATTATAGGTGTGTTTTGAACGAGCGAGTGAGCAAATCCTCACTCTGAATGAGCTCTGGCTATAAGCTGTGTCAACCAATGCAGTTTTCACAGCTACCAACACTTCTATGGGGTACAAAAGGCATCTGGCTGCATGGCCCCAGTGGAACTCAGCGTGGGATCAGGATGGAGGATAGGCAATGACCTATCTGTCTCATTGTTGTGTTCAGAAGCTCCTAGAAGGAAGGAATAGTAGAGCCAGCATTGTCTCATTAGAGCCAAGGATCAAAACTGGCACTTTGTCACATCTGCCTACATTCCACTACTGAAGCTAAGTCTACTTCAATGTGTGGGGAATTGTTCTCCCATGGAGGGGGGTGAAGACAAATGAATGAGCGCTGTCTCCTGAACAGTGGAATCGACCAGAGACTCCACATTCTAGATAGTAGAACTGCAGCTGCCAGAGCTGATGGTTGCAAGAAGCCACCCAAGGGTCCTCTCTTGCCTCTTGTTGGCGGTCTCTGGGGCACTTCACAGAAGTGAGCCTCCCTAAAGGTCCCCCAAAGTACTTTTACAATAAAAGCAAGTGCTTGTGTTTGCCCTTGTATGCAGGGAGGGAATTCTAGATTAAAATTTTGTTTAAAAGGATTTTAATTTCCAGTTTCTTATATAAAAGTAATCATTAATTCATGCTTGAAAATAGGAGTGAAGGAGGAGTGGAGGCAGCCCTGTCAGTGAGGTGCTTGTTATGAAAGTGCGTGCATCTCCACAGTACCCATAGATAAGGCTGGGCACTGCACCTCACACTGTAATCCCAGGAGGGAGGTGCTGGAGCCATAGGCATCTCTGAGGCTCCACAGACAGTTGCTCTTGTCAAACTAGTTTAACTTTTTGTCTCAGTGCCAGGCTGTGTATCAAAATACAGAGTTGTGAACAATTTAGGAAGACATCCCATATTTGCCTCTAGCCTCATTATGTCGTGTACATATGTGTGAAAGCATTTACATACACACATTTACACACACATACATATGTACATATGTACACAGCACTACTACATACATATACAATAAAAATAAGAAACAATTTAAAGATCACAGAGAAGACCAGATTTAGCAGTGCTTTGACTAAGCAGAGTACTGTGTAAATCATTTCTGGTGATTTCTAGTTGAAGCACAAAGTCCTTCTTCTCCCCCCCCCCCCAAAAAAAAAAAACAACTGTCAGTGGAGTCAAGAAAACAAGAGCTGTTAATGCACAAAAGCCTGGATCCTGTAATCTTGTGTAGGGACCACAGCTTTACAGGTAGAACTTCATACCTGGTTTGTTCAAACGGGGGAGAGGGTGGGGGTGGGGAGAGAGAGAGAGAGAGAGACTGAGAGAGAGAGAGAGAGAGAGAGAGAGAGAGAGAGAGAGAGAGAGAGAGAGAGAAGTAACTTTTCAGGATCCTAAAGTATACCCCGGAATCACAGAAGTCATGTGGTACAGACAAGTACAGAGGTCCCCTTTACTGCATTTCATCCTTGTGAAGCAGCTGATTCACATCCAAGGCCTTACCCACTGCTCCGCCATTCCACAGTGCTCCCTTTTGACTTCAGAACCTCCAAGCTGGCTGACCCACTTTCCAAACGACCTACCAGCTGCTTGGGACAGTGTTCAAGCAAGCAGGTCAAAGAGCCATAAACTCCATGAGCAGCCCGCTCCTCCTAGATTTAAGCGAGCAGGAAAGAGATGGACTGTGTTTATCAGCAGCAAAATGACTTCCAGGTAAGGGAAGCCATGGCTGTCAAATTTCCCTCCCGGTTTTAAAAACCTGGACCATTTCCCCACATCCAAACGGGGCCACTTATAGTTTATCATCTGCTGATAGGAAAAGTTATCGACACAGCTGTGGAGCTGCATTAGTTATGCTCTGAGCAGGACGACACTGTAAATTATTTGCAATATGCTGGAACTCAACACAGACTGAGTTTATAAATATGATATTAAACTCTTAAGAGGGGAGTTGCAGACCTTTTATAAAGCCATTAATTTTTAAAGTGGTTTAGGAGTCCAAATTAGCAGCTGGGTGTGGATGCCAGCTTCCAAAAAACCAGATGGTGTTGACTTTTCCAAAAGCGACAAGATCCCGAGATGAAATGGGATGTTCGGGACTCGGATGCCTTTTAGAAACTGAGTTCAAAGCCCTGAATAATGAGTAAAATTCAAAGCCTCACCCCCCCCCCCCCCACCTACCGCCTGGAGATTCACCGGAACTCCTATTATGCGTGCTGCGTGCTGACTCATTTCAGAATCAATCATACGAACAATGAAGCTCCTTCCAGGCAGGGACATTAGTTCAACAAATTATTTATTCCATGCTTATTTAGTATCTATTATGTATCAAGTGCTATCAGATATAAAATGAACAAAGTAGGGGAAAGAGCTGCAGACTTTATGAGCTTACATACTAGGCAAGGAAAAAAGGGATGAAGAATAATTATTATAAAACAATGTGATGGAGTCTGTAACCCAGGTTGATATAGAGCACTGTGGAGAAGAAGCCTTTCCATTGGCCCTCTGGGAGAGAAGACACACATCTGTCTGACTGGTTCCACCAGCTGCAAAGAGATTCATGTGGGCTATTAACAAGATGGGTATCATTGAGACCTTCCCCTGTACCATCTCAGTAGAGACATCACCAGCCAAACCCTCTTGATGTGCCATCAAAGTTGCTTCACACCTCTCAGGCCTCTCAGCCTGGATTGCCTTTCTGCAAAAACAAACACGCAACAAACAAGACACAGCAAACAGACACAACAAACAGGCACAACAAACAGACACAATAAACAGACACAACACAACACCAACATTCTGCTGCTTCAAACACATGAAGCAAACAAAACAGCTCCAAAATTCTGATGATTAAATGAAGTAAGGTGTAAGATCACTCCCAGTTTTTTATGGTGGCTATTCAGGATCTGTGTAGGTAATGAGACTATAAAACAAACAGGACCCAGGGAATAAAATCAGCAACTTCATTTTAAGATTCATTTCAACATCTCTTTAGAATACTCTCAAAAAATTCATGTATACCCCAAGTCATTTCAGTTCACTCCAGGGAGTCCTAGGAAAACATGGCTACAACTCTGGTTCTAATGTCCACTCCTGAAGAATATTCTAAACTTCAAATAGAGTTAATAATAAATATTTACTTTTCAGGAGGAAAAGGTGTGGTCTTTCTCATTCCCGGCTATGCTGTATAAATCCTTCCTGCCTTCTAGTTTGGCTGTGTTTTCAGTGGCATGGCAGGGCCGTGAAGAGAGGGTGGGAGCTACTGGCCAAGAGAGTCAAAGAGGTTGAAATCCTTTATCTGCGTGGTATGCATCTACATAGCTTTCTACTCTCTGAGCGTGGGTGGTTTTTTAAAAAAGTCCTTCCATCTTCTTTCCTTTGGTAACTCTTTAGAGGACCCCAACATCACTTAGACCTAAGACAGGGCACCCAATCTTGACCTTACTGATTGACATTTGGGTTTAGCTAGGTGTCCTAGTTAGAGTTCACATTGCTGTAGTGAAGCACCAGGATAAAAAAGCAATTTGGGGCAGGAAAGGGGTTTATTTGGCTTACACTTCTACATTGTAGTTTATCACTGAAGGAAACCAAGACAAGAACTCAAACAGGGCAGGAACTTGGAGCCATTAGCTTTCTGGCTTGTTCCCTATGGCGTGCTCATCCTGTTTTCTTATAGATCCAGGACTACCAGCCCAGGGATAGCACCATCAATAATGGACTCGGCCCTTCCCCATCAATCACTAATTAAGAAAATGCCCTACAGATGGATCTTATGGAGGCATTTTCTCAATTGAGGTTCTATTCTTTCAGATGATTCTAGCTTGTGTCAAGTTGATATAAAGCTATCCAGGACACTAGGTCCCTGATGGGGAAAGCCATTTCATTTGTCAAGAGTGGCCTAGCAGAAGCATCAGATGCCAGCTGCACCTGATGCTTAAACAGCACTTAGAACAGCTCCAAATACCTCTAGTCATCATTGAGTGTCTCCTGGCAGATGAGGGGGATACCCCTGATTAAAGCCACTGAGCAGGCATACAAACTCTATTTCAGTAGTTGCATTCCCTGTGCTATACTGTATATGTAACATCCATCTCTACATCTCTAGTGTGTGATGTACATATATGTGTATAAATGCACACCAATGCACATGAGTGGATATAGAATCATATATTTATCAATGCAGTGCCCAAAGACACCATTTCTATTAATTATACAGTCTATTGCTAATGCTGTGTTACATAGTTTCTTGGAAATTTAGCCTAGACAGGTACATGGCTAGGATTATAAAGCCATGGGAAATGGCCAAGTGCCACCTGCCCTCACACACCGAAAGTGACGATCTGCAACCTGCAAGTGCAAGTCAAATAAACCCTTCCACCTTTGTATTTCTTTTTTTTTGTCAGGATGCTCATCAAGACAACAGAAACAAAGCTAGAACAGCTTTTCTTGACATATCTCCATCGAGAGCAAGTATTCAGTTACATGTTGTAGTGCAAATTTAGCCACTATGGAATTAGAATTAGACACTGCTATATTTCACAAAACCAGTTTTGTCAACTTCACATCTAGATTATGGATGATGATGATGATAATGGTGGTGGTGGGAATAAATGGAGATACCATCCTGATTCATTTTATCTATTTAATTCTTGCACTATCCCGACCAGGTAGATGTTTTTAATCCTGTAATTGTAACATCAAACCAAGATTTAGGGAGGTAAAATGGTTTTACTAATCTATTTAACAAGTGAGGTTAAGTACAAATGCTGGTGTGTTTGACCTAAATGTTTCCTATCATAGTAGTAAGACAAAAAGGCAAACAGGAATGGGAGTAGTGAGGCTATGGGAGTAGTGAGGCTATGGGAGTAGTGAGGCTATGGGAGTAGTGAGGCTATGGGAGTAGTGAGGCTATGGGAGTNATGGGAGTAGTGAGGCTATGGGAGTAGTGAGGCTATGGGAGTAGTGAGGCTATGGGAGTAGTGAGGCTATGGGAGTAGTGAGGCTATGGGAGTGATGAGGCTATGGGAGTGATGAGGATATGGGAGTAGTGAGGCTATGGGAGTGATGAGGATATGGGAGTAGTGAGGCTATGGGAGTAGTGAGGCTATGGGAGTAGTGAGGATATGGGAGTGATGAGGATATGGGAGTAGTGAGGATATGGGTGTGATGAGGATATGGGAGTAGTGAGGATATGTGGAAGGGGTTTTTGATGAGGGGAGGGTGGCTCACAGCAACAGAGTTGCCTGTCAGTATAGAACTAATTGTAAATATTTGACAGCCTACTAATGGTGGGGTCTATCTTTTCTGTCACTGTTGCATGTACATGAGCCAAAATAAACTTTTCCACTCTTCAAGCTTCTTCTCTCTGGCGTTTTGTGACAGTGACAGGAGACACATCTTCAAGACTGATTTCATGCCCTCTTTAGTGTAAGGGGCCCTTTTGTTTAAACGTAACTGGATGGTAGAAAATATATTGTAATCTTTAGCATTAGTCCTGGGCCTGTAGACTGTGGAATGGTTAGCAGGCTCTGTGTGTTAGGACTCTGAAAGCTCTCTTTGTCTCTGGCCTAACCCTCAAGTGACTTCTTGCTGCATATGATATCAAAATTCTTTCAATACCACTTGATATGAATATTAGTCATTTTTCCATATTCAAGGAATCCTGGTTTTTATTTGTGTGAGTGTGTGCTTATTGAATTATGGTCAATTAGTCATATTGGCATCCTTTAAGACACTTAGCATAATGCCTGGCATATAGCTGTGAAGGAAGTGTTTTTATGATGGACGGGCCTGACAACCAAAGGAGCTCTGGTTTGAGTGTAACTTTCCTTTCTGACCTGCTGTTTGCTTTCAAATCCTGAGCTGCAACAGTACCTTACATTTTCTGCACACAGCATCTAGAAGTTTATATATTAATAATAACAACAACAACATTTTTTGACAGTAAAAATAATGACAGCTGTTTATTGAATGCCCAAGGATTGTTTTGTGTGAGAACACACATCATTTCTAATTTCAAATCAAAGAACTGTGACAAAGGTTTCTACACTCTCATTTTATGGATGAGAAAATGTAGACTCCTATGGGTTAAAATCACTCAACTGCATGTGCTACAACAAGAAATAGAAACATAGGGCTGGAGAGATGGCTCAGTGAGAAAAGTGCATGCCACATAAGCATGTAGACCTGAGTTTGAATCCTGGATGAAACACGTGTATCATAGGGACTTGGGGACTCTCTGACTTACCAGGCTATCTGAAACAGAGAACTCATGTTCCCTGACAGACGCACCCCTGAAAATAAGCTGAAGAGATATAGAAGAAGACACGTCACGTTGTCTTCATCTCTACACACACACACACACACACACAAATGCACATACACACACACATACACCAGGTGAGGGCATTTGCACATGCATATACAAACACATATGAGGACATCTGCACATATATACACCCACAGGAGAGGGTATCTTTACTTAGAAACACATAACTGTGTGAGGGTATCTGCACACATACATACACAATACAAAAACACACAGAGACATCTTTACACACACCCCCCCACACACACACAAGGGAAAAGCAGGCTGAATTGTCTTTATGAAATCTTCTAATTATAGATGTCACTTAAAATTTCCTTTTGGAGTTCAAACTAAGTCAATGGGAAGAGCAAGGAAGGAGGCAGGGCTGAGAGATTTGGTAAAGCAAGCCTTAGCTGTCATCTGACTTCAAGCAAATATTGTCCCCCTGCCCCTGAAGCTACATCAAGAACCGAGTCTTGCATATGGCAGGTAAGTGCTCTACCACTGCGTTACATTGATTATTTTGGCATCATTTCCTTCAAACAGTAGTGACTTTAAACTTTGTAGTTCTTTATCCAGAAAGGATAATGGGAGTTTTCTGGGCTCACAGCAGGTATTCTGCAGGACATTCTGGGAGTAGTAACCATTTTTTATCACGAAGGGCCCTTCATTCTAGATACTCTGCACCAATTCAGTGCAAGCTTAGATCTGCTAGATTAAGTATGTCAAAGGCTTCCCTCTAGTTCCCTTGACATTACCATGGTGGCCATATATGGGAGTATTCACTGACCTCAAGTCCCAATAAGTCAGTGTCCCATGATGTCACGCATAGAAGACAGAAACTGATAAACTAAAAGTCATTAGTTTTCATTTGTACTTGGTAGATGTCCAGCAAGATCCCCAGGGATGAAGAATCAGTTGCCTACAGTGCTGGCTCAATATATAGCTTTATCCTGTTTTGGCCATTCACCCATTCTCCCTGTCTCTTGACCCTTTCTGTATGCAATGACAATATTTTCAGATAAAGTATGTACATACGCAATAGTACATATGCAACAAAGCATCCAATGGCATATGAGCCTATTTATATGTAGTTATGTATTTCCTGAGTTTTCAAAGTGAATATGCAGCTGTTTCCTTACAGATTTAACTGGGGGCCAGCGTGCTTCCTGCTATCCTTCCCTGGAAAAACAGTGGAAGAGGGTATTAGTAAAAGGTACCACTGTTGGGTGTTAGCCAGTCCTCCAGCTTCTTTCTATGGCTATTTTATTTAGCATTCACGATGATCCTCAGGCAAGTGCCATTACTATCATTTAGAGAAACTAAGCCACATGAAGATTAAGTAACTCACCAAAGGTTACACAGTGAGTATGTGGTACAGTCAGATTCAAACACAGGCAATCTGACTCCCATTCTCTGGTATGTGCTATCTTTTCAGTCATTTTATGCTAAATTTTAGTTCTAATTCCCAGGTGCCTTGAGTCTGAGGGAGGGTGATGTGATATCATCCTGCCAGATCCACAAGTTCTGTTTTAAAGTACAGCAAGCTACATCTACACTGAGAGGGTTACTTGGCATTAATGTTTATTATAGAGAGAAGGGGAGGGGCAGGGATATAGCAAGTAGAAAATTTGCTTAATATACACAGAGTCCTAGGTGCAATCCTACTGCAAAAACAAAAACAAAAAAACAAAAACAAAATGGATAAGCAGAATTAGGCTTGAGGTTATTTGTGAACTTGCTCAACTGTATAAAATTTCTATTCTTTTAGATGTAAAATGGAATAGAACTTTATTAAGCATGTTTACAGAGTAGCAAGTGTGTGACCACACCTGGGTTACTTTTTTGTGTGTGTGTGTGCGTGTGTGTGTGTGTGTGTGTGTGTGTGTGTGTGCACACTTGTGTTTGGAAGGTGCCTTTGAAGGCTGGAAAAGGGTTACGTGGAGCTGGAATTACATGTGATTGTGAGCCTCCAGACTTGGGTGCTGGGAACTGAACTTGAGTCCTCTGGGAGAGCCATAAATACTCTTAACTGTTAAGCTATCCTTACAGGCCCTGAGTGAAGTTTCTTCTAGGTGTAAACAATTTATTTTATATAAAAAATATAGGTATGGCATTAACCCAAGGAAGAATGACTGCATTTGACCCCTGAATGATCCATACTGTACTCGGATCTATTGATTATGGGTTTCAGGGGAAAGTTCACTTCACATGAGAACTGTGAAGATGAACATTTGAATTCTGTCATCATGCTTTCTGCTTAGAATAGCTTCCAGGGCTTTGAAAGTAGAAGATTTGATTGTACATGTCCTAAAATGCTGCTGTCATGGTTGGTATGACAACAGTTGGTTTAGATAGAGGCAGACTTTGTACCTCAGGGCCTCTGGTAGATTCAGTCATGAGGGCAAGTGCGACGAGATGGTACAGCATAGTCATGGGAAACTTAGCTCTAGAATGACAGCTTTTGAGTCCTGACTTCTGCTATTTCTTGGTTCCATAGGCAAGCTTCAATTCTTTTTAAGCCCTTTAGGGTCTATAGGAAGTGGATGATGACCCAATGAATAGATTTATGCCAGTCTACATGCTAGTTGGATTTTGGATTGAATGAGAGACTGCACATAAAGCCCCTGGATGTACCACATATATAGCAAGTACCGGATAGCAGCAGCCCTTGTACAGAGTAGCAGAGGTCAGACAGTGTGCAGCACACCAGGAGAGGCACCTCAGAAAATTACTACTGACTTTTGTAGCACAGGATCACAGCAAAGAGAGTTTCAGACATGTAGTCCAAGAACAGGATTTTGGATTAAAAATAATACCTGCCACACTGGCAGGATTTCCTCTCCAACACAAAGCCCACACCTGCCATATCCAGTTCAGTAACTGTGCCCATGTGGCTTGCTTCAGAAAGGAAGCACAGGCTTGAATTATTGTCTTCAATTTCACTGCTGAGAAGATCTCCCTAAGGAGACCCGCTTCCATGGGCCTTTCCTGTTGGATTCAGAAAATCGTACAAGCGAGATCAGATCCTCTTTAGCTGTTTTGAAGGTTTGCTTTATGTAGTGACACATTCTCAACTCTTCTAGAAGAAAAAAAGAATATCAGCAGGCAATAAGCAAAGGAATTCCAGGACTTCCAGCAGGGTAAGGTCAGAGAGTCTTCACTAGGATGAGTGTAGGGAAGAAAAGTATTTTCTCCCTCCCTCCCTTCCTCTTCCCCTCCCCATCTTCATTCACTGCATCTCCAGAGTTGGAGGTTGAACACAGAGTCTTACACATGCTAGGCAAGAGCTCCCAGTACCAAGCAACATCCCCAGCCTCAGAAAAGGGTGTGACTTCTGAATGGAGGAGCAGGTATGATGCTTCATAACAGTGGTCCTTAAGGTGATGTCAGTTTTGGCTTGCTTCTCATGGACATGATGCTTGCTTTAGCACATCTGCTCTGCTAAGGTGAGATGCCCGTTGGAGGGACCATGTCCACCTCTTGGCCTTATTTTCTCTGGGATCTAACCACCGAGGCAAGCTAGCCGCCAGAATTGACTGGATATGATATGTTATTTCATCCCTGCATTCTGGATGTGTGAGGGATATTTTCATAGCGTGGAAAGTCTCCACTTCCCCTGAAAATCATGCCCACAATGCATCAGAGGAACCTGCTGCAGAAAGAACAGTGGCTGAGGCTTGTGAGGTGGGGAAGAGGGGCTGTCAAGAGGAGACGGCTCTTTTTATTCTGTCCGCCTGAGCAGAGAGCTCTTATGATTAACTCTCAGAGAGCAGGTGAGGCCTGGCGCTCAGATGAAAGACGAGCAGCAAGCAAACCACTGCAAGGTTAAATGCCCATTGTCCCCGTGCCTCAGAGAGCCTGATATTGGCTATACAGCTTCTTTAATGATTCCCCTTCCCTTCAAACCACTTTTCTTTGAGAGCTACCAACATGAGTGCTTCTTCTCCGGGAAGGACCAGCGAGGGCTGGGAGGTTGCAGCCACCATTGGAAATGACTGTTTCTGTCACTCTGTGAGGTGTATCAGAGGGGGGACAAATCCCTAAGTCCAGTCACAATGGTAAAGGTTACAATGCCACCCCCTCAAAACTGAAGACTTTTTATGTCTCGTCAGTCATTTCCCCATTTCTTTTCTTTCAATTTTAAGAAAGAGAAATGGCCAACCCATCACTTCTGACTGAATTGAAATCTGCCCCAAGAATTCTACTCCATCTATGTGTAGCTGTGTCCTCAACCTCAAACTGGCCCTTTTGAAGTCTTGTCACATTCAGGACTGTCCCTTAAACTTTTCTCCCCTAGAAAAGTGAACTTTAACTCCCCCCGCCGTACTCCACTTTGAAAGCATCAGCTGGTCTAGTCTTTGTCTGACTCAGGCCCAGCATTCTCTTTGAGTCCAGAATGATATTTTAAGAACAAAGAACACTGAGAAGTAATATGTGTAGCTGTCACCTCTAAAAAGTGCTCAATCTTATGATAGTTCTCTTTAAAATTGTCACTAAAATAGAGAATTCAATTGCTTTTACATATGGCTCTGTGAAATGCTACTGCTGTCAAACTCAATTTCATTCTCATGGGGGGAATCCACAGATGAGGACTGAAGTTAAGATGGAAGCAGTTTGGTCTTTGTAGATCAATTCCCAAAGCCAATTCTGGACTTAAACAGTTCCCAGAAATAGTTGAATGTAATGCGTGAGGGAACAGGTCTCAGTGTGCACGAAGTCAGGCCTCCAGTCAAACCTGCCTTTGTCTGAGCCCTCCAAACCCTGGACCACAATTGAATCAGCTGAAATCCCTTTCCCGGAGATGATAGAATTACACCCCATCTCTTGGTAAAGCATGATAGTGTTTCACTGAGACGTTTAGCAAATATATGAGAACTTCAGAAAGTGAGGGCACCCGCGAGGTGAGGAGAAACACTGCTGGGAGAACCATGAGGCGATGCCACGCCTCAGCATTACCCAGCCCACCTTCAGAAATTCTTCTTCCACACTCAGGATCCTTTCTGTGGTTTGCTGACGTTTTATTTCCAAATGTCTTTTCTTGGGACAGTGTGTATTAGTCAGTTTTGCTGAGTAACACATCACTCCAAAACATAGTGGCATAATCATCAGTGCTTTGGCTTTTAATTCTGTTGGTTGGAATTCTGTGCTTGTTCTACTTTTAGTCTGCATTAAATTAATTTGTCTTAAGTCAGCTTCCAGGCAGCTTTGCAGCTGGTTAGTCCGGATTGTTTCAGTGGAGTCAGCTTTTCTAGATGCCGTATGGATGGATTATCATGTGTCTCAGATTAGCCAGGCTTCACGTGGCCACTGGCCAAGAGCCTGGGCAGCTGTAGAAGCTGCCAGCCTTCTTTATGCCTCATCTCTGCTGCCACATTCTAATTTTAAAAGCTAGGCTATAGTTTCCTCTAATTGGTGGGGTAGAGGAACAACCTCTATCTCTCTGTGGGAGGAACTATTAAATTATCTAGGGGTTCAGATAGCAGGGTGGAGCAAGTAAGAACATTATTTTTTAGTAGTTCTCTTAAAATCTGTTTTTTAAAAAAAGTTTCTTTGTATATGTTCTTTATGTGTGGTACTGTGTTATATAGGACATTTTCATAAATTACATATTTCATGTTGACCATATTTCTTCTCCATAACCCACCATTATCCCCCATTTGAAAGTATTACTTGCAGTATGTCATATATGTCATACATGATCCCATGGTTTGGAACCACAAATGAGGAAGCAGTGGCATTTTCTGGAGTCTGGCTTAATTCCCTTAGCATGCTGACTCAAGTCGCACCCATTTTCTTCAAAATGACGTTCCTACCCTCTCCTCCACATGGCACAAATCTTCTTTTACCGTCTCCTCCAAGCTTCCTGGACCAGTGTTTTGGCGTTGGTGGACTTTAGAGAGAAATTCACAACTGTTATTATTTCAAATATTTTTTTTTTGAGGTCCCTTTTTAAGCCATCAGAGGCCTAGCTGTTATTGTCTATACACCCAAGGACAATGCTAGGTTACTTTTTTTTTCAGGAGCTCTAGCACACAGCTCTAGAGTTAGTGGTCTCCACAGAAGTGAATGGAATGCTCCCTTGATCTCTGACGACCAGTTCAGTCCTCAACTCAAAAGCTTTACTGAGGGCTGGTGAGATGGCTCAGCGGGTAAGAGCACTGACTGCTCTTCCGAAGGTCCCGAGTTCAAATCCCAGCAACCACATGGTGGCTCACAACCATCCGTAACAAGATCTGACACCCTCTTCTGGAGTGTCTGAAGACAGCTACAGTGTACTTACATATAATAAATAAATAAATCTTAAAAAAAAAAAAAAGCTTTACTGAGTGTGTTTCCTGATCCTACCCAGGCCACTTCCACCATTAGGCTCTCTGTCATCCTCAAAGTCACACTGTAAAATTCTGCCAAGACGTCAATGTACTCAAACTCCATTAGGGAATTACCTATGTTATGATTTACCTGTGACAACTCTGTCTATAGTCTCTTTATTTGGACTTACCGTGCGTGGACAGCACTGAAAGTGCAGATAAATAAACACACTAAGCAGGGCAGCCCCAAAGCATCCCTCTGAGTGCGTGAAGCTTGGCTCGCACCACTCCTCTTGGAGCAGCTCCATCGAGGGTCTGCTTAATAAGTGTATAGGGACGCTGTTGTCAGAAGTCAGGACTCCTCACAGAGAATAGATTTAAAAACCACGCAGATGTCACATGCATTTGAGTTCAGGGCAAATGTCAAGGCAAATCTAAGAGATCTTTTTTGAATCATTCTCTCATTTGGGCTATCCTGATCTGCTTTCCTGCCTTCCATGAATAATTGAGAATTGGCTGCATAATACATGTGTAGTGGCTTATTTATAGTTTTTGATAGAACTCTTTGCATGCTTCATTGTGCTTTATGAAACTCTAATATATTCAGATTATAAATTTTCTCTTCTTGTTTTTGGAGACAGCTTTCTACAGGACTCAAGACGTAGTAAATATTAAAATGGCGGTGCCTAGAAAGCATGAGACCTAGGAGCTAATCTCCGACTAAGAAGACCCTCTGATGAGACAGTCACTGCTTAGGCACTTTCAGTGTATGAACACATAAATAACTCACTGTCACCCTTCAAGGGGTATCTGGTGATCATCACTTCATCTCTGAGCAAACTAAGGCTCTGAACAGTTAAGCAACTCATTCAGAAGGGCATAGATTCACTATGTCACATGCCAGGATGAAAACCAAAGCCAGTCCAGCTCCAGAGTCAATTCCCTTTTCATTAAAATAGAGTCCTTGATGCTAAGGACTGTTTTGTTTGTTTGTTTGATTATGGTGATGGCTTACTACCACCATTCTGTAGAAATGTGTTTCTTTTTTCCTAGTGCATTTGCTTCTACTGTGTTTCCCTCTCTGTTACTTTATGAGAGAGCTACAAAGTGGACACCAGCTTTTGAAAGCTGTCCTGGGATGGGGACTGCAGAAACCTAGGGGAAAGAAGTTGATGGAGTTGGGGACATGAGAATGAGTCTCTCTGCTATACGTTTTGCAAACTGAAGTCAGTTCCAAGAAAGCAGCTGTCTGGAGGCAGCCCCTTTTCCTCCACTATGCTTGTGCTTTTCTGTGTATCTTTCCTGCAGGGCAGGCTCCCCGATTCTATTGGTTCAGTTCTAGTTGAAAATGTAGATCTTGCGTTACAAACTCATTGGTTCCAATATGGCATTTCCCAAGGGTGTTAGTTTTAGAGCATATCTGGGGAACGTTTGGAAATTAGCCTGCTTTAACATTTGAGAGGTACACAGAAGCACTGCATTTTACATACCTGCTCGATTGTTTGATCTTGGGCAGAAGATTTTAGGAGACTGTGAAGACAGAGAAGAAGACACTGTGCAGGTATCGAGTGGGAATATGCTGTATGATCTTTGCTAGAACACGGGAGGAAGAAAAACTATTCACCTCGAAGGAATAAAATGTTAACAATGTCATTTTAGATAGCAATTAAGATTGGGGAGATACGTTTGGGGCCAAGACCTCCTGGAATCCTGTGACTCATGTCATGAAAGCTGCTACCCACATTGTGGGAAAGACCAATCCAGGAGAGGGTTTCTGAGTCACAACTGAGGATGGTGAAGCCTCTGCTCTTTAGAGATGACAGCCAGGGTAAAGTTCTCTTGCAAAAAGCCAAAGACCACCAGAAATATATTATTCCAGAAGAAATTTGAACATTATTATCATCACACAGACACACACAAACACACACACAGACACACAGACAGACAGAGATATGGGCAGAGACAGAAAGAGAAATAGAAACATAGTTACACACACACACACACACACACACACACACACACACACACACACACACACACAAAACCTTTTAAATTCTCTTGTTTTATATACAGTACCATCTTACACCTTAGAAACTGGCTTCCTTTGGTTCCCTGCAGCCTTAACAACACTTCCTGGTCTCTACAAATTAATTCTGATGACACGCATGAGGAATATAACTAAAGGCATATGCCTACATTGGGCTGGCTTCCACCACTTCTGAGATATTAGTTTCAATTTTTCTGGATCTCGTTTCCTCATGAACATTGAATAGTCTGCCTCTGACACCAAGTGAAGGGCTGAGAGCTGTCCACTGACTCTGCTCTCCAGAAGGCTTGTAGCTCAGGATGGATTTGTCAGCAGCTGACAGAACAGAGTGTTACAGAGCATCATGGTGTCTTCTAGGATAACTCTATTCTCCAAGGCAACTAGATATCCCAGCTGTGGCCACTGCATTCACTATTCATATTGCACCTTCCAAGAGAGCACCTAACCAAGAGTCAAGAGAGAGCTGACACTGTGCCTTATTTGCAGTGTCATGTACTGTCATCAAGCTGTCCTCATCTGTATAATAGACAGATGTCCTTTCCAAATTTATTCCTAGGTAACTGACCCTAGTCCAGTAATGTCCCCTTGTGACTGCAGCTCCCCTAAAGGAGCCCCTTTCTCACTCATGCAGTAGAAACTGAGGGTGTTGCAGTGACCATAGCTTTTCAGTGATGAAGCTTCAAAGTAAGTCTCTCTCCCCTGTCTTCCTACAAATGTGGACAGGTGTATTAGTCAGGGTTCTCTAGAGTCACAGAACTTGCAGATAGTCTCTATATAGTAAAGGAATTTATTGATGATTTACAGTCTGCAGTCCAAATCCCAACAATGGTTCAGTAGTAGCTGCGAATGGAAGTCCAAGGATCTAGCAGTTGCTGAGTCCCACACCGCAAGAAGGCGAAAGAGCGAGAGCCAGACTCCCTTCTTCCAATGTCCTTATATGGTCCCCAGCAGAAGGTGGAGCCCAGATTAAAGGTGTGTGCCACCACACCTTTAATCCCAGATGATCTTGGACTCGGAGATCTCCCTGTCTTAATCTTCTGGATTCAATCACCACTGTGTCTCAAGATCTCCATACCAAGATCCAGATCAGAAACTTCTATCTCCCAGTCTCCAGATTAGGTTCACTGGTGAGCCTTCCAATTCTGGATTGTAGTTCATTTCAAATATAGTCAAGTTGACAACCAGGAATAGCCACTACAACAGGCATATCCATCAGCTCTTGTGGCACCATGCACACATATGTTCATTGTCTGTAGTTAATAAAATCCTAGTCTGTCCTCGAATTTTGTTTCACTAGAGCTGAGGGCTGTAATTATACTGTAAACAAGCTAAAGTTGTCCCTGAGCCAAACACTTCAGAAAGGAGTGACTATCACTGAGTAAAATCAGGTTGGGCCACACTTCTGTTTTCATGTTGAACTGCAGAAGGTCTTGCTAGGCCATTCTCCCAGGAGGTGCTTTAAAATCACCAACAACAGGAATGGTTACATCAGTGTTATTGTCAGTACCACCACAATCATCGTCACTGTTATCAGTGGCATTATCAGTACCACCATCATCACCATCACTGTCATCAGCATCAGCATCACAACTATTATCATCACTGCATTCTTGTCTCCATCCCTTTAATGACCTTATCATACAGCTAGGCACCACAGTCTCTTTGTCTGCAGCCTTTCCTTCCCTCTATGATTTTTAACCTGCCCAGTCAGTCTCAGGCACCAGATTGGGTTTTCTTTGGTGTCTGGGTTCCTCCTGAGTAGACATCCTGGATTTCACCTGCACACAGGCTGTTTCAATTCAGCTGAATCCAAAGTTAACAGATGGCTTGTTCTACAGGAGGAGAGAGTTGGGACTTAATGTGTTCAGGAAAGTAAATCCATAGATTGCAAAAAAAAAATATTGTTCCTCTTCCCCATTATAAACTGCTTTGGATTAGAATTTGAAGAAAACACAAAGTCATTATACATATAATAAAAACAATAGCCATTATTTTCAAATATGTATTTGCCACTGAGTAAAAGGCTGGATTTAAGAAAAAACAAAACAAAACAAAACAATATACATCTCACAGCTATCTTGCTGGTAGGTATTTTGTTGATGAATTAGGAGAAGCTCATTGTAATGAGAGATTTTTTAGGGGCAGTGTTGGCTCACGCCCTTTCTCTCGGATAGTTTCCTCTTGTGCATTGGTTTTTCATGACCTTTGGATACCCTTACATGTGTATAAAGCATAATTCAGCCTTAGATGCAAAGGCATTTAAAAAAAATCTGCCAACAAATTTATTTTCTCACCACGAGAGTAATACATATTCAATATGCACAATTTTGAAATAATAGATAAGTTGCCCAAGGTCATGCTGATTTGATAAATGGCAGAGTTAAAGCTCTTCACCACTGTTTAGTTTGAAATCATTTTCATAATCTGGTGTCTTTTGGCTGACTTACTCATGGGGTCAGATTCATTACTGTATAACACACTGGCACATCTCAGTGCAGGGCCTTTGTTTGTTTTGCATACTTCCATCTGTCTTTAACATAGGTTAACAGTATGGAACTTATCTTGTCCAAACAGGCAGCCAATTTTGGGGATAGAATCATTCTTGGGATAAAACTGCCACTGGATAAGCCAGTGCTGCAAATAGAATTGATGTCCATACATGACATATTGGCTCCTTTTAAGCAAGTTTTTGAGGCCAGGTCTTGCTATATGGCTCCAGCTGGCCACGAATGTGTGGTAATCCTCATGTCTCAGTCTCTTGTGACATGAGATTGCAGAAATGTACCACCATAACCAGCAAGTTGGCTTCTTTTAAAGAATGCCCAGTGATCTGTAAAGTCGTGCAAATCTGTAAAGCCGTATGGTGACAAGGATTTCATATTGTTGCAGACAGGCAAGTTGTTTGCACACTGCTTGGCAGGGTAGATTCCAGGTCACCTTTGATTTTTCTTGTAGTCCTCAGACTCTGCCCCTGACAGCAGAGGTTGTTTGCTGCTTTAAAGACACATTTAGTTTTCTTGGTTTATTTTTCTTTTAGTTATAAATGAATGCAATGAAAGGCCTATGAAGAGATACATAGATATGAATCAGGTCTTTAAATCTTTATGAACTTTGAAATGGTTTGATTGGATGACAGACAGAGCCTGTTCCATCTCTCAGATTTTTAAAAATCTTTCATCAGTCAAAACAGTGGGAAAAAAATCAGAAGGGAGGCTAATCTGTGAAATGTTGCTAATTCTTTTCTTGTCAGTTTTAGGGAGTGGAGGTCTATGATCTCTATCAATTGATTAACTGTGAGGTAACAGCCAGGACAGGCTAGAAGCAGAAAGGAAGCAGCTTTTCAGCAGAGGCACCAAGATGGCATGCTGTTGTGGGGATGGGGTGCGGGGGGAATTCGACTTATTTCTTATGCCTAAAATGGAGCAAGGAAGAAGTCCCTGCCATCACCACATTCTGGAATGTGCAGCAATCTCTGGCTACCAGTTTGGGCTGTGAGAATAATATTGTACTTGTTTTCTCTAACAATCTATGGACCTGGATGGAATAGAGACAGAAGTCATGCCACAATGGCGTTTCTCTGGGAAGAAGCAATGGTAGCTGGAGCCACAGGCGGCAGAAGCCGAAAGGCTTGCTTCAATACTTAGTTACCTACCCCTCGCTGATGCATAACCTTACTCATGTTCTTTAATTTCTTTCAGCTTACATTTGCTCACGTATAAAATGAAACTAATAAAGCGTTCCTCAGAGCTTTAGTGTAAAGATTAAATTTTAATGCATGCAAAATGTCTCTTGCTCAATAAATTTAACTCCACAGTGTCATATTCAAAATCTGGAAATCCAAAGATCAGGGAAACTGTTTTCTTGGGACCTACCTTGGAACCTTCTGCTCATCTGATCTCATCTGAAATTTCCCAAGATCTTGTGAAGCTTTGTCCCAGTCAATATGAATATTAGTAGATCTTCGTGCATAAGTAGAAACATGTTAGCTTATTTGTAATATCTCAGTCCTTTTAGAGATGCTATATAATGTATAATTTAGTTTTTTTCTAAAGTGTGTAACAGAGCCTAGGGAGGTAGCTCAGTTGGAAGAGTGTTTGTTCTAGCATGTATGAAGCAGTGGGTTCAGCCCTACCCCCTACCCCCCAGTATAAATGAGACACGATGGTGCACACCTTAATGCCAGAACTTAGGATGAGATAGGATGAGACATTCAAAGCTATTTTTAGTTAATAGTGAGCTCCAGCCCAGCCTGCTGTACATGATACCATTTCAAACAAAAAAAGAAAAAAAAAGTAAAACAATTCTGAATTCTGAGCTGTAGGTCACTGAGGATATTTTGGTAAGGACTTTAAACTTATGTTCTGCTTCTTCTTTCAAAATGGGTGAATATGAAAATATATATTTTTGATTGGTTATCAGAGACGGCCAGTTTTGGAAAGCAGTCTTTAAAACAAAGATTTATTTTTACTGTCTGGATGTCAGTCATTGGATTCCCTGGAGCTGGAGTTAGCAGTGGCTGGGAGGTGCGTGGCATAGCCTCTGGGAACTGACCCGGGTCCCGTGGAAGACTGGAGCTGGAGTTAGCAGTGGCTGGGAGGTGCGTGGCATAGCCTCTGGGAACTGACCCGGTCCCGTGGAAGAGCAGTCTCCAGCTACCAGTTGCTTGCCTGTGAGGATAATAGTGCACTTGCTTTTTTCTAACCTATGAACCTGGGTGGAATAGAGACAGAAGTCATGCCACAGTGGTGCTCTTAGCCACTGAGTCATCTCTCTAGCCCTAAGAAAATAATCTTTATGATTTTTTCCTTTTGTCTTTCTTTTTCTCATTTTCTAAAAATATTTGAGAATTTCATATTTGCCCTCACTGCTCTTCCCAGTTCCTCCCAGATCTCAGCTCTCCTTACCTCTCTGTTCCTAAAGTGTATATATTCTTCTTTAAAAATGAGCAATTTGTGCTGTCTATATACTCCTAGGTGTAGGGCCACATCCTGGAGCATGGTCCACTCACCAGAAGCCTTAGAGAAAACTGTCTTTCCCTCTTTCATAAGCTATCAATTACCCATTGCTTACCTTAGCTAACTTAGCTAAGAGTGGAACTCCATGCTCCCCATTCCCTTTATGCTGGAATTTTCTCTGGCTTGAGCTTGTGTGGGTCGTCTGCATGATGTAATGCACACTATGAGTTCACATGTGCACATTTCCTGTTGTATCAGAAACTCCCATTTCCTTGTAGCCATCTCTTGCCCTTATGGTCTTCTCAGCACCTCTCCCACAGTGATCCCTGAACCTTGGGTGGAGAGAATATGATTCAGATGTCCCATTTGAGGGCCAACGCTCTGATCTCTTTTCTCGGCATGCCAATCAGCTGTGGGCCTCTGTGTTAATTACCATCTGCTGCAAACGGACTCCTGTTTGGTGAGGGCTGAGCGACGCACTAATACATAGCTGTAGCAATAAGTCATGGAGAGTCAGTTTAATACAATGTTCATTTATAATAGTAGTAGGTTCTCTACTAGGATCTATTTTCACATTGTGTGAATTATAACTTTATGACTATAACCTGGGATTTGCCTTAGAGTTCTTTAATTATTTTTTTATTATGTTTTTACTTGTTTATTTCAAGTGCATATATGTTTGGGGCATGCATGACATAGTACATATATGACAGTCAGAGGACATCTTGTGGTAGTCTTATATATTTGGCTGGGTTGAAAGAGGTCCTTTTACATTAGGTATACTACTTTTTTACTACATATATTGTGTTGAAATTCTGACATAAACCAGGACTAGGGGGATAGTGCAAATGGTAAAGACTCCTTCACAAACATGAGTGTGTAAGGCCAACTCCCCGGCACTCAGGTAAAAGTGCTGGGCACACATCACCATCACTAACCCTGCCCTGGGGGCACCAGGAGGCACCTTGGTGTTGAAGATAAGGGCATGTGTGTATGAAGCCAGAGTGAGTGAGGCTCTGTCCACGGTGCTGAAGCAGCCTGAGTCTGTTGCCAAATCCAGATGCTACTTGCTCAACTGTAAAAGAACAAATGATTGATTGCTTTAAGTGCCTGTAACTCATTTCAAACAAATCCCAGGTTTAAGTGATCATGTATCAAATAGACCACCTTGCACTGGGAGAATATTTTTGTAGTTTCAGAATTTTAGGAAACGTTCAGGGGTCCTAACACATGTGGAACACAGACTACCACATGTCACAGCCTACTAAAGATAAATTATTTTTTAGGATACACAATAACTGGGAAAAGTCTAAAGTGACTTATTTAATTATTTTTTGGAGAGCACTCTACATTACTTTTATGTATCCATTAGAAACAATGAGAAGTTGAAGAAAAGACTCCAACTATTAATGATCACGGAACGTGGCTTATTAATTTTGCTTTTGGTAGGAAATGTGTTTTATAGTGTTTCGAACAATGTAGTTTCATAGGCAATGAAAGTATCTCAACTCGCAGAAGGAAGCAAACAGAAAAAGAGAAGGAGGAAAAGATATTCTGGTGTTTGAGGAGATGAGGGTGTCGGCATGCCAAGGTGGTTTTGTTTCTTGTACCTCCACTGTTCGTTTCTTCTAAGCTGGAGTCTCCAATACTGTTAAAGACACCAGGGCAGGCTTTGTGTAAAAGTGTGGGGGTATTTGGAGCACGTTGTGATACCTCCATTGAGCTCATCTTTTCTTTCTCACCATTGTGCCTTGCAGCCCTCTTCCCTCTCCTTCCTCAAACCATCCTCCCAGGGATGAACTGGGAATTTTGTATCAAACCACAGAACAAAAGGCCCTTTGTGCTTAATATTACAGAAGAGGAGTTTTATCTTGATGCCCATGACATTGCCCAGTGGACTTGCCGAGAGCCCGTCAGTGGTGGCACAGACTCCTTGAGTTGGTGCTCAGTGGAAAAGGTCATCAGTGTCTGAAGCTGGCGACCTTTTGAAAAAGAGTACTTTTTAAATTTTATTTTATTTTTTGAGATTATAATGATTTTGCTATTTCCCCCTTCCCTTTCCTTCTTCCAGACCTTCCCACATTACCTGCCTTGTTCTCTTTCAAGTTCGTGGTCTTTTTTCCTTTAATTTCTATTATACTACCCCTGCCCCGGTTTATAAATCCACCTATTCAGTTGAATCCATATGATGTTATTTGTAAGTGTATGTTTTGGAGGATAACTATTTGGTGTTGGATAACTGATAGGTGTGTTCTACCTGGGAAGACTGTTTCCCCCACTCTCAGCATTCCTTAGGTGCCTGGAGTTCTTAGTGGAGGGTTTATGCACTTTGGACCCAGAATTCTGAGGACCAAGAGGACCCCGAGGACCCTGAGGACCCTGAGGACCCCGAGGACCCTGAGGACCCAGAGGACGCAGAGGTTCCTGAGGACCCCTAGGACCCAGAGGACCCTGCAGACCCAGCAGACCCAGCAGACCCAGAGGACCCAGTGGACCCAGTGGACCCAGAGGGCCCTGAGGACCCTGGGGACCCCGAGGACCCAGAGGACCCAGTGGACCCTAAGGACCTTGAGGACCCAAAGGACCCTGAGGACCCCGAGGGCCCTGAGGACCCAGAGGACCCAGAGGTTTCTGAGGACCCTGGGGACCCCGAGGACCCAGAGGATCCAGGCCAGCCATCTTTCTCACCTCCCATACAATTACCACTTGTTAAAATAAGTCGGAGAAACCATTTACAAAATACAAATGAAGCATATTTTTTCCTTTACTTTCAGGACAAAGGCCTGATATTGGCACATGGCTTTGAGGCTTTTAATTACATGACATCTGTGTCTGCACTATTATTTTCAGCCCCGATATAGTGACCTGCCTGCTTTCCTTCTAATTTCTCCTTCCTTCCTTCATCCTTCCCTTCTTTCTATCTTATTTGTAAGAAACGCTGAGTCATGATTTGTGTTTCTAGAAAAAGGCGTCACATTTTAATACGGCCGTGTTTGATACGTTTGTGTTTGGAACACTGCTCATCTTTATTCTCCTGGCTAGATCGTTTATGTTTATTTTAATTAGTATCTAGTACGTGTATACACTTGTAGGATACAGGGTGATGTTTTGATACATGTATTTTTTTTTGTGTGTAATAAGCAAATCAGAGTAGCCATCATTCCATTCCCTTATCATTTTTAAATTATCATTTGTGCTTTTGTGAGACAAAGTCTTGAGCTGTTTGAACTCACTACACAGCAGAGGATGACCTTGAACATCCTTCTGCTTTCTCTTCCCAAGCACTGGGATTGCAGGTATGCACTAGGACACTGAGCCCATCATCTCCATCTTCTTTAAAAGCAGCAGGTTAGTAGGGACCACATTACTCCCTGCTCTGTTCTAATGCCCAGTACAGTGCTGTGGTCAGTAGTATTTCTTAAGTGTATAAGTAAAGATGGATCTAGTTATCCTCCATTGCAATACTCCGTTTCTGTTTTGCCCTTCATTCTGAAACATATGCCAAGTCGTACGTGAGAAGCACTGTGCAAGGTGCTGCCAGAGTCAATTATAATATACAAAATGTAGAATGTTGCGTTCTGAGGGTGTCTTCCAAGTGTAGTGAACAGATTTAGATCTGTAGTTCTTAGTGTTGTGAATGTGGCTCAGTGGGTAGAGCTCTGAACTAACATACCCAGGACCCTAGGTTTGGTCCCCAGCACATCACTTAAGATGCTACGGTGGAGGCATGTGTGCTCACAAGCATGCGTGTACACACACACACACACACACACACACACACACACACACACACACACTGTAATGCTGCTTCTTCAGGAGATTTCAGAAGCTCAGAGGCGGGATTTCACTCAGCCTCAGCCAGCTAAAAGTCCACACAGACTAAGCAAGACCCTGTCTCAGACCAACAGGCAGAAAGTGGGGTTATATTTAGAGACCTAGGTATGCAGCTGTGGTGGGATCACCTTCTTTCAGAGTAGAACAAAGGATATACTCCGTGAGGTAGCTGAACCTTAACCATGGATGTGAAACATTCTGTTTCCTTTCACGAGGAAGGCATTGAAGACAGTCACTAATTATGAATGACAGATGAGGTCATTTGAGCAGAGATTTTTGTGGGGCCTCACCTGGTTTATGTCCTAGCCTTTTCATCCCGGGCATCACAGGGATGAGGTGACGTGTTGCTCCTAAAGCCTTTTCCAAGTCTGAAGGCATTAGGAGCCTTGCTATTATTTTATAAATACTCTCAGGTATTCAGCAATTCTTTGCCAAAGAGTCAACGTTACCATACGTAAATATACATTTATGCATACCAGAGAAAAGGAACATTAGAAAGAAGCTAATCAGAACAGATATAGTTCTATGAGGGAATTATTATGGAAGAACAATCTAATGTTTCACTTGGATCAGAGAAGATATATATATGTATTTCATGATAAAATACAAATTGGCTTATGGAAAAATTTTCTTTTAAAAATTAATAGTGTGTATGTATAACACACATATTTATAAAAAACTTTGCAAATATAAGTGAAATGCTTTCAATTTATTCACTTTTTTCAATGATAATTTGAGTCAGTTATCTGAATACTCAGTTGCCTTGCCCCATGCTTTATGTTAAATTTACATTGCTATCACAGAAAACAAAACACTGAGTCACTCATGAACAATAGATGTACTTGTATATGCTTCTCAAGGCTAGGAAGTCCATGGATGGGGTATGACTCGGGTGAGGGGCTTCATACTGAGTCATCACATGGCACCACGTACCATGTGGCAAGAAAGTGGAAGCATGCTTTCATTTTTGTTGTGTGATACAACACTATGTCCAAAAGCAACTTATGGCAGGAAAGGGTTTATTTGGCTCATTCTTCTAGGTCACTGCATACCATGGAGAGAAGTCAGGGCAGGGACTCAAGCAGGAACCTTATAGAAAACATCGAAGCTCAAGGAGAAGGAAGACCAAAGTGTGGATACTTCCATCCTTCTTAGAAGGGGGAATCAAAATACCCATGGGAGGAAATACAGAGACAAAGTGTGGAGCAGAGATTGAAGGAATGACCATCCAAAGACTGACCCACCTGGGGATCCATCCCATATACAGTTACCAAACCCAGACACTATTGTGGATGCCAACAAGAGCTTGCTGACAGGAGCCTGATATAGCTGTCTCCTGCAAGGCTCTGCCAGTGTCTGACAAATACGGAGGTGGATGCTAATAGCCAACCAATGGACTGAGCACAGGGTACCCAGTGGAGGAGCTAGAGAAAGGACCCAAGGAGCTGAAGGGGTTTGCAGGCCCATAGGAGGAACAACAATATGAACTAGCCAGTACCACCAGAGCTCCCAGGGACTCATCAACCAAAGAGTACACAAGGAGGGAATCAAGGCTTCAGCCACATATGTAGCAAAGGATGGCCTTGTTGGACATCAGTGAGAGGAGAGGCCCTTGGTCCTTTGAAGGTTCTGTTCCCCAGTGTAGGGGAATGCTATATAATTCATATTAAAACATTTAAATCTTAATTTGGAAGTAAAACAAGAGAAGAAGAATGGAACCATAAGGCATGATTGTGTTTTGGTTGGTCTCCTAAAAATAATTTGCCTAAAATAACTTTGTCATGAGCCATGTCCTTTCAATTTTGGACTGCACACAGCAGTATCTCTTCAAAGAAGGTTTCAGTCTAGTGGGTTTTATAAAAGTAGGCCCAATCTACCCTCTGTATTAAAGGCTATGATTTCCTATACCTTTTAGTCAATCTCAGATGATTTCAAATTATAGTTATGGTCTTTGAGCTGTTCTCACAG
This sequence comes from Mus pahari, assembly GCF_900095145.1. NCBI lineage: Eukaryota > Metazoa > Chordata > Mammalia > Rodentia > Muridae > Mus > Mus pahari. The sequence goes on from NC_034592.1 coordinate 79,647,769, forward strand.
TTAAACTAGCTTCTGTTAAAATATTATCCCATTCTCACCTGACACATCAACAAACATTATCAACCACAGAAATTATAGGGATAAAAATCCTCTTAGCGCCCATCTTTTCCTTTATATATATTTTTTGCTCATCATCTGTTATTATCTGTATTGTTAAGTGCAAACTTCAAGAAGCCATTACCCTTTTTGGATCATGGTCATTCATCTCCCAGAAACTCATCTGAACAATTTCTCTGTGTTAACAGACCCTCACAGCATTTGTTTGGAAAATTCTACCTGATTTCCTAGTACTCTGGAAAATCTATAATGTTCATGAGCAGGCCGATGTATCTTGGAAATGCTTTGCTGAAGAGCTTTTCCTTTTGTCCTTAGCTTAAAATTTCCTGAGCTTTACTGACTTTTGAGCATTTTTAGTAATACACTATTCAATGTAGGTTTTCCCAACCTTCATAAATCTTCCTGGAACTTGATGGGAGTCAACCACAATGACTGTCACCCCATGATAACCACAGTGGCTGCTTTGCTTGACTTGAAAGCTTATGTAGACAATCTACTCTTTGTACAATACTAAATTGTTTACTATTATTTTATTTTACAGATATGGATTTAATTTTGCTTGCATGTATATCTGTGCACCATATGCATGCCTGGTGCCCAGAGAAGCCAGATGAGGATGTTGAATCTTCTGGGACTGGAATTGCAGACAGTTGTGAACCATCAGGGGCTGGGAATCAAACTAGGGTCCTCTGGAAGGGAAACCAGTGTTCTTAGCCACAGAGACACTTCTCACTCCTCCAGCTCATTATTTCTTTATATTCCTCACGGGGAATAACTTTCAGAAAAAGAGGAAGTATTTTCTTTGAAATAGCAGACAAATTGTTCTTTTTTTCCTAACAAAACACAAACATAGCATCACGTTTAGGAACTCTGGGTTTAGTTCTGAAATCCTTTCCCAAGCTTGTTAGGAATGCGAAGGCTGTAGTACCCTTGCCCAGTGAAAATAATTTTCTTAAAGAATAGTGAAAACACAGGGCAGGGTGACCTGTCAAAAGTGACAGAGTTGAAGGACACAGAATGGCGTCATCATGGTGAATGTAGAAATCCATCAGCATGTGAATACTGGAGAAACTTCTAAATTGACATGCCTATATTTTAAAATGTTTTATGCATTCATTGAAAGTTTTATATATTTATATACAGATCATACCCTGACCCCTAGTTGCATCTCTTTCCAGACAGTCCTAACGCCCACTATTTCTTCCTCTCAAATGTATGTCTTGTTAAAAAAAATTTTACTAAATCCAATGATTCTAGTACGTGGATGTATATATTCTTGCAAATGTGCAGTATGGCTTAACAATAGGCTGAATGTATTTATAATATACTTAGTAAATTGAAACCATACTCATGCACTGTTCATGTTTGCCTTCAATGTATATCACACAATATATACCACTATCTCATTTTAAGGTACCCTTGCTTCACAATGCTTTTGCTCTTAATGCTCTTTTCTCAGGGATGGTCACTCCATGTCTGTTTATGTAGCTTAATGAAGAAAGTAGATTCCTAATGAGCTTTCTTTGGAGTCCCCACTTCACAGATTGGAAAGTCTCCCTGAAATTTTGCTTGCTTACATAACTGTCACACAGCTGAACCTGGTGCCCTGTTCTCTTGGTCCAAGGTCTGGCTTCCTCTGCCAGATAGAAGTGGTCATGCCTGTCAAGAGCTTCTCAGAGAAATGGTGTGACATATAGACACCACAGTAGAAACTAAACAAACAGGTTGGAATCCCTTGGTGGAAGTGGCTGGCACTGTCAAGTATGAGCAAGAATGGCTTTTCTGCAGGAGGAGTCCAGATGGCAGAAGGAAGATAAATAGCCCTGAATGAAAGGGTGAATAAAAACGCTCGACAGTTTCAAATTCCTGTGGAGGAACCTGGGAGTTAAGCATTTTCTTTCTTTCCCCTTTATCTCTTGTCTGTCTCATATTTCAGTTTTACAGCCCCGCTTTTTCTGCCCATGGTGCTGAATTATGATGAGCCCCAGACTTAGTTTAACCTTAGCTATTTCCCGACCCATACTTTCTTTAAGATAGAAAATGACTCGGGTTCCCTCTTTCTTCCCAGTCATGACTATTATTAAATCTTTTACAATAGTCATATCTAATTTCATAGTATGCTTCTTCCTCTCACCAGTGCACCCATGCCAAAGCGTTGGCAGGACAAACACAGGCACCATCTTCGAATAAAATGACACCAAAGACTGGAGGTAAGATCCGTTGACAGTACTTACTTAATTAGACAATTGTGTTGGGGTGGCTGAGAGAACTTACAGCCTGTCCACATAGGTCAGACCCTGCTGATCATGCTCTCCAGTTCTGGCTCCACAGTTTATAGTCTAGGTCACCCAAAGGCCCTTGCCTAAACTTACTTTCTCCTTCTAGTCTGCCAGTTGAAAGTGCAGCAGTTTCATTATCATCAGGTTGTTCTGAGTATAATGTGAGATAATAAAATAAGTTGTGTGTGGTGCTCAGTTAATGTCAGCTTCTTTTCCTTCATTGTATAGCCGTGGTTATGCTTTGCTGTTCCAAAGTGATGTTGGAAACAACTGATGATCAAGTTAAGAATCTGCTCCCTTCCCTTCCCTTCCCTTCCCTTCCCTTCCCTTCCCTTCCCTTCCCTTCCCTTC
>NC_034592.1:79650466-79669858 GCF_900095145.1 Mus pahari
CCCTTCCCTTCCCTTCCCTTCCCTTCCCTTCCCTTCCCTTCCCTTATTATCCTTCCCCCTACTTTCCTTCCATCATTCCATCCTTCCTTCCCCTCTCTCTTTCTTTGCTTCCTTCTCTCCCTCCCTCTACCGCTCCTCTCCCTCCTTGCCTTCTTCCCTTCCCCCCCCTCACATACATGGTTTACCTTCATTGATTTGGTTCTCTTGTAGTGAATTACTTCTTCATGAGATGCATAGAATTAATCTTCCTGATTAATAAAAAGGTTGAATGATTTAGTCTTTATTATTTAATCAAGAACAATTTTACAAACACATGGGAAGGTCTAGGATGTTTCATAATTAACATCAGAAGACTTGGAGATTCTTAACTTCTAAAGTTAACTTATATTCTTTTGAAAAACAAGTATGGCAAAGCAGACTGGGAATAGCAAACATAACATGCATCCTCTCAGATTTAAAAATATGAGCTGAATGTAGAAGTGAGACACTTGGGAGGAAGGCTGGAGACCAGTTTGCTAGCACAAGAGAAGCCACTGGCTGTGACTATAAGCAAACGCATACTATGTGCATATGCAGAGATGACACAGTGAAACCATTATTTCAAATGTGAATAAAGAATAAGCAGGGTGAGTAATATTCTAACAGCTTGAAACATAGTGCAGTTTGGTATCTGAGAGCATCAGGTCAGAATCAAGGCTGCCTTCTTCACACACCAGCCACTTTCCTACCTACAACTTTTGCTGTGAATGTATGAAGAATCAACGAATTAATGGATGTAGTGACTTCAGAGTAGGACTCAGGTCAGAGCGAGCAGCCAGTGAGGGTTATGTCCGATAACTATCATTCACGTATCTTCTTTAGGGCTTTGGTATTTCTGGGTATTTGATGTAATTCCCTTTTTAATGCCAGTATGACTTCTTACATTCTACTGCATGCTCTTCAGTGGCATTTTTATATCCGTTTTCTGCTTTGTCCTTGCAGTAACCTGTCAGCTAGCTAAAACAGAAATAATTATCTGCACCTCTATTATAGTAATTATTTAACTCTACAGCATTTCCGTCTGCCTCCTATTACCAGATGGAAACATCCCATGAGAGCAGTGTGTAAGTTTGGAATAGTTACCTGGGGGCAATAGCTACCTAAGTAATAGCAGTTTAATCATAATGACATCTATTATTGAGGAAAAAGTTCCAAGGTAACAGCTAGTGACTAGATGATATTATTGAAGATCCATTAGCATTTCTATAGTTACAAATGGATTGATTCCTTGTGGGTTTGTAACCTTAGGCTCACAAGATGACCACCACTGAGTCTCTGGTAACCTCTGAGCAGGGAGGATGTGGAAAGCTTTATCAGAAGCCCAAGATGGTTTCTCTGTGCTATTGATCACAACTGAATCATGCAGCTGTTGCTACTTTGAACGGATGCTGGAAAGCAAATATCTGGCAGAGGAAAAAGAAGTGTTTCCAGTTGATTCATAGAAGTCAGGATTTATCTTGTGCATCTGGACACATTAAAGTCTGACCAGAATAAGTAAGTGTGTGTGTGTGTGTGTGTGTGTGTGTGTGTGTGTGTGTGTGTGTGTGTGTGTGTGTGTGTTCTGTAAAATCTGAAGGAATATAATCTGAAGGAAATTTATAATGCTGTTTATGGGTAGAAATTATGTCTTAGTCCTTTACAGACACTAGAGCTTGACACACAAAAATCCATGAACTTTAAAGTGAGCAAAACTCTATTAGATAAACTTAGGCCCAGAAAGAGAGAAAAGAATGATTTTCCCAAGGCAACACAATTAGAAGATAAATGGAATCTATGTTACATTCTGGCTTGGAGTTCTTCCTGTGAGCAAAACCACATCCTGACTTATTTCCTATAGTCCCTGCCTAGCTAGAGTAGCTCAGCTTATACACCAACTTCAGGCTTACATAAGAGAGATGCATTTCTTGTTCCAACCATGACCCTTATTGAGTTAGCCACAACTATGGGTAATCTGATTGGCATATGAGAGATAGACCCACTCTGATCCTGGACATGTCTCCTATTCATTGGAATTATTAAATATGAAATGGACTTTAGAACATAAAAGATTGATGTTGAGGCCCACCATGTGTTGGGCACAGTGCCAACAATTTAACATATATTTCAGATATTATGGTTTTCATTTTTTTTTTCAAGTAAGAAAATAAAGGATGATACAAGCTGAGTTTTGCTTTAAGGTCATAGAATTATAAAGTGGCTGTACTGGGACTCACACCAGGCAAAGCTAAACTTTATTTGTGCTTTCCCTATTAATTCAAATTCCTATCAGAGTTGGGGCATCCTAGTCACTGGACTTCAATAAAGATGCACCATGGTTAACAGTTAGACAGAGGTATTTATGTATGTCTTAATAATATTTTGTTAGAGGTTGTTTGTGAATTATCATTTTATTATTTTGAATGTAAAAGGGTTTATGTATTTTTATAGACAGAAAAGTTTTGTATAACTATGTTATTATTACCCTTATATCAAAATTCAGCTTGTCTTTCTTAGAGTTCTAATGCAAGGCTTTAAAAAAAATCTTTGTGTAGAGTTTTGAAATTTCTCTGTATTAGACTAAAGAACTAAGACATACATTATGAGTTGTTTAAAGATTCCAGTGGCTATTATACATCATAACGTGTGCTGAAGTTAATTTTAAAGCATATCTATAGCTCATTTTATTTTATAACGTGGCATCTTGTTTATGGTGTAGTGTATTTATGGGCTAGAAGTCTTTTAAATATTCTGGTCTTACAGAGCTGTGTTTTCTTTGCTGATAAAATTTTAAAATGACATTTAATGTCTGAAGAAACATTATACTTGAGGTGCAAAGTTGTTTTATTGTTTCTGGTACAGGTTAGGCTCCACCTCCTATCATCGTTAGTATATTACTGCTCCGGTTTGTAGTAAAGTTTCATTCTCTTGATTTTATGGCTTTACCTCATAGAGGTCTGTAGTCAGAGAAAGAAAAGTCCTAAGGTAAAGGAGAAAGGTTTAACATTATATCTTGAACATAGCCACGGTAATAATGGGCCAGTGCCTAGTTAGGATTCAAGCATTGGTCTGTGACACTGGTCACCTCTCTATGAACAAGGCACTGACTGCCTTTATCCAGGACCATCTTTCAAGGATACTTATGTGATCAGATAGCTATAGTGTTCCCTCAGAAGCAAAGCAAAGCAAGGCAAAGCAAAGCAAAACAAAACAAAAACTACCCACATAGTCTTACAGCCCTGGGGGACAAAGATAGTGCCATATCATAGGCCAATCTGTCGTACTGCCCTCTTTGAAAGATTCAAATTCCGTCAGCTCAGCATGACTGTCCCAGGACTCTCTCTTCCTCTTTATTGCCCTCTTGAATTAGGTCTTGGGGAACTGGCAGGGATGTTGATGCTGTGTGAATAATAAAGCATTTGTTCCTGACCCAGGGTTCATGTCTGCTATCAGTGTGCATGAAGCACACCAACCTGTCTTGCTAGCTTCAAAGAAGACAAAATGCCAAACCCTTCACATGTTCAACAGATTCCAAACCAAACAAAGTAGGGGGCATTAGCAGTCCCAAGACAAGCTAATTGTTAACTTTTTAAATTTTAAAGATTTAGACTTAGAAAATTTCAGAAGCAAATATGATAAACACAGTAATGTGAGATAAAGTTCATTACATTTTTATCAATTTAAATACTAAGATACCTTGAATATGAGATGTGAAGTTGAATTCCACTTTGTCCCTATCTCAGAACCTTCCCTCTGCCCTTCCTGGAGCAGCCACTACTGTGATTTTTGTATATATCATTGCCACCCACCTTGTAATTCTATGTTCAGTTTTATTGCATGTACTCTCAAAATATTTACTTCTAATCTGTATTTTAAAATAGTACATCAGGCCAGAAGGATTGCTCAGTGGGTAAAGATGCTTGTTACCAAACCTGATACCTATAATTCAGTTCCTGGTGTCTCACACAGTGGAAGGAGAGAACCAACTAGTGTAAGTTGTCCTCTCCCTCTGTCCACTCCCCCTGACTCACATACACAATAAAAATATAAGAAAAAAATGTTTAAAAAAATACTCCCAAACCTTTCACATCACTTACTTCATAATATATAGATTTAAGATGTATTTTCTCACTCAAACATACATTTGTTCATTCTGCAATCAGTTGCCTGAACTTGCCTTGTTTTGAAGATGGGGGAATCTCTGAGGCAGAAATGGATGCTGCCAGAGAGAATACCTGGTGGATCACCCCTGACAACTCTGAGGCTCCATTTGTGCCATTCAAAGACGTGGACCAGGAGCAGCACATATTCGTCCATGGAGGCACATCCCTCCAAAGCACTGAGGAACACAGGAACTCTCATTCAACTGGAGGGATGGTTCACACCTCAGGCCAGACTCCAGTCACTGTGGTTGGACATTCAGAGCAAAGCAGTGGTCAATGGCTGTGATTTGGAGTATGTATAGCCAGGAAGCTTAGCACCAGGCCTGAGGCCAAGAGATGTTGGAATCGTGTCTGGAACCAGTCTCCAACCAGAGCTGACTTGGGTACCTCCTTCAGAATGCAGGGATATAGCTGGGGCCTGTCTCCTGCTGTCAGGATGAAAGGCACCACCTGATAAACTAGGATGTGAGAAGTTTCACCAGCATTTAAGAGAAACCTAAAGGCCACTAAAGGGACTTGACATGGTGCAATGTCCTGTCACTCAGGTGTACATATCTGAGGGAAATCTCCTAAGCATATGGCAGTTCTGTGATGGCAAATGTTCAATAAAACCCCGTATAGGGGAATCCCAGAAATGGGAGTGGGTGGGTTGGGGAGCAGGGGGAGGTGGGAGGGGATAGGAGATTTTCAGAGGGAAAATTAGGAAAGGGGATACCATTTGAAATGTAAATAAAGAAAATATCTAATTAAAAAAAGAAAAAAGCATTTGTTGCATTCTGCTATTTCACACCCATTTCTTCCCTTAATTTGCTCCTCTATAATAATATAACATAGTCAAATCATCCGAACACAATTGAGCATATATACTTCTAATTAGCTAGAGGCGATTTCCAGTGTTTGGATCTTACAAACAATGCTGTGGAGAGCAAGGTCGTACCTTTGATGCACAATAAAAGAATGCTGCAAAATTGATACCAAACCAGGGAGAGCCTAAGAAATCAAGGTGAGCCCTACTTCTGTCCTTTGGAGGAGACCATCAAGAGAACCAACTACTTTGAGCTTGCCATGCTGTGAGGAAACACAAGCCACGCATATGAAGAGACTATATGAGGCGGTGCTCATGTGTGCATCATACTGGAATCTAATTCTGAGCATGCTAATTAACAAATGAACAGCACAGACATCAGGTGTTCCTGTGTAGTTGGCTGCATCTTCTGTGGACCTGCAGTGGGTGGCTTCCAGAGCCATTCTTTGGTGCCCATACTCCATTGTCTCATCTTGTCAGTGTTACCAGCAACACTGTAACCACAAGTCTGAGTCATGGGTAGGAAGGAGGAGCCCTGACTTCCATCACCTTACAGACTCTAAGCATGTCAGGACCGACTGGGCTCTGCTTTCTTATCCCCACGGTGTCCAGTAAACCGTCAAATTCACTGGCGGTTAGAAATAAAATATCAGCATGCATTACACACATCATTTTTGTTTTAAAGTTAAATTTACTTTTAGCCGATACACACACACACACACACACACACACACACACACACACACACACACACACTAATGGGATACCATAAAATGTCTTAATACATGGGTGATTATATGATATTATATGATATTTAAACATTAACTTCTTCTCTCCCCTCTCCCTCTCCCTCTCCCTCTCCCCCCTGTGTGTGTACAAGTACATCCAAGGGGATTAGGCATGAACATTGGGTGCCTTCCTCAGTTGTTATCTACTTTATTTTTTAAATTAATTAAGAAATTTTAAGATTGTGATATAATTACAAAAGTTTCTCTCTAACCCTTCCCATGTATTTGCTTTCCTCCTTTCCAAATTCATGGCCTCGAAATTTTAAATTGTTAACATATACACACACATATATATATATATGCACACATATATAATACATGCAAATTATTATACTGTATAACATTATATAATATATATAGTATTATGTAATATATATATCTATTATTTATGTATACTGTATATGTGTGTATGTATTCCTAAATAAATACAACATAATCAGCTCATATAATGTCAGTTGTGTTTGCATGATTTTTAGGGCTGACCATCAACATGCTAATGTAGAAAAGTGAAGTTCATGAAACCTCAACCCTACACAAAGAACTGCAGGGAACTAAGGAGTGCGGAGAGTAAGATAAATAGTTTTTGCTAGAGAATCACACCCAAATTGGCTATCTAGATATCTTTCTTTATTCTTGGGGATTTTATACATGTACACAATGAAACATCATATCCAAACATGATCATATTTCCCCCAACTCTCCAATTTTCCCTGAACACAGCCTCTTTCTGACTACTCCCTCTTCCTCCTCTTCCCCCTCTTCCTCATCGATAACCCATTAAGTCCAATTACTGCAGCCTGTATGTATAAAAGTGTGAGTCCATCCACTGGAAAAATGACTGATTCTCCCTCAGGAGATAGCAACTGCCAATAGCTCTCCAGTAAGGGCTGGTGCCCAGAGAGCTCTTCTCCTACGCTAGGGTTGAGGTTAGTTGACCTTGCTCAGGCCTGGTACAGGTCACCATGCTGCTGTGAGCTCATGACTGTGATAGCTCTGTCAGGTTCACTCCTTTTCATCCTATCTGCCTCAGCTTCCATGGTGTTTTCTGAGCCTTGATGATAGTGGGAAAGGAAGGTTGAGAAAGATGCTCTTTTAGGGTTTAATACTCTATACTTTATTCTTGGCATTTTGACCATTTATGTATCTTAGCATTGATTGCTGCTCACTGCAAGAAGCATCCTCTCTAACTAAGGGTGAGATCATCCCAGCTCTATCAGTATAAATACAAGCCTTTAAGAGGCAACTTGACAATGCGGCCATTTAGTAAAAAACGATAGCATGTGTTACCTGGGAATACACAACGTCACCACCCATGGGCATTTGACCAAGGCTATGGTACCAGGCATAAATTCTTTCTCTTGAAGAAGACCTCAAATCCAATATAAAAAGCCCTATAAATTATCCCGTTGAATTCATGACGTCACTGAACAAATGTTGCATCTTGCCTGCTATCACTGAGTAAGGCCACTGATGTCTTTTTCTCCCTCAGAAGCCTGCATGGCACCTTCTGGCACTATGAAAGCTTTGTAGCGGGGAAGATGTTTCCTAGTTGCTTTGAGATTGATTTTTCTATGTTCAGCAGCCAAAGTGCGCCATGTCCTCAGTAAAAGTCTTCCCGTGTAGTGAGCACCCAAGGGCAACAGTGATAGCTTGTGTTGTTAGTGAGACCCCAGGAGCCTCCCTAACTATTAACTCCTAGGGAGGCGTCCGATGCTTTGCACTGTGACTTCCATTAGATAATGTAGGAGTGTCTGGGAACAACACAGACATCTTTAAAGTTTACTGATCATCGTCTTGAGCCTTTAATTCCATCAGTTTTTGAGTCGGAAGAGGAAACCTCTCTCTTTTTTCCTCTCAGGGAGAGAGGACAGAAGGGGAATATCCTAATTTACAAACAAAGAGCCATCTACTAGAGGCTCAGGGGAGATGGAAGCACTAAATCTTTTGAAATGTCTTCTTAGCAAACTCTTAAAGGAGTGAGCACCCAGATAGCTGAAGTTTCTGATTTTTTTCTGTGTAGCTCCTAAGCCAGATTTTCGTAGCCAGGCTATGATTTTTTTTCTAAGAGTGTCTTCTCATATAATTAATTCTTTGTTGTTTATGTTGCAAAGATCTATTACCAATCTGTTGCTTGGCATTAATTTTGCTTATTTTAATTTGGTCTTGCCCATTAGGGTATTTGTGTGTGCGTGTGCATGTGCGTGTGCGTGTGCATGTGCGTGTGTGTGTGTGTGTGTGTCTGTGTGTCTGTGTGTCTGTGTGTGTGTTTGTGCCTGTGCTTGTGCCTGTGTATGCACATAAGCACACATGCATGTGTGTATATTTATATATGTGCACATGTGTCTGCAGGTGTGTGGGAATATGCATGTGTATATGTATGTGTTGTGTCTGTCTTATCCAGTGTTTTATTGCTGTGAAGAGACACTTTGAACAAAGCAACTCTTATAAAAGAAAGCATTTAATTGGGGCTTGCTTACAGTTTCAGAGACTTAGTCCATTCTTATTATGGGAGGAAAGCATGGTGGCAGGCGAATAGACATGATGCTGAAGAAGTAGTTGAGAACTCTACATCTGGACCTGCAGGCATGAGGAAGAGAGAGAAAGAGAGAGAGAGAGAGAGAGAGAGAGAGAGAGAGAGAGAGAGAGAGAGAGAGGACCTGGCCTGGGTTCTTGAAACCTTAAAGCCCACTTTGCAGTGTCATATTTCCTCCTAATCCTTTCAAACAGTGCCACTCTCTGGTGACACAGAATTAAAGTCTAATGAGCCTATGGGGACTGTTTTCATTTTAACCAGCACAGTGACCATTCATCAATGTTGGGCGTCTTCTTCAGTCTATCCAGCCAGCACAGTGGCCACTCATCAATGCTGGGCGTCTTCTTCAGTCTGTCCAGCCAGCACAGTGGCCACTCATCAATGCTGGGCGTCTTCTTCAGTCTGTCCAGCCAGCACAGTGGCCACTCATCAGTGCTGGGCGTCTTCTTCAGTCTATCCAGCCAGCACAGTGGCCACTCATCAGTGCTGGGCGTCTTCTTCAGTCTGTCCAGCTTGTCTTTGAGACAGAGTTTGCCGTTAAACCTGAGATCGCCCATTGGCTAGACCGACCTGGTGAACCCCAGGGATTCACCTTCCAGCTTGTCTCTTCCAGCTTCCCCAGCCCTGGGATTACTGATGGATATGTTTTTACATGGGCACTGGATGTCTGAACTCAGGTTTTTGTTCTTGCTTGTTATTGTCCTCACTGACTGAGCTGCTTCCACGGGCCTCCATTAAGGTAATTTTGATGGCACTATTAAGTCTGCATGTTGTCTAAAATCACATTGTTTCTTACTCTCAAGTAACAAGGACATTCTCCTATATTATTTTCTTAAAAGTTTGCTTCCTGAGTTTTAGTCTCTCATCTGTTCTGGAATTTATAGCTATCTCTATAATATGATAAAGGAATATAATTTATTTTGTATAGAAAGCCAAAATTTCTCCACAATGTATTGAATAGTCTGTTTTCTTCAGGAATCAGACATACCATATTTGTCAAGTCCCCATATGTGGCCAATCTGTTTCTGGCATCTTCATTCTGTTCCATGAAGACTTGTAACACTGTGGTAATTAAGACAGTATGGTTTTTGCTGCACTGCTCTTTGAAGCAAAACTATACTGTCCTAATTGCCACTGCTTTGCATATCTTAATTTCAAGACAGGCAAGCCTCTTGTCCTTTCTTTTTGCTCTCAGAATAATCTTGCCAGTTCTTCGTCTTTTTTTAAATGTCAATTTGAGACTTATAAGTTCAGTGAAAAATTATGCTGAGATTTTGATTAGCAGAGTCTCTTCCTGTTGCTGTGAAAAACACCCCGACAGAAGCAACTTAATGGGGGAAGGGTTTATTTTGGCTTACAATGTGAGGTATAGCCCAAGTAGCTGTTTTTAAAGATTGATTTGTTCTTATGTGTATGAATATTTTGCTTGAGTATCATGTGCACCATATGTATACTTGGTGCTCATGGAGGTCAGAAGAGGGTATCTGGCTCCTAAGAGTTATAGACAGTTTGAGCTGCCATGTGGGTCCTGGGAACTGAACTCAGGTCCTCTGCGAAAACAGTAAGAGCTCTTCACTGTTCACTCTACTCTCCATCCCCACCACTAGCTCACCAAAGCTAAAATGAATTACACAGTTTTGCATCAGTTTAAACGCACAAGTACTTCCAAGTAACGTGTACTCCTCACTGTGTCATAATATTTTTATGGAAAGCTGTCTGTTGTCATAAGCAACACCTAATACCACTATCTCTTACTAAATATTCGTAGAATTACTGCATGGACCATCTGTGGATGCTTATAGACACTCACAACTTAGAATGTGCTTGGAAACTTCATTTGCTACAGAATTTCTAACTTATAAAAATGTTCTTCATGATTTGGTGTGAAATTCTAGTCTCACCACAAGATTGTTTGGTTCATAATTCCTATTTTAATTTTTTTTTTTGAGACAGGGTTTCTCTGTGTAGCCCTGGCTGTCCTGGAACTCACTTTATAGACCAGGCTGGCCTCAAACACAGAAATTCGCCTGCCTCTGCCTCCCAAGTGCTGGAATTAAAGGCGTGCGCCACCACCGCCTGGCTCCTATTTTAATTTTTATATTTTAATTGTACAAGTTTAGATAGTAACATGTAATATGCATCTATATGTATGGTGTATAATGGTTTCATCAAGGTAGCTAACTCTTGATGTTATATTCAGAATATCCTACGAAGACCCACTTACTGAAGGACTGGGGTATTGGGAGGTGGAGTGGGTTAGTAGGTGGACTGGGTCACTGAAGGAATGCTCTCAAAATGGATGATGGGGTTCTGCTTAACTCCCTTGTTCTTTTCCTGACCAAGTACTGGGTAGATTTTTCCACTTTTCCCCAATAGACCATGTTATCATAGATGCAAAGCAGCAAGGTCAATCAATCAATCCTAGATTAACAACTGTGAAATTGTGAGGCAATATATGTCTTGTATCTTTATAAGTTGATATATCCCAAATATTTTGATATCACAGCAGAAAGCTGACTAGTGCATTAATATATTTATTTTGAATATTTCAAAATTGTAACATAAGTATATAGAGTAGAAAATTAAAAACATTTAAGATTAACCAAAACTTATAAGTGATTCCAAGATTGAGAAGGTTGCAAGAAAAAAAATAGAGATACTATGAAGTCAGATAGCAAGTACCCAAATACAGTTAGTTATGAGTAATAAGTTTTAGTATTCTGCAGTTTAGTGTAACAATAATGCACGGTGTTTAATTAGGTATTACATAAACAAATTGATGAGAGGAACTGGAGGGTCAAAATGAAGTAATTAGTTATACCAAGGAAACATTAAATACATTTGTGTGATCTCTATTCATTATGTACATGTATGAAACATCACAATCTATTTTGAGAGAAGAGGGCTTGGTCCAAGGTTTCTCTGTGTAGCCCTGGATTTCCTAGAACTCACTCTGTCGACCAGGCTGGCTTTGAACTCAGAACAAACAAATGGGCCCACACAACAATGTGCCACACACGTGTTCTGAAATATGCAACACTATCTCAGCACACACACATACATTACAATGACTGATACTTTTGAAAACTGAAAATATCAGACACTGGTATAACTTCAGAACACAGGCTTCTTACCCTTATCTAAATTAATTAAAAGTCTGAGGTATAATATCCAAATTAATAAAAGCAGAAATGAAAGGGGGTTATAGAAACGGAAACCCTAATGAAAACATAAGGACATGCTTTAAGAAAAAAAAACCGATGCAAGAAAAATGAATAATTTCCTTTATACATAGCACCTATCAATGTTAAGTCAAGATCAAATAATCAATTTAAACAGACCAATAACCTCTGTTATTTTTTCTTTGTTTTTTAATTAATTGATTTATTTACATGCCAAGATCTGCCCCCCTCCCTGTAGAGTTCTTCCCCTATCCCCCCTCCTTTACCTCTGAGAGGGTAGTCCCCTCCTCCCCAGGTGTCCCTCTCACCCTGGTGCATCAAATCTCTGCAGGATTAGACCCATTCTCTCCAACTGAGGCCAGACAAAGCAGCTCTCTACTACATGTGTGCCAGGGGCCTTGGATCAGCCTGTGTATGCTCTTTGGTTGGTGGCTCAGTCTATGGGAACTCTGAGGGGTCCAGGTCAGTTGACACTGTTGTTCTTTCTGTGTTGTTTCCATTTCCTTGAGAGCCTTCAATTCTTCCCCTAACTCTTCCATAGGGATCCTAGCATATCTACCTCTGTCTCAGCCAGCTGCAAGGTACCGCCTCTCAGAAAGGACTGCTATGCTAGGCTCCTGTCTACAAGCACAACCTAGCATAATTAATAGTGTGAGGGATTGGTGCCTACCCATGGGATGGGTCTCAGAATTGGCCAGTCACTGGTTGGCTATTCCTTCAGTGCCTGCTCCATCTTTGCCTCTGCATTTCTTTTAGACAGGACCAATTTTGGGTTAAACGTTTTATAGGTGGGTTGCTGTCCTCCTCCCTCTACTGGGGTCCTGTCTGGCTAATGAAAGTGATCTTTTTAGGTTGCATATCCCCACTGTTGGGCATTTTGGCTAAGGTCACCCACATTGACTCCTGGGAGCTTCCCTTATCCCAGATCTCTAAGACTTCCTAGAGATCCATCCCCGTCTCCAGCAGCTGCATTCTCCTGGTCCTCTGAGCAGCTCTCCTGTCTCTCCTCATACCCAATCCTGCTCCCTACTCACGTCCCCCTCCCCTCTCCCACCCAGGTCCCTCCCTTCCCTCTGATTCCCTGGGCCTTCCTTCTTGTTTAACTTCTTTGGGTTTGTGGGTATATCGTGGTATTCTGTATTTTTTGGCTAACATCCACTGTTAGTGAGGACACACCATACATGCCCTGTTGGATCTGAGCTACCTCATTCAGGATATTTTTTAGTTCCATTCATTTGCCTGAAAAACTCATCATGTTCTTGTTTTTAATAGCAGAATAGAATTCAATTGGATAAATGAACTACATTTTTCTGTATTCATTTTTCAGTTGATGGACATCTGGGTTGTTTCCAGTTTCTGGATATTATGGATAAATCTGCAATGGACATTGTGGGTGGAGAAGATGTCCTTGTGGTATGGTGCAGCATCTTTTGGGTATATACCCAGGAGCAGTATAGCTGGGTATTCAGGTAGAACTATTTCCAATTTTCTGAGAAACCACCAGATTCATTTCCATAGTGGTTGTACAAATTTGCAATCTTCCCAGCAATGGAGGAGTGTTCACCTTTCTCCACAAGCTTGCCATTCTTGAATTCTTGATTTTTGCCATTCTGATTAATTTTAGATGGGATCTCAGTGTTGTTTTTACTTACTTTTCCCTGATAACTAATGATATTGAACATTTCTTTAGGTGCTTCTTAGCCATTCGAGATCCCTCTGTTGAAAAATCCTCTATTATAGAATTATAGAATTATTATAGAATTCTTCTATTCCTAGTTATTGGTCTTAGGTTTGGCCTTTTCATTGTGTCCCAAACTTTCTTAATGTTTTGAGTTAGGAACTTTTTACATTTGGCATTTTCTTTGACTGATGTATCATTTTTTTCCTATGATATCTTCTATGCTTGAGGGTTCCTCTTCTATCTCCTGTATTTTGCTGGTGATGCTTTTGTCTGTAGTTCCTGTTCTCTTTCCTAGGTTTTCCATCTCCAGGGTTACCTCCATTTGAGTTTTCTTTATTGCTTCTATTTCCATTTTTAAGTCTTGGACTTTTTGTCTGTTTCCTTCACCCTTTTGATTGTATTTTCCTGTATTTCCTTAAGAGATTTATGTATTTCCTCCTTAAGGGCTTCTACCTATTTGACTGTGTTTCCTTGTATTTCTTTAAGAGAATTATTTATATCCCATTTACAGGATCATCTTCATGAGATGGGATTTAAGGTCACAGTCTTGCTCTTCAGCTGTGTTAGTATATCAAGGGCTTGCTTGATATACTAGTTAGTAGGATAACTGGGTTCTGATGATGCCATATTGCTTTAGCTTCTGTTGATTATATTCTTGCACTTGCCTTTTGCCATCTGGTTGTCTCTGGTGTTTGCTGGCTTGGGTGTTCCGGGTTCAAGCAGGCCTCCCACGAGACAGATGGAGTTGTATGTCCTGGGTAAGAGCAGGTCTCCTTGGAGGCAGGCAGATCTGTGGGGTGGGGTGGGAGGCATGTGCTGATCCAAGAATGCAGATGGAGGTGCAGACCAGAAGGGAGATAGAGTACATGTATGCTGGGCTTTGTGAGATCCCAGCAGGTGGGAGTCTCATCTGTGTCCCTGGTTAGAGCAGGCCTCCTGCGAGTCACACAGGTTTGTGGGCTGTGGGAAGGGGTGCAGTGTGTGTCCACGAGTCTAGTTCATAATTTTTAAAACCAAAACTTTTTTAGTTTTGTATGCTCCTTTGTTAGTGGCTCAAGGTCATATCTTTTCCTTTGAAGCAGAGCTTCATTTTCCAGACTACGTTGGTCTGGATCCAACTCATTTTGTGACTTCAAATACACAGTAACCTCCCTGCTTCAGCTTCCCTCAGTGGTTCATTTTGATTTCTGCTGTTGTTGAGAGTGATGGAACATGTCTTCAGATGCTAGATGTCTGGGATTTGTAGTCACTTGTGAGAGTTTCTTCCTTGAGATATCGAGATGGCTCAGCGGACACACCTCTCACTGCCAAGTCTGACAACCTGAGTCCTGTGCCAGGTAGTCACATGGTAGAAGGAGAAAACTGATTCTGGAAAACTGCCCTTTGACCTTCACACACATGCCATCAGATGTATGCACACTTGTCCACATAACAAATAAATAAATAAATAAATAAATAAATAAATAAATAAATAAATAAATGGTGTAAGAAAATTCTGTATAGAAAGTTGAGAGAAAATTTGGTATCATTTTGTTCATTACTGATATTCTTTGCCTTAACAACTTGGAATATGCCCCTCATTTGTCTATGTTTATTCCAGTCCCACATTTCAGTTTCTATATCATACATATATTCATTTACTTGTTTATGAGATATGACGATCCTTTATCATGTTAGTTTTTTTTTTTAATGAAGGAGAACAATGAGACACATAACATCTACAAAGGATCTTTAATTGGCTTTCTAGAGCTTTTCTTGGGTGATTCCCCCCTCCCCCATCTTTTCCTATATTCATTTCTCTCTGGAGATGTGTGTTTGCTTAAGTTGTAATCTTTCCCTACCACTTGAAAGCTTTTGCACTTTTCACACACACACACACCCCTGATAGTAAGTACCCTGTCTGAGGTGGCCTCTTCACACTCCCAGGCATAACGAATCCTTCATTTCCTTGTGTTCAGAGAACATTTGACCTACATTTGTATCATTTTTCTAGGGCCTCCAGTAGGAAGTACCACACACCAAATGGTCTGGAGAGTGGATATTCTTTCTCTTGTTTCTGGAGGCTCAGAATCCAAGGTTTTGGCAGAAGTATGCCTATTCTGAAAGTGCTGGGGAGGGGGTGGGGGTAGGGGTGGTTAGATCTGCTCCAAGCCGTTCCCTCTCAGTTCCTGGAAGCTGCTTGGCTCATGGTAGTGGGTAGTGGGTCACCACCCTCATTTGCCTGTGTGTCTGCCTCTTCACATGGTGCTCCTCTTCTTGTTGCGTAGTGACAGAGTCTCATGCAGTCCAGGCTGTTGCCATACTCATTTGTAGCTGAGACTGGTTTAGAGCTCATTCCTGATCCTTCTGCTTCTACCTTCCAAGTGTGGGAATTACAAAACACCAATACATCATCAGACATGGCATTCCTTTAATGAGGACAATAGTTTCTTGGATGAGGGGTCCACCCATCCATGTTCCCACATAACCCCACATTAATGACATTTTCAGTTAAACTTACTTTCAATAAGGTCAAAGCCTGAAGTACTAAGGTTGAATTTTATCAGAAGAATGAGGGGCAGGAACATCTCAACCCGTAAGACATTTACTAAAGCACCAGTTATATCTTGTAGTTAATATTAATTTTTAGGTGTCATCACCCTACAACACCCCTATATAGAATATAAAATTCTTTCAGGGAAAGAATCATATAAAAATCCCAGTTCTTAGCACATTGCCTGATTTAGAGAAAAGGAAAAGTGTTACTGGAGTGGCTAGGCTACTTTTTCAAGCAAATCTTTGATCGCCCAGAGGCATTTTGAATCTTTGATAGCCCAAAGTCATTTCTAGATCTGAGATTTTCATACTAACATTAATTTACGTCCACTAGTTTAGACACTTGGTTGTCCCATGTAAGAACAGTTTTATTATTTTGACAAGCAGCTAATATTGGTTTTACTTAATCCAATAGGAGAGTGCAGAAAGGAAACAAAACCAGGCATTTCATAGTTGATCATTTCCTTTAAATCTGATCAAGGAAATCTGTCTTTAAAAATTTCTCAAGGATGAGTGGGTCAGAGGAGATGGCTCGGTGGGCAAACTGCTTCCTTCAAAAGCATGAAGACCTGAGCTCAGATATGGAGTATCCATGTAAAAGCTGGATGCTGCATACATCTGAAACCTTGGTCTTTTGGGGGCTAAGAGAGTTGAGTCCAGGTTCCTCGCTGGCCAGTCACTTTAGCTGACACCAAGCTCCAGTTTTAGTGTAAGACCCTACTCCATCTCCTCATGTATGATGGTGAGTGAGAGAAAAATGTCAGCCTCTGGCCTCCACACACATAGTCAAGAGTGAGTGCATTTATTCACGTGTATACACATGAATATAAAACACACACACATCCCCTCCCTCCCTTTCTCCTTTCCTCAAGACATTTTCATTACATCTCGAGATTGGCGAGAACATATTTAACCTCAGCAGCTTCCATATTCAGTTACCTGCTTTAATTTGAATTTTGAAATGATTGAACACAGGAGGTCATTAGATCCATGACTACACATTCTAATTTTGTAAATTCAGGTGTTTGAAAATGAGTTCACTGTAACCTTTGGCTACCATGGCAGCATGCAGTCATCCCTCGTTCCTCATCATTTAAACCCTTCCTTCCTGCATTTGGGTAATCTCCCCCCCGCCACACGCACAGAGTCTACTTAGCAGGATGAGTTTCCTCCTGCCCAGGCTCAGTTCTTACTTTTTTAACCTTGCATTTTACAACTCTTAAGAAACTCCAGCCACTGTGCAGCAGGAAGATCAACTGCAGTGGTGACACTGGTGGCAGCCAGCACTCAGTGTTGGCTATCTATGACAATGCCACTGGCACTTTCCAAGGCCAATTGCATGGTCTATTTTGTGCATGGCTAACTTCTGTAGAACTACCATGTTGCAATAAACAACACACATAGCTGACCTTGAACTGGTTTTTATGCCATCCTGGTGAGCCTGAGATACCCATTATTCCTCAATCTTTTTTTTTGTCTGCTTAATAAAATAGTGAAAACTCCCCTAGTCTCCAACAAAGAACCATGGTATCAACTCAATGGCCAACTGAACAACGTATTAGGAATGCTTAGCTTTGTGGATTGTGCACGTGGATGTGTCTGTGCAAGTATATGTGCACTTATGTCCACCATGTGCATGTGGAAGCCAGAGGACAGCTTTAGGCTTTGCTCTTCACATGTTATCTATTTTTATTTGGTGATGGGGTGTCTCTTGCTGGCCCAGTACTTGCTGAGTAGGCTCAGCTTGCTGTCCCAAGGGTCCCTGGGATCTGCAAGTCTTTAGCTCCCTGGTGCTTGGATTAAAAGTACATGATACTTACACCTGGTATTTTTGCTGTGAATTCTAGAGACTCAACTGAGGTCTTCATGTTTTCAGAGAAAAGACTTTTGCAATGGATCCATCTCCCCAGTACCTTTTCTGACATTTTTGTGTCCCATTTATTTATTCAACAATTAAAAATATTATTTTACACGGTTATGTATGCTAGCAAGTCTCATTGTGATATTAAAAATATTTCCAAGTGTCTGCTGAAGCATGTTTCTGCTCATTTGATAGATTAGGCAACACCAACTTGTTCTCATACAGTGCTGGAGCTCAGAAACACAGGGTCACTCTAAGTGGGCAAATGACACCCACTAGGAAGGCTGTTTGTTTCTTCAAGCATGGAAAGAGGTCTCAGCGGTTCACTTTGTGCAGCCCCTGGAAGCCACCTGTAACCCCTGGCCATGATTCTTTCCTTGAGCCACTCCAGCTCCTGCTTTTATCATCATGCTGCCTTCTCCTTCTCTGTAGTCAAGTCCCCTGCCCCCTTCCCATACTGGAATGTTGGGATCAATAGTGAGGTCCATTTGAATAATCCAAGAGAGTCTTCTCATCTCCAGGTCCTCAATTTAATCTCATCTTCAGAGTCTCTTTTCTCACTTAGAGGGGCATTCCTAAATTCCAGAGGTTAGGACCTGGATATCCTTGGGGAGCTTCATGCAGCCCCCCCTCCTCAGATGCACACTATGGGAACACAATATAATGCTATATGTGTTTCCTTTGCTATTACAGACTCAATGGCACATACACATTTAAATAAGAGTCAGACAAATGCACAACACACATAGTGGTATACACGTTTCCTTTAAATCACGCTGCAAGTTCACTCACACAAGTGCTGGAAGGAGAAACGTGGTGGCTTGAGTCTGTGTATCTATCAGCAAAGTCAGGGAAGTCAAGGAAAACAACCTTAGAAAAGCTCAGTAGTAGCTCTGCCTCTGTGCAGGTCCTGAGTGCAACATGCAAAGGAAGTTAGTTAGAGCTGCTCATCACTTCAACCCTCACCACTATCCTAAGAGGAAAGTTCTCTTACCATCTTAAAAATGAAAAAGCCGAAGTACAGATACTGTAAGCGAGCTGTTCAATGGCTGTGATTTCTAACTGGTGCAGGAAGAGACTCTGAATGAATTCCTTAAACCAACTGGTTTGGGTGGTTTTGCAAATCTTTCATTATGGTTCTAATCGTGTTCTGACTTTCTTTGGAAACTGTGTTCTTACTTCCTTGTGGCACCCAAATTAAAAGTGTCTTCCTAGTTAGGAATGGACATTTAAGGACTGTGAATTCACTGCCCTTAAATAAGCAAACTAGGCAAAGAAGCACTAAAAGGAGAGGACAGAAGGATGGACAGGCCTCGGGGAGAGGACCCCTCACCCCCACATTGTATCCTACCACTTTAGCTCTATAAGATCTCGTGGCTTCTGTTTTTACCAAATCCATTTTTAAGGAATTATTTTTTTAACCTTGATAGCACAAGCTACTTTTCCTCCAAATAAATTCCTGCTCTGATGCAGTTTCTGCCTATTGCTAACAATCAAAACACTCTAAGGACACTCTGGAATTAGCCAGGCCAGGATGTGCGATGCTGAGCAAACCCAAGGCAAAGGGCAAAGCCTGTGCCTCGGGCAGTTCATATATTTGAGGAGATGCCATAGAACATTATGGACAAAAGAAACAGCCCTCCCTCACATCAAAGGAGACAAGAGACGTCAATTCTGGAACCAAGCATGAGTAACCACAGCCTGAGAACAGATCTGAGTTACCTCATATTCTGTTTATTTCTTCTTCTTCTTCTTCTTCTTCTTCTTCTTCTTCTTCTTCTTCTTCTTCTTCTTCTTCTTCTTCTTCTTCTTCTTCTTCTTCTTCTTCT
>NC_034592.1:79670176-79673244 GCF_900095145.1 Mus pahari
CTCCTCCTCTTTCTTTTTTCTTCTTTTTCTTTTTCTTTTTCTTTTTTCTTTCTTTCTTTCTTTTTTTTTTTGCTTGTTTTGTTTGTGAGGCAGGGTTTCTCTGTGTAGCTCTGGCAGTCCTGAAACTCACTCTGTAGACCAGACTGGCCTAGCCTAGAATTCATAGAGATCTACCTGCCTTGGTCTCCTGAGTGCTAGGATTAAAAGCAGTTCTTTTTTTTTTTCTTGAATATTTTCTTTATTTACATTTCAAATGTTTTTCCCTTTCTGGGTCTCTCCTTCAGAAACCCCTTATCCCATCCGTCTTCCTCCTGTCTTTATGAGGGTGCTCCCTCATCCACCCACTCCCATCCTCCTGTCTTGGCATTCCCCTATACTGGGGCATCTAACACCCTCAAGCCCGAGGGACTCTCCTTCCATGGATGTCCAACAAGGCCATCTTCTGCCACATATGCAGCCAGTGCCGTGAGTGGCCCCATGTGTATTCTTTGGTTGGTGGTCCAGTCACCGGGAGCTCTGGGAGGGAGTTCCTGACCCCTTTCAAATATATTTGTGTAAACATAAGGTGGGCTGGTCGCAGCAAAGTAGAACAGTTTCTGTTGTAGTTCTCAGATATTATCTGTACATTCCAAAAGGACTTACCCAGTGGCCACAAGAATGTTAGGTCAGACACAGAGGTGTGCAATAATGGCTTCCAAGAAAATGAAAGATAGCCCAAGGTAAAATGGCTCTGGAGGGGCAACACCCCAACTTTTCCACTTTGTTAAGTTCTAACCAGTCAATCAACCCTGTAGAAGGGTTAGTGTCAGCTGAGGCTTGTCTCTAGGAACTTTTGCTCACAGAAGCATGGCTGGAGTTACTGAGAGAGCAGGGAAGGAGAAGTTGAGAAGATTGGCAAGGGCCAGGTACACAGGTACCTGCTGTGAGAGGACTGTGGGCGTTAACTTAGAGCAATATCTTGCTTCTGTTTATGTTTCTAAGTGAGAGATTTGTTACTGACCTACCTTATAGCTGGACTCAGTGGGGTACAGCAGCAAGCAGCTTTATTCCCTCTTAAAGCCTCTTCCTACAGAATAACTTCCCCCTAACTTCCAGATAAGATCTTAGCTGGGCTACATTCCTTTGTTGTTCCTTCTTATAGAGGCAAATGAATGAATGGCTCGCTCTCTCTCTTTCTCTCTTTTTTTAAAGGTTATGATATCTAGCTCAGTCAAACACAAAATGTGTATACGTTTCAGTCCAATTAAAATATTCTCTCTTGGGCCTGGGGAAGTGGCTCAGTGGTAAGCTGAAAGCTTTGTTGTCAATCCTTAGCACCCCAAATAGTTCTCCTTCCTCTGAGTCTTTGCACCTCCTTTGGGGAGGGGAGGGAGCTAGCCATTCCTTTCTGCACAGTGATTTTCTTCTCCATGCCCTGAATGTGCTGTGCAGCATGGGAGAGTTGGGACTGCCTCTCTCTTGGAAGACTGCATTCAGTTCCTTTATTGCCAGCAGGTCACCTCTGGGTGGACACTGATGACACTCCTGTTTGTCATCAGTTCCTGTTTAGCTTCACTCTGTTGGGCTCACCTTTCACCCAATGGGTCATTTTTGGATGAAACTCTTTTCAAGGAAGCTTGGGGTTGTGGGAGGCAGACTTAGAAGTCTCACCAAACTTCAATATGGCACTGGTTTCCAACACGGCCTCAACGGATGCACTCTGCCATTATGCTGGCCAGACGCTTCTCTTTACGTTTGTTTTTCAGGCCCCATTTTGCAATTTCCTAAACTCTACAGCCTAATGACCAAGCTCACAGATGCTTTCTGTAAAGCACCCTCATACACGGACGTGCCTGAGAATCCACCAGTGCTTTCTTAGTCCTCAACTTGATGATTCAGCCTGGAAGTCAAGATGTGCAAGATTTGTTTTAGATTTTGCAGATTCAGCACCTTGCTTTAGAGTGTGTGTGTGTGTTTTACTGGTATCCATTGTTCTTAAGTCTACAGTTTCAGTTTAAGCTGAAAGAATAAGAGAAGCAGAAGCTGTTTTAATATTCTTTTGAAAAATGATGTGATCAGATGCCCTTATTTGCACAATCTTAAGGAATACAGTCTGCAATCATATTACATCCTCAGCCTCCACACAATATAATAAGCTGTCATTCTTATACTTAAAGGGTCAGACTCTCTCACAGATCTCACCTGGTTTGAGTTCCTTTGCTTTGGACAATATTGTTAGCAACATAATTCCTTTCTCAACAGTCTACAGGAAACGTGGGGCTCTTTCATCTTCTTTTTTTTTTTTTTTTAAATGAAAACTCAACCAGCTGTCAAGTGCTTGAATGTGGACCAAACATTTAAATATTCAGTGAAAATTTGGATGTCTTGTATAAAGCACTCAGCAAAGTGGAAAGTCCCATGACCACTTTCAAAATAACCCAAGCACGCAGCAATCAGGGATATATTCTTCTTCTCTCCATTTGTCCCCAGCTCCACGGGACATAATGTGAGCCCTCTTGCACATTGGGAGGGAAATGGACAGCACTTAGGCCGATTCTTACTTTGATATGTGACTGTCAGGCTTGCAGATTGTGTGTCTGTGCAAGAAAATTGCCTCCCAGTGCACCCGAAGATGGAATTTTAAAGAAATGTTTCTTCCGCCTTCCTTTTCTCTTTCCATCCACTCAGCATTATGTGACTCTGCTGTTAAGCACCTGTGGGGAAGAAGGAATTGTTTATGGCGGCCCCAGTGGAATGAGTCTGACCACCAGTAAGTAGGCCACGCAGCAAAGAGGTGTTTCCAGCCTTTCTTTAGCATGTGCTCATTAAGCATCTACTGGGCATAAAGAACATTAGAGAGGTGACTGCCTGCTCAATACTTGTAATCTGGCTGTGGTAAGAGGACACACAGGCACAGTGAGTTAAAGTTAACGTTTGTGGTGCTGGAAGGACCGTCAGTCTGTACTGTGAGTTTGCAACAGGCAAAGCTACAAACAAGAAGGCTAAAGAGAGACAGACATGGGCTGAATGCAAACACACACACACACACACACACACACACACACACACACACACACACACACACGTGG
>NC_034592.1:79674062-79686759 GCF_900095145.1 Mus pahari
CACACACACACACACACACACACACACACACACACACACACACACACACATATTTTTATGAGAAAATGAGGGGAGGTTATGTATGGGTGCCTGGGCCATGGCACACCAGTGGAGGCCAAAGGATGTCTTTGTGGAATTAGATTTCTCTTTCCATTTTTCCATAGATTTCAGGCTACCATGTTTATAGGGCAAGTACTTCTATTTGCTGAGCTATCTCACCCACCCTATATGTAAATTTGTTATAGAAGTAACTAAAGATAGGTTTGGACCCCATTTCAGAGGGGTGGAGTTCTTGTGCTCAAGCCAATGTAGCTAAGCACTGGTCGGGTATACTTGTAGAGGACGTTACTGTTTTTAGTAAATAATTGCCCTCAGATGACCTTTAAAATACAGCACTCTAGCGTATTTGCAGGGATGCATTTAAAGAGCCTGAGTGGATGTCTAAAAGTGCTGGTAAGTGCCTAGAGAGATGGCTCAGGGGTCGAGAGCATTTGCTGTAATTCTAGAGAACACAAATTCAGTTCCCAGTACCTATGCCAGGCAGCTCACAGCCACCTATAACTCCAACTCCAGGGGGCTCCAATGACTCTAATATCTGTGGGCACCTGTACACATGTGGTATACATACATATACTCAGGCACACACACATACACAAATTAAATAAAATAAATCTTTCTTAAAGTGCTGGTAGTACAGAAATCATACATGTGTGCATTATTTTCCCACATGTTCCTTGCTGAACACAGGTGAGGGCCTGGATTCAGATCACCAGCAATGGAGAAAGGCAAGCCTGGAAACACACATCTGTAAGCTGGAGCTGGAAAAATCAAACCCCAAGGCTTGCTAGTCAATTAGTGAGCTCAGACACAGTGAGAAACTGTATCTTAAATGAAGGTAGAAAATGATAGAGAGGGTGCTTGAGCCTGGCATGAGTTCTGCCCTCCATATACCCAGGCATAGGCACATACACGTGCACCTCCACTCTCCACAATAATATAAAAGAAAGTAAAATCACGGGGCTGGAGAGATGGCTCAGCACTTAGGAGCATGTGTTGCTCTTGCAGAGAACCAGATTTCAGTTCCCCAGCATACCCAAACACCTAAACACAGACACACAACATGCACATAATTAAAAAGAAAAGTCTTTTTAAAAGTAAGTGAAATCATGGTCCAGGCTGAATCGCTGTATGCAGGTGGCTTCTGTGCTCCTCTGGGTTCTGACTTCTGAGGACAATGAGCATGGTTTATAAAATGGCCAGACAACAGCCCAATGAGGTTAAAGGAGGCAAGGTAAGGCAGGCGATAGGAAAGAAATAGTTCTAGACTGTGGGATCTCTGGGCTTATGGAAAAGACTGGGGCCTTTCCTTGTTCTCATTCCACAAGAGAAAAACCACCTCATGCTTAGCCACATTTGAATTAGTCATGGTTTTCCAGGGAAAGAAGGGAGAAGAAGAGGAAGGAAGAGAGAGAGAGGAAGAAAGGGAAAGAAGAGGAAACGATGGGGTCAAGGGGAGAGAGAGAGAGAGAGAGAGAGAGAGAGAGAGAGAGAGAGAGATATCTAGGTATTGACTTACATGATAGTAGCAGTCAAGTCTCACTATCTGCAGGATGGAGACAAAGTGCCATTCACCTTGGGTTTTGAGACACAGTTGGTCTGCTCCTTGCCTGAACTTCTTTAGTCGGTACGTTGGCTGGCTTGCATGCACCAGGGAATTTTATTCCATGTGAAGCTAAATCTGTCTCTGCCTCCTAGCATGGAATTACAAATGTGTGCCACCAACCACTGTCTTTTGTTTTTTAATTTGAATTCTGGGAATCAAACTCAGGCCATCATGGGTATAGCTCAAGCACTCTACAGACTGACCCATCCTCTCTGGCCCTCATTATGCCATTTTCACACATGTATGTCAATATTGTTTGTTCTTTTTGTGGATGTTATATATTTTCATTTTTTTATTTATTCATTTCACCTCCCAATAGCCATCCCCTCTCTACCCAGTCTTCCCCTTTCACAGCTCCTCCCTCCATTCCTCCTTCTTCTCTGAGAAGGGAAGGCCTCCCTGGGTATCATTGCACCCTGGCACATCAACACTCTGAAGAACTAGATGCATCCTCTCCCACTGAGGTCAGACAAGGCAGCCCAGTTTGGCAAATGGGATCCACAGACAGGCAACTGATTCAGGGACAGCCCCCACTTCAGTTGTTGGGGGACCCTCATGAAGTCCAAGCTGCATATCTGCTACATATGTATAGGGGAGGGGGTTAGGTCCAGCCCATGCTAGCTCTTTGGTTGGCAGTTCAGTCTCTGAGAATTCCTAAGAGGCCCAGGTTAGTTGACTCTGTTGGTCTTCCTGTGGAGTTCCTATTCTCTTCCACAAAATTTTCTGAGTTCCATACAATGCTTGGCTGTGGGTCTCTACATCTGATTTCATTGCCCACTGGGGGAAGCCTCTCAGAGGACAGTTACTCTGGGATTATGTAGGCAAGAATAACATAATATCCTTAATAGTGTCAGGGATTAGTTCTTGTCCATGGGATGGGTCTCAATTTGGGCCAGTCATTGGTTGGCTATTCCCTCCGGGTCTGCTTCGTCTTTGTCCCTGCATATCTAGTCAGGACACACTTTTGGGTCAAAAGTTTTGTAGGTGGATTGCCATTCTTATCTTTCCACTGGGAGTCCTGCTTGGCTACAGGAGGTGGCCATTTCAGACTTCATATCCTCCACCATTAGGAGTCTCAGAGTGACTGTCATAGATTCCCTGGTGGCCCTCCCCAATCCTAGGTCTCTGTAACATCATAGAGATGCCCACCTCCCGCCCCCACTGCCCACCAAGGATTTCCATTTCTCTCCCCTGCTCTCCTCACACCTGATTTCTGCTTTTCATTCCCTCCCTCCATTCACCTCTGATATCTATTTTATTTCCCTTCATCAGAAAGATTCAAGTATCTTCCCTTGGGCCCTTGTTCTTAGGTTTCTTTGGGTCTATGGATTGTAGCATGGTTATCCTGTACTTTACAGATGATTTCCACTTATAAGTAAGTACATACCATGCATGTCCTTTTGGGTCTGGGTTACCTCACTCAGGATGATATTTTCTAGTTCCATCCATTTTCCTTCATAATTCAAGATGTCTTTATTTTTAATGATTGAGTAATATTCCATTGTGTAGATGTACCACATTTTCTTTATCTATACTTCAGTTGAGGGACATCTAGGGTCTTTCCAGTTTCTGGCTATTACAAATAAAGTTGCTATGAATACAGTTGAGCAAGTGTTTTTGTGGGATGGTGGAGTGTCTTTTGGGTATATGCCTAGGAGTGGTAGAGCTGGGTCTTGAGGTAGAATTATTTCCAGTGTTCTGAGGAAGTGCCAGATTGTTTTCAGAATGGTTTTACCAGTTACACTCCCACCAGCAATGGAGACATATTCCACTTGCTCCACATCCTGGCCAGAATGTGCTGTTCTCTGAGTTTTTGATGTTAGCTACTCTGACTCTGAAGTGGAATCTCAGAGTCATTTTGGTTTATTTGCATTTCTCTGATAACCAAGGATGTTGAACATTTCGTTAAGGGTTTCTTGGCTATTTGGGATTCCTCTGTTGAGAATTCTGTTTAGCTCTGTGTTCCATCTTTAAATTGGATTATTTGGGTTGTTGTTTTCTAACTTCTTGAGCTCTTTGTATACTTTGGATATTAGCCTTCTGTCAGATGCACGTGAAGACCTTCCTACAATCTGTAAGGTGTCTTTTTTTATTTGTCTCTTTGCTCCACTGTCCTCCTTTGTCCCCTCTTACTGGCCCCTTCTACTGCCTCCCAAATAGATTGCTTTCCACTTTTCATGTTGCTCTTACCCGATCGCCCTGTCTTCAGCATTCCTTCCCCTTAAGATCTGAGCTTTCCTATGCATGCTCCTCATTATAGTACCTCCCTTCCACACACACACACACACACACACACACACACACACACACACACACACACATTTAGATCCCACTCAGGAAGAAAACACCTGCTATTTATCTTTTGGAATCTTGCTTATTTTGCTTAACAAAATGATTTCCAGTTCTATCCATTTTCCTGTAAATGCCGTTTCATTTCCCTTCACAGCCAAATAAAATTCTATTCTGTAAATGCAGCACTTTTTAAAAAAAAGATCCATTTGTTTGTTCCTGGACATCTAGGCTGATTCCATTGTCTAGCTATTGTGAATAGAGGAGCAACAGATGGATGTGTTAGTGTCTGTGGCATGTTGACTTGTGGTTCAGGAATGTGTCTGTGAATTATGCAGTTCTTTTGAGAAAACTTCATCCTAATTTCCACAGTGCTCATGATTTTTACATCCCCAGCAGCAGTGAATAGGCTGTTCTTTTCCAGTACCTTCACCAGCACTTGATGGTAACTATTTCTTTATGGTAACCATTCTGACTGGGGTGAAATGGAATCTGAAGGCTGCTTTAATTTACAGCTCTCTGATGACTAAGGTTGTCGAATGCTCTTTGAAGTATGGATTTGTCATTTATCCTTATTTTGGAGAATTGCTCATTCTTTCATTAGCTCGCTTATTGGCTGGAGAATTTGAGGTTTTGAGTTGTTAATTTATATGTTTCTTTGTATATTCTGAATATCTGCCCAGTCTGCTGGGTCTGGTAAGCCAAGAGTTTCCTCCCATTCTGTAGGTTATTATCTTGTTTACTGTTTGGTGAAGAAGAGTTTTTAATTTAATGGAGCCCCATTTGTCAGACTTTGGCATGATTTTTTTTTTGTGCTTAATAAAAGTCACTGTCAGAAAGTCCTTATGTATGCTTTTATCTTAACGTATTTGCCTCTAGCAGCTTCAGGTTTGGGTCTTACATTAGGCCTCTGATCAGTTTTGAATTGACTTTTGTGTAGGATGTAAGCTGTGGATCTAGTTTCATTATTCTATACGCAGCTATCTAGGTTTGCCAGTAGCATTTGTTGAGTAATGTGTTTTTGACAGCTTTGTCAATCATTAGGTGATTGGAGTGTGTGGTAGGTGTTCTGTGTGATACTCCATTGGTTTCCTGTTTGTTTTTGTAGTACTGTTGTTGTTAATTTGTATAATTTGAGATCAGGCATTCTAATACTGCTCTTTTGGGGTGAGGGTTTCTAGATGGGTTTCATTGTGTAACAGCCCTGGCTGTCCTGGAACTTTCTTTGTAAACAAGGCTGGCCTCTCACAGAGAACTTCTGGCCTCTGCCTCCCAAGTGTTGAGATGAAAAGTGTGCCTGTTTGGTATTGCTCTGTTAAAAAATTAGTAATTACATTTTGTTCATTTAATGTGTGTGTGTGTGTGTGTGTGTGTGTGTGTGTGTGTACATATGACACAGTGCACACATGAAGTCAGAGGACAAGTTGAGGGAGGTGATTATCTTCTCATGGTCTCAGGGATCATCCATTTTCAGAACTAGCAGAAGCATCCTCATCCTTACCCACTAAGCCATCTTGTCTACCTCAGCATCGCTTCTTTTTTTTTTTTTTTTTTCTGCTCAGAACTGACCTTGCCTATTTAAGGTCTTCTGTGCCTTCACAGTAATTTCAGGATTGTTTGTTCTAGCTCTGTGGAAACCACACTTTGAATTTCGATGGAAATTGCATCACTTATGGCAGATAGGCATTTCTCAGTACTAATCCTGTTGACTCAGGCACATAGGATTTTTTCCATTTTCTACTATCTTCTTCAATTTCTTTCTTCTGTGTCTTAAAGTTTTCATAATAGAGGTTGCTAACCTCCTTATGTTTATTCCTAGATGTTTTATTTATTTTTAAAGCTATTATAACTGGTACTGGCTTTTGTCACTCCTAATCTCCTTTCTCAGCACATCCATTATTAGTATATAGGAAGGATGTCTTTTTGTTATTTATTTATTTGCATGTTGATTTTCCACCCTAGTATTTTTATTAAAGAAGGTGCTTATATATTTAAAATGTTTTCTGGTGGAGCTTTTAGGATCTTTTAAGGAAAGGATCATATTATTTGCTCCTAGGGACACTTTTGCTTTTCTAGTTGTATCCCTTTTATGTTTTTCCTTGTCTATTGCTTTAGCAAGACTGCTTTTAACTAACTAACTAACTAACTAACTAACTAACTAACTAACTAACTAACTACTTATACTTTATATCACAATCAGTGCTCTCCTCTCGATCACCTCCTACAACAATCCTGCCCTATCCCCCCTTCTCTTTTCCTCTGAGAAGGTGGAGGACCCCTGGGTCTCTCCCTACCCTATCACATCAAGTCTCTGGGGGGCTAGGTGCATCATCTCCCACTGGGGCCAGACTAGGCAGTCCAACTAGAAGAACATATTCCATAGACAGGCAACAGCTTTTGAAATAGCTTCTGCTCTAGTTGTTTAGGACCCACACGAAGACCAAGCTGCATATCTGTTACATATGTGCATGGAAGGGTTAGATGAATCTGTTGGTCTTCTTTGGGCAGAAAGGGAGTTGGCAACTAATAACCAGCCCAAGTTGAGATCCATCCCATGGGCAAGTAGCAATCCCTCACACTATTAATGATATTCTGTATGCTGTTCCAGAGATAATGCATTCAACGTCCTCCATATAGTGTAAAGTTAGCTGTGGGTTTGTTGCAAATAGTCTTTATTTTGATGTGATACATTTCTTTAATATTTAGTTTGTTCAGGACATTTTTCATGAAGGAACATGAATTTTGCCAATGGCTTTATTGTTCTGGTAACAACTTTTCTCTCCTTAAGTCTTTTTATAAGCTGCATTACGTTTATTGACTTGCGTATGTGGTGTTATTCTTGCATCTCTGGGATAAAACCTGCTTGATTACGGTTCCTGGGCTCAGGTATTTTATTTAAAAATTTTGTATCTGTGCTCATCAGAGACACAGGTTTATCATTCTTTTTTGTTTGTTCATTCGTGCCTTTCTCTGGTTTTAGAATCAGGTACTGTTGGCTTCATAAAATGAGTATGATATTTTCTTTCCATTTGTATTTTGTGGAGTACTTACAGATGTATTAGTATTAGATTTTCTTTAAAATTCTGGTAAAAGTTATCAGTGAATCCATTGCTAGGCTTTTCTTTGTGGGAAATCTTTTCATATATATATATATATATATATATATATATATATATATATAAAATTATTATTATTCTCTCATATATTACATCATGACAACAGTTTCCTCCTCTACCCAAACTGTGCTCTCTTCCAGATCCATTCCTCCTATATTTCCTATCAGAAAAAAAATCAGGCCTCAAAGAGATATCAACTGAATATGGCATAGCAAGTTATAATAAGGCTATGTCCAAACCAAGGCACATATCAAGGTTGAATGAGACAACCTTGTAGGAAGAAAAGGGTCCCAAGAGCAAAAAAGTCAGAGGCAGCCCACGTCTACTCTTAGAAGTTCCAGAAGAACATTAAGCTACACTCTATAATATATATGCTCAGACCCATACTGTTTCAATCTTAATGCTTGTTTACATATTCTTTATTTAAATTTGGTAGGTCATGTCCATTTATTACAGATTTTCCAATGTAAATTTCTAATGATGGTCTAAATTTCATTGGTATTTTTATTAATATCAAGTTTTATTTATTCATTATTCATATACCATATAATATATTAATCTCATTTATATTATATTTACATAATAAATTACATAATACATTAATATTTATTTATTTAATATTAAATTACTATCAATTGGTTTCTGAGTTTATTGAATTGGGACTTTTGTCCTTTTGGTTGGCTTGGTTAGGGGATTTTCAATCATATTTGTGATTTCAAAGAACCATTTGATGGATTGATTCTAGTGCTCATATAGTCTCCACTTCATTAACTTCTAATGTGAATTTTCTCATTTCTTGTTTCCTAAGGTAAGGTACTTTATTATTTCAGAGAAGATAATATTGCTCAATATGAGTGGGTACCCAAGTGGAAACTCCAACAACGGCTAAGCCCATGTTCTAGGTGTTGTACCAGATGTTAGATGCACAGTGTCTTATGGAGACTTTCAGTCTTTGGAGAAGAGAGGTACTATTAATATCTTCATCCTAGGTCTATGAAAACAGAGGACTAGGGTATCAAATACATGGCCAGAGTCACAGTCAGTACATGCCCAGCCTCCTAGTTTCCAAAGTTAATATTCTATAAGTACCATGTTACACTCCTTCTCATGATGTTTCATTGTTCACCGTTATCATTATGTCTCTGATGTCTATATTTGATGGAGCTTTTTTCACACCTTTTTCTTGCTTTAGCACAACTCAAAGTGAATGCCCAAACCACTTTGAACATCTTGTGAGGTCAGGAGTGAAGACAGCTGGAAAGAGAAATTCCCGGTAGAATTCCGAAGCCGAGCACAAAATAATGGCAGCACGGAGGTAGAATACCTTGTTAATTATGCAATTCCTGACACATGCTTGAAACACGAAGTTGTCTTTACATGAAAATCCTTAGGATACATGACATTCTTCATTTTGTCTCGGTGGATGATGGACACTGTGGGAGAAATTCTAGTTGGAGAGAAGGTGAGGATTCAGGAACTTCTCACTTGTTACCTCTTTAGAGGTTTTAAAGATAGTTTTTAATTGTTTGAAGGTTTCATACATTTATATAATGAAGCTTATTCATTTTTCCCTCTTCTCTTCTCTCATTCTCCCTTCCTTCCTGGAATTTTTATCCTTAGCCCCACCCCCTGACCTTCATGTCCCCTCTCGAAGATGGCCCATTTTATACCCTCTGGATGTAGAGGGGGCAAATTTTGACTTAGGGCTACAGTGCCTAATTGGATCTCTTTATCATTTGAACCCTTTATCATTAGAAAAATATATCTGGATTCCTATTTCAAGTTTATTGCTTGATCTCATGCTAGATCTGTAGATTAAATCCCTTCTTTCACACTCTGTCAACATCTCTGCTGGAACATAGTGTTAGGACCTGCATTAGGAAACGGTTGAGCCTACAAGGAAGGTAGTCATCTTGTATCAGCTGAATATAGAGAGTGAAGGAGACAAAAATTCTTCAGTTTAAGGAATGTGTAGAAAGTCATATCCCTCAAATAAGGATATGTGAAAGATGCTATGGAGGTTTCAACGAGAATTTCCCCCAGAGGTTCAGGCATTTGGCCACTTGGTCTCTGGGTAGGGATGTTGTTTGTGAACGTTTAGGAAGTATGCCCTTGGTTCCAGAAGTTTGTCACTGGGAATAGGCTTGGAGAGTTAATAGTCTCCACTCTCTGCTTCATATTTTCAATTGATGATGTGCTTCTTGCTTTGGCCACCATGACAGTTGCCTGCCATGCCTTCCTGGTATGGTGGACTCTTATCTGACTAGAACAGTGAGCAAAAATAAACTTTATCTTTCTTAGGTTTCCTTTAGTCATAGAGTTTTATCACAGTAGTAGAAAAGGACAAGTATCTGACACAAAAGATGGCCTGCTAGTTTCCATTTTCTTTGCAGTACAATTCAGATCTCATCTTTGGAGAACAGGGAGAGCAACAGTGTCTGCTGAACACACTGGAGAGGTGTTTTATTGACTGACAAAGCCACCGGGAGAGGAAACACACCATTTTCACTAGAAAGTTTGATTTTGTTCTTTTGAGTTCATTGCCATCTCTGGATTTTGACATCTCCAAAGTCATCTTTTGATGACAAACCCTAGCCTAGACTCTGCTGGTGGAAGGCCTTAGAGTACAGGAAGCCAGACTCTTTATTTAATAAATAGGTCGAAGTGTTTCACGGTGGGCATGTGGCATGCTTGAGACTAGTGTGCTAGTCTTGGAAAATAAGGTCTTTGATGCTTTCTGTAACTCCTTTCCTTTCCTTACAGACTTCTTCCCACCCCAGAGGATCCCAACTGTTGGAAGCATGCTCTACTTTATTCAGGTGAATTACCTGTTGGGATTGAACATGTAGAACCTGGACCCTTCCCTCATTTTCACAAGGGGAGTAAGAGAATCCCTCTTGTGAAAAGCAAATGTTGTGGTCTACGTAAATGTCTGGTGATTTAAGAACCCTTACAGATGTCAGTCAGAACATCTTTGATGTTGAAGTGCCTATGGCAGAGCTCTGATGGGCTTCAATTGGAACCGAGAACTAGAAAAACAGTCCTTTAGTGTTTCAACTTTACCTGCACATTAAAATCCCTTGCAAAGTTTCTAAAAATACTGATACTTGGACATTACCCTCAGATGACTAAAGCAAATCTTTGAGGGAGACCGGTGCCTTTTTAAATGCATTTATTTGGGGATGTGTTATTAAGATTTGTACCATATTCATGAACTCAAACGACCCTCGTATCTTTACTTCTGATGTTCCTGGAAGTATAGGCATGCACCGTGGCTGACTCAATGCCGTCTTTCTAAAGCTTCACAGATATCCTCATGCACAGGATGGCTCTGATGATGTCTTACTCCTGTTGGCTTTGTCATATTTTGCTCCACCAGGACATGAGGTGAAGGAAGGTTGTATTTCCAGATGAGCTACCTGTTTACCAGACCTGGGTCTGTAAATCTAACCATCAGATAGGACCTGTGCAAGTCCCTTCACCTTAGTAATGACAAGTCTTTACTCGTGGATAGATTTTATGCTGTCTTGATGATGTTTGATTTTTCTTTTTAAACAAAAGCCCTGTGAGGTCAATGATTATTGACTCTATTTCACAAAACCAATTCTTACCTAACTCTGCATAAAAGCAGACAGTTTTCTGTTCTGTTTAGAAGAGGGATTTGCACAAGTAGGCTAGAAAATGATCTATTTCCCACTTTTACCACTGATACTTTATCATGAGCAGTCACAGGGAAATCCATTTTAATTTGGTGTTAACAAGCTTGACTGGACTTCAGTCATTGGTCATGAAGGTTGTTCATGGCCTAAGCCCAACAAGAACCATTGTGTGATAGCCTGTATAAACAGTTCTCCAAGTTAGTGTGTAGGGCCCTGGCTGTGTGACTGTGTGCAGTGACTCCACATATACTTAAAACTTGTCTCAGTCAGTGATATCTCTCTTGTCTTTGATGTAAAACATTCTTCACAGGCTCATAATTTGAACATTTGATCTTCAATGTATGCTACTGTCCTGGGAGGTTGGAGTGAGTTGATCTTCGGAGTGGGTTGATAAGGTAGTTAACCTGGGAGTAGGGTTTACAGGGGTAATGTCTAGTCTGGATTCCTACCAAGATTCCTGCCTCTTGGCCATCACCATAGAATAAATGGTGCTGCATATTCCTGCTGCTGAGAAAGAGGTACCCCACACACCACGACAGACACCACTCTCTTAAACTGTAACCCTGAATAAATCTCCCCTTTTAACATTTGCTTCTGCTAAGCATCTGGTTACAGGAATGATAGTAAGTAATAGACTCATCACTGTGATCTAAGATGTATGGGGATAACCATCAGATGCTGCCAGATTACTACAGGTCAAATGCTGAAACAACAAAATCTGAGTGCACTAACAGACACCCATAATGTTATTACCAATAGGTTTTCTCATTTGAAATACATGAACCCCTATCAAGGAGAAACCATTCTATACTCTGTTAGACATTAAGGATTGGCAAATCATACTGTAAAGTTTACACTTGACTTAACATTGAGTCCCAGGATGTAGAATTAGTATTTTTCTCAACTTACAGATGAACTAAGGGAGACTAAAATGGTCTCTTTCTTGGAGTTTGGAATACGGCTTAGTTAATAAAATGTCTGTAGCATAAGCATGCGGATCTGGGTTTGGATCCTGAGAGCATAAAAATGGGGCGTGCCTGATGCCATAATCCCAGTGCAGGGGAGGTGGACACAGGGCACACACACACACACACACACACACACACACACACACACATACACACACACCATTTCCTTGTTCCAAACAGCCCTACTAGTTAAGAATTTGAATGCACTGTGTTGTTTCTAAGATCAAGACATTCTTCACCATCCTCTATTCCTGGGAATCAGACTTTGTCTAAGGTTTTTGTGACTATACTTTTCAGAAATGTATACATCAAAAGAAGCATTGGCTAAAGACTTCTGGTGTTGCGGCCATACCAGAATTCAGTTGTGCCCTTCAGGGTAACTCCTTTAGCTCAGGAGCATCTTCACTTGAACCACTTCTGCTCTATTTACCAAACAGGAAACTGCATGATGGACAGACAGAGTTTTATTTCTTTTTTCTTTTTAACTAGTGTGGATGCTGTGGTGGTTTGAATTAGTATGGCCCACATAGATTCATGTGTTTGAATGCTTGGCCCATAGGGAATGGCACTATTAGGAGGTGTGGCCTTGTTGGAGTAGGTGTGGCCTTGTTGGAGTAGGCATGGCCTTGTTGGATGAAGTATGTCACTGTAGGGGCAAGCATTGAGGTCTCATATGCTCAAACTATGCCCAGTATGGCACACAGTCTCCTTCTGCTGCCTGAGCATCAAAATGTAGAACTCTGGGCTTCTCCAGCACCATGTTTGTTTGCATGCTCCCATGTTTCTTGTCACGATGATCATAGGCTAAACCTCTGAAACTGTAAGCCAGCTGCAATGAAATGTTTTCCTTTATAAGAGTTGCTGTGGTCATGATTTATCTTCATAGCAATAGAAACTTTAGCTAAGACAAACGCCAGCAAGATGATGTGAATCAAAGTGTGCTAGTTCTCTCTCTCTCTCTCTCTCTCTCTCTCTCTCTCTCTCTCTCTCTCTCTCTCTCTC
>NC_034592.1:79687538-79699390 GCF_900095145.1 Mus pahari
TTCCTTCCTTCCTTCCTTCCTTCCTTCCTTCCTTCCTTCCTTCCTTTTTATGTGGGTTCTTGGGAGATCAAACTCAGGTCTTTATGCTTGCAAGGCCAGCACTTTATCCACTGTGTCCCCATTCCAGTCCTGTAGCCATATTTCTTAAAGGGTATCTGGAATCTGGAGCCTAGGCTGTGTGTGACAGTAATTGTAGCTCAGGCAGGAGTCACCTTTTCTTCCAGACAGGTGAGTTCTCAAGGAGTAGACTGGAAAAAAAGCTGAGGACACAGGGAACCATGGACAATTTCTGTGGGAAAGAGGCTTCTCTGGTGATCCTCTTTCTGAACCCCATAAACTGCCCAAAGACTTCACTAAGCTTTCTTCGAGTTTAATTTACATCCAGCCAGTGAGTGGAGCTAAAGTTTCATGAGACAGAGGATCATCCAGTAGACCTGCTCAGGAATTCCTGCCTGGCATCTCCCCTTAGTAAGAATCCAGCTTCTCCCTCACCTCACAGAAGCAGCTCACTGAAGAGCTTAGCTCAGCCTGGTGCAGCAGAGGGTCACACTTCCAGACAGTCTCTTTGTGCTAGGTCTCACCCCCCCCTCCTCCTCTACCTTGTTCTGCTTTCACGATCACGGCCCCTGGCATGCTTAGGGCTAAATCCACGCAGTGTTAGCTGGGTTTTATTAAACTCCCTAGCCTGGAGATAACAGGGCTGCAGACTTCTTTCATTCTTTGCACCAAAGAATGAGCACATATAGGCCTTTTGACTCTGTAAGCCAAGCAGTTTGTTTAAAGCAAGGATTAAAAACTCAAGTGAGGAGCCTTGTGGGCTCATCCATGAGCTAGGCTGGGCTGGCTCGGGATGGGGGTGGGACATGGTGTAGGAAGCTTACTGGGAGAGATGAGTGGGTTGAGGACAACAGCTACTGGTGGGTTCTCCACACCAGAGACCACAGGGCTTTCTCACTATGGGACTGGAGCAGCTTGGTGGGAACGCAGGATGATTGTTGCCAGATTCTTCAAGATTCAAAAGAAAAATGTACAGATGGAGTATTTGGATGAAAATTTCCAACTTTTCAAACACATTTTGGGCCAGAAACCACATCTTTGTTTTGTTTGCTTCCTCAGTTTGAAGGTAGAGGGACGTGAGAGAATGAACCTGATTCTACAGCCCCTTTTCTAACAATGTTGACCCACATCTGAGGTATCTCAGATGCAGTCTTAAATACAACGTAAAAGGCCCATTTTGAGCAGTGCTTCACTGGGGATTAAGTTTCTAATGTGAGTTGAGGTGGGACAAACTTTCAGACTGCACAAGACTGCCCTGTCAACAATTAGTCACGGATAGGGAAGGGCTCACGAGGCCTTGCCCTTTACTGCTGAACTATTGGCTACTGACAGACCCTGGAGATCTTTGGTTGTACATCCATTGATGAGCCCACCAGGCTCTAATCCTGAGGTCAGGACATAGCACATCCCTGATTATCAGAAGGTTATAATACAAGGCAAGGAATAATGTGAGACAGATATTTGTAGGGAAACTGGGGTGTAGACAAAGGTAAGGGGATCTAAGAGAGGGTAGGGATTGAGAATAATCAGCATGTGCCTTTTCATGTGTGCGTGAAATTGTCATGAAAAGAATCTCACTAAGAAGAAAAGTAAGTGATATCACACAGAGAAGCCTGGAATTTGAAGTCAAAGGGCTTTGTAAGTTTAAATCCCACCCAAATCATCGTCAGATTCAACATACTGGATACATCAGCTCCACTCAGTCTCATCTTAAAATAAAGTTAGTGATACTTTGAAAATAAATGTGATTAGGGTTAATATTTGCAAACAACCAACATAGTGCCTGGTTCTCAGTAGTAAATGATGACGTTCATCTATCTGATAAATGGAGGATTGTAAGTACAAGGCGCCAGCTTTATCATGGTAAACAGGTCAAAGCCAGGATGGCCAGCTATGGAAGAAGGGGTATTAGCAAGGATTCTTCCGGAGCTTTATGATGGGCAGAGATAAGGGGGGAGGATGAGTCAAGTTTCCAACCCCTTCCCCAAACTGTATCATTGTATTTATACGTGTTTGTGTGTGTGTGTATGTGTGTGTGTGTGTGTGTGTGTGTGTGTGTGTGTGTGTGTGTGTGAGAGAGAGAGAGAGAGAGAGAGAGAGAGAGAGAGAGAGAGAGAGAGAGTTTTCATGAAGGTCAGGAGACAACTTTTGGGAGTTAGCTCTCTCCTACCATGTGGGTCATCAGACTTGGTAACAAGTGTTTTTACTCCTACACACCCTGGTCCACTACACAGCTCCTTACCTCTGGACTTATCTTTAAAAGCACATGTTCTTAGCTCCTGCATGCAAGATTGTTGATGCTTTTTAAAAGTAGTTTACAGTTTACAAGAAGTTCACAAAGGAGGGCCTCTTTCCCTGTTCTTTACATCCAGACTCTCTGAACTGACATGTCCTGTGTAGCGAAGACTTCATTTTTCCCTCCTGCTCCATGTTTCTCCTTCTTCTTCCTTAATGCTGTTAGTGTACTTATGTTTGCTTACTGTAAATTAATAGCAAAGGTGAAGGGACACCTTTTTTTTTTTTTTTTTCAATTTTTTTCCCTTGTATTTCTCGAATTGAGGCAATTTCATTGCCACAGGATGGACAACCATATTCGAACTGTGTCTGTGTCTTGTGATGTGGTCACTGTAGTGTTCCAGCTGGGCACTTCCTGTGTATGATTGCTTCTACGTGAATGTTTCTTCATTTCATGAGGCTGGACTCCTGAGGAAGGGCTTGCTGGGCGGGAGGATCTGAATGGGTAGGAGGCTTTGGGCTGCTGTATTTATTCAGCAATTGCTGAAGGAGTGAGGCCCCAAATGAATGAATGGAGCTGGTACTCCTGAAGCTGATGGTGGGCCAGGAAGGGCTCCGAGAAGAAAAGGTTCCAGCTGCTTTTGCAGGTCTGCAAAGGAGCCGTGATTGGAGCCAGATGCCTGCAGGGAGACTCAATCTTCCAAGAGGCTACTTCTGCTTCTGGGCAACAGCACAGAATTCAGGGTGTTCCAGAGCAGGCTACCTGCTCACCAGCACTTCTGAGACAGGCTGCTTGTCCCTGTACTCAAACTCTGGGTTCTTACTTTCTTCTTTCAGGCCATTTCACTGAAATCGGAGAAAATGATTGATCATTTTAAAAGCAAGAGACGAATGGACATGCTGGGCAATCAGACCTCCTTCTAGCCAGCGCACATTTATGCAACCCGTAATGGTTACAAAGCCATCAGAATGCAATGTTTGGCATATTCTGTGTTGTGACAGGCAGAATGGACCAGTGGTTTGTCAGGGTTGCAGTTAAAGGTGGAACAGACCTCTCAGACTAGGGACTGGATATTTGGCTCATTTCCATGCAAATAGAAAGAATGCTCAAGAGTGACAAGTGCTAAGATGGGGGAAGGAGGGGGCGTTGACTGACTTGGCATTTGGTTTCCCTGACCAAGGTTAGAATCTTCCACTTGCTTGCTTTGAGGGAGAGAATTATAAGAGGTTCAGGTGCCAGGTTCAGATTGCAGGTCCATTTTTGTTCTTGTTGCTTTAAGCATATGACTGCATATAACACACCATTTCATGAATGTGCTTATAAAAATTTAACTTTCACTGAGCATGGTGGTGTACACCTTTAATTCCAGCACTAGGGAGGCAGGGACAGGTGGATCTCGGCCAGCTTGAGGCCATCCTGGTCTGTATAGGAAGTTCCAGATCAGCTAGAGTTACAGAGAAACACTCTGCATACTCTATGGAAGAGTTAAGGGAAGGACTGAAGGAGCTGAAGGGGATGGCAACCCCATAGGAAGAACAACAGTGTCAACTAACCCAGACCCCTCAGAGCTCCCAGAGACTAAGCCACCAACCAAAGAGCATACATGGGCTGGTCCGAAGGCCCTGGCACATATGTAACAGAGGACTGCCTTGTCTGGCCTCAGTTGGAGAAGATGTATTTAATCCTGTGGAAACTTGATGCCCCCAGGGAAGGGAGATGCTAGCAGGGGTGAGGTGGGGGTCGTTGAGTGGGTGGGGGGAATCACCCTCTCAGAAGCAAAAGGGAGGGGGAGATGATGGGATGAAGAACTCGGGGAAGGGGGGTCAGGAAGGGGGGCAACATTTGGAATGTAAATAAATCAAATTTATTTAATAAAAATAAATAAAAAATAGAAAGAAAAGACCCAACTTTTCTTTAACAGCTGCTGTGTATCAATCTCTGGGACTAGAAGTGCATGAGCAAGCAGAAGGGATGCCCATCACTCCCTAGAGCTCTCTGCCTTGTACCTGGCATGGATTGAGTTTCCCTAGGGTGATGGAAATCACACCTGGAAAAGGCAGTGTCCCTGGTCATGTAGTGTGAGGCAAGAGCAATCTACTTCATCTTGAGATCTCCCCACAAAGAGTAGTTGTAACCCCTAGCCTTGTCCTTTGCCCTAAAGGGACTCAAGAGGATATTGACAATGTGCTTTTCCTAGAAACTGGTCTATTGCTAGTGTGTCTGGCACATGACTTACTAAAAACCAGGGCTTTTTTTTTTTTTTTTTTTTTTTTTTTTTAAATCCTGGCTGATGCTGCAGTCACTCTTGTAGCACTTGTACCTGTTCTCCAACCCCTCCTATCACTCAGGTGTGTCAGTGCAATGCTGTGAAGCAGAGTATCTGAACACTTGGCACACTATGATTTCCAGAAAGAAGGATGAACTTCAACCGGCTGTAGGAAGGGAAAACTTTCTTGGACCACCATGTTCAAACAGTGGGTGGGGATCAAGAGATAGCAAAACCAAGGGTTCTGCAGACTGAATCTCTTGCTGTGACCCAAACAGATTTCCCAGAAGAGCTCTGATTGGTGGGCTTGTGAATCCTATGGAGTCAGCCGTGGTAGAGAGACGGTTAGCATAGCATATCTGCACAGTCTCTAAGCAGTGTAGGTCAGCAGGCAGTTTGAATAGGCTGTATCTAGCAGGGCTGTCGTGAGCTGGTTGGGTAAAGCAGATATCTGGTCCAGTCATCTTGAGGAAGTGGGAGGAGACAGAGGACAGCACAAGGTTGCCTAAGGCCTACATCTGCTAATGGAAAGGTAAACATGCTTAGAACATGGAGGAATGCACATATATGAGAAGCCACTAAAATCATGTAGACTCCCTCATCTGTGCTCTGCAGCCCTGGGTCTGCACAGTAGCATAAACAGTGTGTAGAGTCCATTTGTGAATAGCCACCATATTGTTAAAGACTTTTTCTTCTTGTTGTGTTTCCTTTCTGATATTTGGTCACCCAAATAGAATGACAATTTTCTTACCTTAAACAAACAAACAAACAACCACAAGAGGATTTAGCATGGCTGCTGCAGTTGCGTTGGGAGCTGGTTAAAGGAATCTGCAGTTCAAAGTGAGCAGTTTGCTCAGGTCTGTACACACAGCAGGTAGTGGGCACCTTCTGAGGGGTTCTGTGGTTTCCAGGTACCACAACCTAAAGAATCCAAAGTTGCAAAGCAATTGACCATTGACTATCCAGAATTAATCTGTCCTTTTCTCCCCCTAGAAACATTCCCTCGTAGTAACAGTCAGATTTCTGTGCTCATTCAGGGAATTATTGACTTTGTTGGTGGCAAACACCTAGGTTATGTCACAATGGTTACAGGATTCTCAGGACTTTATGTAACTGTGCACTTTGAAAAATGTTCTGTGCTATTCAGATGAAGCCAGAGGCAGTTTGGTGTCTCTGGAAATCCTACTGTGTGGCATATGGTAGATTAAGAGGTCTACCCAGGAGGGAATGGTCTCAGTGAAATCATGGGTTCAAATCATAAGATTGGGTCTAGGGGGCTGGAAAGATGGCCCCGAGGTTAAGAGCACTGACTGCTCTCCTGGAGGTCCTGAATACAATTTCCAGCAACTACCTGGTGGCTCACAGTCATCTGTAATGGGATCGGATGCCCTCTTCAGGTGTGTCTGAAGAGAGTGATAGTGTACTTGCATACATTAAATAAATAAATAAATAAATAAATAAATAAATAAATAAATAAATCTTAAAAAAGAGATTGGGTCTAGAGCTCACTTCCAAGAGACAATGGAAGGTGCAGCCAGATGTCAGACTGGAGTTCTCTCTGCATAGCTTAGCTACCTAGCCCTCAGAGGAGGCCCTTCTCTCCATTTATAGATGGCACTGTAAATGACCACATCCTGCCTTTTTTCTGCTTCTTCTCTAGTGGACAGATGGCATTCGAGAGTGGGTCATGGTGGTGTGAACAGTGGTGAGATGAGGAGAGGACCAGGGGCTGTGCAGTGTTAAGTAGACAGTGAAAAATGTGTGGAGTGAAATTTGAAAATTTATGACATATGTATGTGGGTAATGTGTATGTGTAAACATGCTTGTGTGTATGTAGGTATGCATGTAAATGTGTGTG
Source organism: Mus pahari (assembly GCF_900095145.1). NCBI lineage: Eukaryota > Metazoa > Chordata > Mammalia > Rodentia > Muridae > Mus > Mus pahari. The sequence continues at coordinate 79,693,956 of NC_034592.1, forward strand.
GGTACATGCAGAGGCCAGAGCTGAAGCTTAGTGTTTTCCATTACTGCCCTGCTCTCTTTGCCTTATCTTTTGAGACAAGGTCACTCACTGAGCCCACATTCACTGCTAGACTTGCTGCCCAGAAAGTGCCTGGCATCATCCTAATCTGCTCTGCCCCAGTACCAGGGTTACAGATGCACGTGAGGATGCCAAGTCTTTATTTGACTCAGGTCCTTGTGCTTGTGCTTGCATGATGGGCAGTGAACACAATAAGCCATCTTTCCAGATTCTGAAGTATATATATATATATATATATATATATATATATATTCTTCATATATATACATACATAGTCATAGTCTTCATATATTATATATTATCAATTTTATTTATCTATAAGTACAAGACCCCAATTCCCCCCCCTCCAAAATTTGCTCTTCACCATTACATCTAGGAATTCCTAATAGTCTCTCCATCCTTCATAAGAAGCCTGTTGTGTCCTGTGGTGTGCCTGCATTACAACCAGGAAACACATTAATTGTAACACAAAGTCAATTAATGATTGTTAATTTGTTGATTTGCCAAAAGTTTGTTAAACACCCACTTTCTACTACGGGAAGCAGATGACATCAGAATACACAGGCGAATTATCTGCAAGTAGCTCACACGTTGGTAAGGAAGACAGTGTGGATCTTGTCGAGGGGGGTATGGTGGTTGGCTGAATGATGTCCACAGCAGATTGGAAGTTTGCAGAAGCAACATGGGGACGACATCACAGGTTGCGTTTGAGAATGTCTCTTGGAAGTGAAATTTCCTGTAAGAGTTTACTAAATCTATAGGTAGAAGGGCTCTTTAAGGGAGAGGCAACCAGCATGGGAAAAGTCTTAGATGTGTGTGTGTGTGTGTGTGTGTGTGTGTGTGTGTGAGAGAGAGAGAGAGAGAGAGAGAGAGAGAGCTCAAAAAATCTTAACTAACCCTGCTAGTTGAGTGTGGAAGAAAGATAGGTAATAGAACTAGCTTTCCTAATTCCTTTTCTGGTGAGACTTACACATTCTGGGATCACGCTTTACATTTCTCAGTGTTTCTCTGTGTTACCAGGGGATGGTGAGTTTTGATTGCCAACTTCCTGGATTAAGAGATGCCTAGGAGATGCACGACCTACACTTCCGATTTGGTCAGTGAGTGAGGGCTTTTCCCAAACCAGGGAGATGCTCCCTGAATGCTGCTAGCACCATTCCACAGGATGGAGCTCAAATGCAATAAAAAAGGAAAAAGAGAAGCCCCAGCAATGTTTGCCTCTCCACACCTCCCTCCTGCCTTCTGGTTGCCATGGCACAACCTGTTCTGCTCTCCTACCTCACTCTGCCCACAGTGACAGAGTGAAATTTCTGCAACTGTGAGCCAAAAGAAACACCTCCTCCTTTAAGTTTTCCTCAAGCATTTTGTCTCAGCAATGGAAAGTCTGACTGATACACACCTCAGAAGTGACAGCAATGTTCTGCTGAATAAACAAAAGCTGCCTCGTGCTTAGTTATGGATTAGCTGCTGGTCTCATCTCAGAGCTGCTGATCCCCTTGGACCCTTGAGACAAAAATGGTGGCATGGATTCTTTCTGCTTTCAGAGTGCTGGAAACTTCTTTGCAAATGGCAAGAAAGAAGCACTAAATATTTAATGCTCCAAAGTTAAATATTATTACAAAAGTAATTTAATATAAATGTTTCAGCAACTCCTTATCCATATTTCATGTTGGAAATGGGTATCTGATTGCTAATGTTTGTGTGCAATTAATTTTAATGGTTACATACTCTCAATTTCTCTCAAGTTTCCTCTTTAGAAGACTTCAGTGTCTGCTGGGGAAAATGAAAAGCTAGACATTAGATGTCACCGTGTGCAGAAAAAGATTCAGACTCCTGAGTGGAGGTCTCCAAATGACAAGTTAATAGGCACTTGGGAGTTGCTAAGTGGTACAGGCAGAGATGCTCTAAGACTCTGCAACACAGTGCTAACAGCTGATATGATGCTTTGATGTCTCCCTGGTGTTGGGCCCTTCCCCTGCAGTCCACTATACTTTCATTTAGTTCCTTCATGGCATTGATAGCCACTGCAATGACTTATTTATTATTGAGTACTCACAATGTTCCAGGGATTACAATGAGACCATTATATCTCATCACAGTAACCAGGAAAAATTGGGATATATTCCATTTTTTTTTCAGACTTAAAAAGCAGGCTCAAAAACGACATTTCTCAAGAGCCAGGACAATTTTGTTTTCCAAGTCCATGTTTCTTGAGTCCTGTATCAACCCTGGTGTCATCATATTTTTCTCCTGTAATTCCAGGAGTTCAGTGAAGGAATAGGACACTCCTTCTGCAAATCATAAATGTTTGTGGGATGAATGAGCAGAGGTAAGAATCAGTACTATAAAATTATTAATAAATGAAGCACTTGCTACTTCACAATTACTTCTTAAAACAAAACTCTTTCTGAGGCTGACATATGGTTGCTTTACTCTAATGCAAATGTTCTTAAATTTTACACTTTTGAATGGTATTTGTAGATCTTGGTGTATAAAAACAAGCCTGTACCTTCCTTGCCTGTAGCTATCAGGATTCCTGGATGTGTGACGATGGGGTAAACGCAGTGACATGAGTTTTCATCCCTGTAGTCCCACTCTCTTTGCATGCTGACAAGTGTCACTTTTGACAATCGTGGATTTTTGTTACACCTGAAAACGCCACAACGCACCATGTGGAAATACTCTTAAAGCTTGTTATTCCACATCGGTCTTCTTTCATTTAATAAATATAAATTGATATGCACAGTTACTTAAATATCTCAAGTGAATTACTAGGGTCACATGAATGGTTTTTTTTTTTTCAGTTTTCCATTTAATGCCCCCAGCTTTATGATACAAAACTTTAGTAAGGGCTAGTGTGGTTCTTATGGGATTTTTAGTTGAACACCACAGAACATGACTCAAATTCCTAAGTCAGGTGTCATATCATTTGGGGAGGTCATTGTATTTAGTCTGGAGACACGACACTGGTTGTTTACTTTGGGCTCTGCCATGACAAGGTGATGGAGTTCTTGGCTAAAGCTCAAAGCCATGGTAAGACAGCACTGACAGGCAGGTAATCCCAAGTCAAAGTGCTTCTGAGAACTAATATCTCTTAGCTGAAAAATATGTGGGCAGAAACTGTTTACAGAAAAGGACCCAGGCTTTTGAGAGGTTAATGACACATCCAAAATCATATGACTTCTAAGGGGCAGGGCCGGCATCGAACCCTTGGCTTCTCTAAAAGACAGTGTTAGAAGAGAACATGGGCTTTGGAACCTTTAGATCTGGGCGTGAAGTTGATCTGTCTGATTAGATACATGATCTTGGGAGTGTTATATTATTTTCTGAGTTTTTTTTTTTTTTCAGCCAGTCTTGATGCCTGACTTCAGAGAACGATAAAGAAGGCACAGATAGCCTTGGATGATGCTCTGGGGCCGTGAGCTAAGTGACAACTGCTAGAATCTGCTGATGGGTATTCCTTTGTCAAAACCAATCATAAGCTGAAAGCTGGAAAGAAGGTTCCACAAAGCCGTGCGCAATCAAGAGTCTATGAGAGTCAAACCTGCTGCCCATTAACAGCACCAAGGGAGATTTAGAAGTCCGGTGACAGCTTCCAGATCCACTATTTTCTTTGCATTATTTTACAGAAGTTACTGTTGGTTCTCACTAAGAATCACCGGATTGGGTGATCCTAAGAAGCAAATGGTGAAGGTGTGTCCTTCCAACGTGTGTTTCTTAATGTAACTAGGTCCCCAGCCAATGAGCTACCAGCAATGATCCCTACAGAGTAGTACGGATCACTTCAGAGAATCTACAGTGGGATCAGATCCTAACTCAGCAGCTAAATGCTGTGCCCTCAACAGACAAGACAAAAGTGACACTGCTGAGGTTATGCCCAATGCTTGATATGTGGTGTCACGAGATAGCAAATCAACCTCAGACCAGGAAGGAGCAACTGAGTAGCCATGATCACAGATCACATGATCACAGATCACATGATCACAGTGAATGCATAGAAACCCACACTCCAAGGCCTTCCTTCCTGACCAACTAGAGTTCATTCTCCAGAACAACCGTTGGCAGACATTACATCACAGCATGCTGCATGCTCCAACCTTTGTAATTCACACTTTGTTACAAAAATGAAGACATATCTTTGCAAGTGGTTCAAATCCTTACTAAAAATAAATGAACAAGATGAGGTAATCTCTATTTTTCTTCTTCACTTTTGCAATTAGCGGAGGACAAGGCACAAGTAGTCTTCTCTTGCTCAGATAACTGGAAGGACCCCTTCCTACTTTTTCAATCTCTTCATCTCTCAACAAAAGTCAGAGTACTTTTCTTTCTTTTTGTGGATGTGTGTGTGTGCGTGTGTGTGCGCGTGCGTGTGTGCGTGTGCGTGCGTGCGTGCGTGTGTGTGTGTGTGTGTGTGTGTGTGTGTGTGCACATGCTCACAGGTGCATGAGGGTATGCCGGTGTGTGTTTAGAAGCCAGAAGAGGATGCTGTCTTTTCCTATCAGTCTTAACTTTATTTCAGTGAGACAGGGTCTCTCTTTGAACCCGGAACTAGACAGAAAGCCAGCAAGTCCCAGAAATTCTCCTGTCTCTCTACCTCCCGAAGTGCTGGGGTTGTAGGTGTGGATGGTCATTCCTGGCTTTTAACATGGGTGCTGGGGAACCAAACTCAGGTCTGCATGCTTGTGCACCAAGTGATCGTGCCTATCACGGTCTCCATAGATCTCAGAGTAATATTCTTAACATGTAAATCAGACCATGTCATTCAGTTAAATCTTTCTGGTGCTTCTCATTTGTCCTTTACTAAAAGCACTTCTCCACTGGCCTCTTTCACACCCTAGACCACGATATTTAATTCCCTAGAAGTACTGAGATCTTTCCTACCTCTGGGAATTTGCATCTTCTGTCCTCTCTGCCTAGAATTCCTTTACCTGTCATTACATGTCAGGCTCCCTTTATAGGCAAGGCCTTCTTGACCACCTGAGTTGAAGTAACTGCCCTGTCCTCTCTGCCCCTAGTAACTCCAAATACCCTCAATGGCTTCCTCCATAAAAACGATGACCATTCCTGACCAATTTACATCGTCTGGACTGTCAGTGTATACCACCTATGCTTACTTTTATAGTGGAACTGACATGTGGTAGAGGCCTTGTCTGACTTTTTACGATTTTACTGCTAGCATTTAGCATGGTAGCTGACACATAGCAAACAGTCAATAACTTTTCATTGAAAGAAAGAATGGATTGTTCAGTAATGCTGCCACTCTTAGTCTTACCCTGAAATGAAAGAGAGAGAGACAGGGAGAGACAGACAGACAGACAGACAGACAGACAGACAGACACACACACACACACAGAGAGAGAGAGAGAGAGAGAGAGAGA
>NC_034592.1:79699435-79700785 GCF_900095145.1 Mus pahari
AGAGAGAGAGAGAGAGAGAGAGAGAGACAGACAGACAGACAGAGAGACAGAGAGACAGAGAGACAGTGAGAAGGAGGGAGGATAGGAGGGAGGGATATGCATATAGGTTATTTGCTTTGTTCAGGCGCTGTGTTAGACATGGAAAATACCAGAATAAGCAACACATTGTGTCTTCCGACCTTAGGAAGCTTAGAGAAAACATCAGCAGATGAGTGAGATTATTCCAGCAAGCAGTAAATTTTAGATAGAACTTAATTACAAAATGATGTAATTTGAACTGTAGAACAGCTGCAGGAGGAGGGGCGGTGTTTGGATTTCATTCTGTTAATGTGATAAAACATTGATCAACAGATACTCTGGCAAGAAAGGTTTTTTTCTTTTTGGCTTATACTTCCAGGTCACAATCCATTACTGAGGGATGTCAGGGCATGAACTACAGGCAGGAAGGACAGAGGAACTACACAGGAATGGATTGCTGACTCTCTGTGGTTCATGGTCCATGCTTAGCTAGCTTTAGAACACAATCCAGGACCACCTGCCCAACAACAAAATAGAGTCTGACTTAAGTGGATTCTCATTAAAATTTGAATAGTGTCTCCTTAAAAAGTGACATTGGAGGTTGTTTTTGTCTTTCATACATAGAAGAGTTTTACAAGAGGCCGGTTCCATGGTGTCTTTTGGAAACGCCCCCCTATATCAGATAATCCCCCTTAGACATGTCTGCAAACTAACCAGATTAAAAACACTCACTCAGTCTAGACTTGCATGCTAGTTTTACTGCTAGCTTGACATCATCTTCATCTAGAATCACCTAGGAAGAGGGAACCTCAAATGAAGAACTGGCTCAGTCAGATTGGCCATGTCTGAGAGATTGTCTTAATGGATGATTGTTGTAGGAGGCCCCAGCCCACTGTGGATGGCACCATCTCTGGGCAGATGGACTTAGGTTGTATGAGAAAGCTAGCTGAACATGAGGCAGACTGTAAGCCACTAAGCCGCCTCCCTCCATGGTTCCTGTCTCTGCTTCTGCTTGGAGTTTCTGCCTGACTTATGACCTGGAAGTTCAAGCTAAAATAAACTCTTTTCTCCTCATGTTGATTTTGGTCTTGGTGTTTATCACAGCAACAGAATAGCAAACGAGAATAAGACTTTTTTCTCAGATAATTCTAGGGTCTGTCATGTTGAAAGTTAATGTTAACTATGACAACAGCTATTGGCCCTGGAAGGCTTCTCTGGGGAGGGAGCATTTTCAGAGGCTACCATAGAACATACTTCTTCTTTTTTAAAAAAAGTTTATTTATTATTATTTTCTTTATTTACATTTCAAATGTTATCCTGAAAGTTCCCTAT
>NC_034592.1:79701385-79702858 GCF_900095145.1 Mus pahari
ATTCCTCTATTGAGGGACATCTGTGTTCTTTCCAGCTTCTGGCTATTATAAATAAGGCTGCTATGAACATAGTGGAGCATGTGTCCTTATTACCCGTTGGAAGATCTTCTGGGTATATGCCCAGAAGAGGTATTGCTGGGTCCTCCGGTAGTACTATGGAACATACTTCTTATAAAAGTTTTGTGTATATAAAAGACAAGACCAACTTTCAATGTCACTTTTTTTTTTAGAAGATACCATTCAAATTTTAATGAGAACCCACTAAAATCAGACTCTATTTTGTTCCTTGGTAGTGATTATCACTGTCTAGGCTATTAACAGCTCTTGGATTTTTGAGGGGGAAATAATTATATGTCTGACCTTGAATGCTGGGTTAACAGAGATGAGAGGAGCTGGAATCTATCTGGAAAATACAGAGAGATGTAGGCTATGGAGGGATCTACATGCAGACAGGAACTAGGTTTCCTGCTGACTGCTTTATTGGTCGAGTTACTCTAGAACTCATAGTCTAGGTGCCAAGGTTTGAATATGACTTGACTTTGTCTCCTTTGTGTTCAGGAATTGAGAACTTCGTTCTGGATGTGGCAATTCCGGAAGTTGATGTGGAACCTTCTAGAGGTAGGGCATTGTAGGAAGTGAAAGGGCCATGAAGGATGAGGCCTTTAGAAGGAACTGATAGAGTTCTGGGGGTTCTTTGTCAGTTTTCATAAGATAAATGTTAAAAAAGAGAAAGGCTGTTCCTCCATCTCTGATGTATTGACTGCCTATATGTATCAAAATTTCTTGTACATAATTCTTATTATAATGCTTTCTGACATGGTGTGATATACTAAGAGGAACCCTAACCAGTGCCAGCACCATGGTGTTTGGTCGTTCTTTCAAAAAACTAGGATCCAAATAAATCTCATTAAAATATAATGTACCCATATATATTTAATTACAATGATAGCCAACTTGACAGTAAGTTAGGACTGAGAGTCATGCTGCTGGTAAGGACAATGTGCTGGTTAGAACTGGGTCCTAGCAGGTTAGAAAAGTTTGAGGAAGATGCTAGAAAAGTCCTAGAGTACTGCCAATGGAACATTGTGGGAAACCTAGGGAGGACTCAGAAGGCACGGAGACTAGGAAAGATGAAATACGTGGTAGAGATTGCCTATGTAGCTGGGACCAGACTCCAGATGCAAATGAGTGCTACTGCATTGGGACCAGGGTAAAACCAGTCCCATCAGCTGGTCCAAAACTGCAGAAGATCCAATTCATGTTCTACAGCATTATAACAGTCAGAATTAAAAGGGGAAGAGTTGGAGCTGGGGAAATGGCTCTGTGGGTAAAATGTTTGCCATGCAAGCATGAGGACCTGAGTCTAATCCCCAGAAATCACATTAAAAAGCTGGGTATTGCGGTGTTTGTGTAATTTCAGTGCTGGGGACTTGGAGACAGGAGCTTCCTGGGACTTGCTATCCCCCCCCCCCC
>NC_034592.1:79702898-79741774 GCF_900095145.1 Mus pahari
CATTTGATTGGGGGAAAATATTTAAAGAACAAATATTTAGGCTACTCATTGACTGCTTTCAACTGTGTAGAGCAAGATTTACAAAGTATAGCGTGATGCAAAAGCAGGATGTATACTATAAAGGAATCATCGTGGAAAGATATGGAGACTTTTCAGCTGCCCATAGAAGAAGTAAAGAAAGACATGCAAGATACGCAAGATTGTGGCTTAGGACCAGTCTGAGGAAGAGATTGCTGCTCAGTCGCAAGGCTGCAGGTTTCAGTAGCTTCACTCTGGTGCTCTGGGCCTGGGGAATTTCTGGAGAGCTGCTGGTCTTCGGTCCATCCTGGGAGGCTGAAGAAGTTGGGTTCAGATGCCAAGACTGACGACAGCAGCCACAGCAGAACAGATGAATTCAGGAGCAAGGACTGAAGTGGGCAGGCAAAGGCAGCCCCACTTCTCCCTAAGTGCTCTGCATATGTGGGACTGCTGCAAGAGGTGTGACCCCTTTAAGAGAAGGTCTTCCTTCCAATTAATCCTTCCAAACCATGCCTTCACAGACTGCCTTATGGCATGTTTCCTGGTTGATTTCAGACCCAGTCAAGTTGACAATCAAGAGGAACCACCACGCTTCCACTTGCCATACAATACACCACACTGCCTCAACATTCTGCTAAGGAATCAGATGCTGCCCCTTAACCATGGGTCACTAATGTCAGGAGCCCAAATAAACCTCTTTCCTGTAAAATGTTCCTAGCTAGAGATATTGTCTTATTATCCACAGATAATGGACTAAGCACTCTTGAGTTTTGACCATGTCCATCCTCTGTGCAGTACCACTGTGCTTGGTTGCTTTATGCCCACCTAGTATTCTAGAGATGAGACAAGAAATGCACTGTAGCTGAGCCCTCCTTGCTTCCCCCCTTCTCTGCCTAAGGCAGGCTTCAGCTTGGTGGGTCACATTCCTAAGCTAAGAAGCCTCCTGCTAGCAGAAGTGAGAAACTCTTCACAGTTTCTTCTTATCAGTCTCCCCCCAGCTACAGACAGACTGGAAAGCTGTAGATGAAGGAGACTGGATTTTATTCAGTCTTATGTTTCTTTAATATCTTTCCCCTTGATTTCTACACCCTCCTTGCCTTCTTCCCTTTCATTTCTACTCCCATTCCTGTAGAGTTTCAGATCAGCTTTCAATTCCCTTCCAGTGGATTTTTTAATTATCCCAAAGCCACACTGAGAGGAGAGCAGCTCAGAGGCTCCATGTGGCTTTGGTCTCATCTGCAGATCATGTAGGTATAATCTCTATGGCAACTGACCCATGTTGGGTAGGAGCAAATAAGCTCAGAATCAAAGGTTAATTGCAGTTTCATTTATGCTCCCCCCCCCTCGCAATTCCAGCTTTGTGGATAGAAGTTTTAATTAGGATCAAATTATCAGCAGATTGAAGATCTTTATAATTTTGGTGGTTAAAAATTATACCTACTGCTTGAATAGCAATAGAAGGTTATCCCTTGTCTGAATATTTCCCTATCCCCCCCACACACACCCCCACCCCCTACACACACACAGTTCAGATGATTCAGATAGATGGCTCGAGTCTTTCCAGCTCCAAGGAGCAATATGGAACCTCATTCTCATTTAATTTTGACATTAGTGTGTTGCTAATATGCTGACCAAATTAGAAATTTACTTTGTGCAAGTTGGGTACTCTCCTAAATTTATATGTGTATGACTTCATCTGCTCTGCAGAGCTGTGTATGAGTTTGATAATCTTAACAGAATTTTCAGGATGAAAAAGCAGCTTCAGGTGTGGTTGAACCAATTTATTTGACTCTAACATTCTTAACTATCATCTTAAGATATGCCCTTTAAGACACCAAGGGAGACTGAGTGAGAATATATATTGGATTTCCTGTTACCTGGTTCAAGTTAAATACACTCAGGGATTTGACTAAATTTGTTCTTTTTCCAGTGTTCCTGAAATAGGAATTACAGAGTTAGGGTGTTGTTCGAGTTTGGTTCCTCTTGCTGTGATAAATAGCATGTACAAAAACAATTGAGATAGAAGAGAAGGTTTATTTTTACCTTATAGATTATATTCCACCACTGAGGGAAGCCAAGGCAAAAACTCAAGGCAGGAACCTGATAAATGCTGCCAACTGACTTGTTCCTTTGCCCATATTTAACTCTTGTGTAGCTCAGGCCCACTGTCCTAGGAATGGTACCGCCCACAGTGGACTAGGCCCTTCTACATCAATTAGCAATTAAGAAAACACCCACAGATATGTCCATAGGACCATCTGATGGACAGAATTCCTCAACCAATGTTCTATCTTTTTGAGTGTGTCAAGTTGATAACCAAGGTTAGCAAGCACAGACATCATGTGTAAGAATGCGTTAGAATCCAGCTGCTCCATAGGTCATAGTACCTAATTGCCCAGCTCTTCTCATCTCACACATGCAAGCAGGCATCCCACAGAGACACTATCTGTGAATCTCTAGTGTAAACACTCCTAGATACCAGAGGTTTCCCACCCGCGGGAGTGAGTTTACATTAAAAGGGAGTATTGGTCCAACAGATCCTGCTTCCACCTCCTTCTCTGCTTCCTGCCAGGGACTCAGAGAGCCTGGATTTGTGCTTTGAAACCTCCCCATCTTCAGAAAAGATAAGAAGAGATTCCTACTTCTGTCTTGTGGGTCCGACCTTCTCTCTTCAGAGACCCAGCCATTCTGTCTTTATCTGGTGCTAGGGTTTGACCTCTCCACAGTCCTTGCCGTAGTGTGGTTTGTCTGTCCGTCCATGCACAAATAAGTCCTCTAATAAACTCTATGCCCCCAGAATCCATTTCAGTGTTCCTCCTGGATCCTCATTTGAGACCTTTCACCATGGAACATATTAAATATTAGAAAGTACATCTCTATGTTCTTAGAATTAAAGACAAACCTACCAAACAACTGGACATGGTGGTACACAGCTGTAATCCTAACACTCCTGTGGCCTAACACAGTTTGAGGCCAGTTTGAGCTACAGAGCAAGATCTTGTCTCAAATAAAATGAATCAGTCCAAGGTCTTCAGTCCTGCTCAGGAAGTACAGAGTATCCTGCCCATTTCCTGACTTTCTTTGCTTATATTTTTTTTCTTTCCTTGGATTCTTCTATCAAATGCTTGTGTTTCTCATCCTTTCAAGTGCAGTTGTGAAGAATACACATTGTTGAATGCTGTTTTATTTGACAACCGTGGTTCATCTCTTCCTTTTTTTTTTTTTTTTAAATCATGCATGCATGTACCCATTTATCTCCTAAGTTATCCAGTAGTTATTAACAGTATAGGCTAGCTCTGATTTCCAGGATGCAGATCTCAGCTCTGCCTTTAGTATTTCAGTTTCTAGTACAGGCGACTTCTGTGCTTTCTTCTCTGTAAACTGAGAATCACTATGTAGCCTGTACTTCGGATAGTTCTTGTGAGGATTGAGTTACCACAAGTGAAATATATAGAAGACAGTAGGCCTCGGGGTGTGTACTCTAGACATTTTTTTTCTCTTACATCCAAAGTTTTGTGTTGTATTATCAATGACGTCATTTTAACTCAAACAGATTTAAGCAGGATAATGAAAAGAGACTGGCTCTTTAGCTAGGAAGTCCAGAAACACTCATAATATGAGCATTAATGGACCCAGAGTGTCAGGGATTACTCCCTGTGACCCCAGGCACCTGCTGTTTGTGGTTCTCCACTGTCTCTTGCTTTCACTTAGTGGGTCTAGAAGCTGGTCAGTAAGTCTTTCATGAAGCTTCAGTAAAATGTCTGAGGTTGTTGGAATTGTCCCGACCCAAGTCCTAGAAGCCAGCAGGACTCAGTTGCATCACTGCTCAGACCCTGGAGAGAGAGGGCAGAGTGGCTCTGCTCATTAAATCATGTGGTCAGGAAGCCATCATTGCAAAAATACCTTTGTAATCTAAGTGATCACACGTATACAATATGCTTCTAGAGGAATGTGGAACGCCATCTTCTTCTTTTTGTAGGTTAACATATACCTTTGGTGATATAAAACCTCTTATGCCAGGTCAGTTTCATGTATGGCCAAATGAGATTAGCTGTAACACTCACAGAATGTTCTAGGAGATGGCTAAGACTTTGTCACACTTGGACACTATGAACCTTCAGATGATGGGTGAGGTGAGAGCGTTGTCTAAAGGCCTTCTTACTCTCCTTACACTATAGAGTTTCTCACCAGAATGGATTCTCAGATGTTGGATAAGAGAAAAATTAAGTCGAAAGGCCTTCCTACATTCTTTGCACTCGAAGGGCTTTTTGCCACTAAGAATGCTCTGGTGTAGAGTAAGTTTCTGATGCAATCTGAAAGACTTCCCGCATTCCTTACAAGTGTAGGGCTTCTCCCCAGCATGAACACTCTGATGCTGTGAGAGCTGAGAGAGGAGTCTGAAGGCTTTCCCACATTCCTTACAGTCATAGGGTTTAACCCCAATACGGATACTCTGATGCGAAATAAGCCGAGTGGCGTCTGAATGCCTTCCAGCACGCCTTGCATTCGTTAGGCTTTTCTTCAGTATGGATTCTGTGATGGAGAATAAGATGGTAGTCCTGACAAAAGGTCTTCCCACAAACATTGCACTCACAGCGCTTCTCCCCAGTATGAATTCTCTGATGGAGTATTAGCTGCTGTCAAACTCTAAACGCCTTCCCATAGTCCTTGCATTCATAGGGTTTCTCACCAGTGGGAAGTTTGTGATGTACTCTAAGGCCAGAGCCACACAAAAAGTCTTTCCCGCACTCTTTACACTTGTACAGTCTGTCGGCGACTTTAAGCTTCTGATGGTGAGTGAGGTGCGCATACTGCCTGAAGGCCTTCCGACACTCTTGACACACAGGGCTTCTCCTTAGGATGGATCCTCCGATGGAGAGTAAGTTGTCCCCACACCCTGAAGGCTTTCCCACATTCTTTACATGCGTAGGGTTTCTCACTGGTGTGAAACTTCTGATGTGCTCTGAGCTTTGGGCTGTATATGAAAGCTTGCCCACACCCCTTACATTCATAGTTTTTCACCAGAATGCAGTCTCTGGTGCCTGGTGCCTGGTAAGGTGTGCGGTCAGCCTGAAAGCCATCCCACACCCCTTACATTCATAGGGCTTCTTGCCTGTGTGAATTCTGTGGTGAAAAGTGAGCTGCTGGCGGATTCTAAAGGCCTTCCCACATTCATCACACTCACAGGGTTTCTCCACAAAATGGATCCTCTGACGCGTAGTCAGTGCACACTTTGCGTAAGAGGATGGACACTCTTTCAGATGTGTGCTTCACTTGACAGATATCCCTCCTGAGAGCCCTCTTGTCTTTCCTGTTTTCTTCTTGACTCCCACTCATTTTTTAAAAGGAGGCTCTTCAGGCCACTGTTCCCATTTTTTTCCCCCACTATCTTCCACTAGGATAAATTCACTTCATAAACACCATTTTCTGAGAACAACTGGTTGGTCTCATCCTTAGTTTCTGAATCTGGGCGTCGTTTTCTTTTCCTCACAACCTTCCAGGGCTCTTTCCCTTGCTCCAGTAAGAAAATAACATTGGGCTTAGAAATGAAGCATCCTTCTAGTGAGACCATATTGTGGTAGCTTGCCACCACCACCACCACCACCACCACCACCACCACCACCACCATCATCATCATCATCATCATCATCATCATCATCACATCCTTGTACAAATTCCTCTCTTCTAAGTCCAGGGATTCCCACTCTTCCTGTGAGAAGGCTATGGACACATCACTGAGCATCACTGACACATAGACCAAGGTTTAGAACAAGTGCTCAGTCTTCCTTGGAGGTTTTTTTTTTTTTTTGTTTTTGTTTTTTTTTTCTCAGAAGAAGCAGATGTATTTATTTGGGGTCAGGGATGTATTTATATTTATTTGTGTATATGTATGTGATGTGTGGGGGTGGCTACATGGATGTCACGGTACACATGTGGAAGTCGGAGCACAACTTGCAGGTGTCTGTTTTCTTCCATTGTGAGGATACTGGACCAAACTCAAGCCCTCAGGCTAGACAGCAAGCCCCTCTACCCACAGAGCCACTCACCTGGCCATCATCCCTTTTAAACAGACACCAACAATTTATTCCTCCCCTTCCTGCGAGTACTTAAAGGCAGGCTGCAGTAGAAGGGAATGTTAACATCCAAACTTTTCTGGGAGCCTGGTCCAGCCCTGCTCCCTGCTGCACCTTCACTAAGTTCACAGAACTGGCTCAGCTCAGTTGCCTCACCCCATGCCGCTGAGTTCACACCGACTGCATCTTCAGACCCCCGAGGACCAAACTCTATCTTCTTATTCAGTACTGAAAAGGAGTTTAAAAAGATGTTTTAGTAAGAAACTTGTATGTGGCATCTTCCTTGAAGACTAGGAGGGGAGCCTCCTGAGGCATAGCCTGGACACCCAGACTTAGAGAGAGAAAGGGTGATGGTGGAGAGAAAAGTAAGTGTGTGTGTGTGTGGGGGGGAGCATGAGCTGGGCAGCCACTTAAGGTGTTACCATTTACATTTGTAATGTTTCTTTCTCCTGAATGGATTGACAGAAACCAAGCATGCATGTTTATATTGTTTAAATTTGACCATGCTTGATATGTTTCATTTAAAGTCAGCACAATGACCATGAAACAGCAAAGGTAAAAACAAAAATATAAACTAAAACTGCAAACAACAACCACCCAACTCATCAAATCCAAGCGAGAGTCAGGAAGGCAGCCCCTTCTGTTTTCCCTATCCTCTCCCCTCCCTTTCCCTCCCTCCCCTCCACTCTCCTCTCCTCTCTTCCACTTCTCTCCCCTCTCCTGTCCTTTCCTCTCCTCTCCTTGCCTCTCTTCTCAACTCTCTCCCCTCCCCTCTTTTCCCTTCCCTTCCCCCTCTCTTCCTTTCTCTCTTGTCTCCTTCATTCCCTTTATTTCCCCCCTCTCTTTCTTTTTTCTTGCTTCTTTGTTTCCCTCCCTCCCATTCTTTCCACACTTCCCCTCTCTCTTCCCTGTCAATGTCTGTCTTAGTCAGGGTTTCTATTCCTGCACAACATCATGACCAAGAAGCAAGTTGGGGAGGAAAGGGTTTATTTGCCTTACATTTCCACATTGCTGTTCATCACTGAAAGAAGTCAGGACTGGAACTCAAGCAGGTCAGGAAGCAGGAGCCATGGAGGGGTGTTCTTTACTGGCTTGCTTCCCCTGACTTGCTCAGCCTGCTCTCTTATAGAACCCAAGACTACCAGCCCAGAGATGTTCCCACCCACAAGGGGCCCTCTCCCCCTTGATCACTAATTGAGAAAATGCCCCACAGCTGGATCTCATGGCGGCATTTCACCATCTAAAGCTCCTTTCTCTGTGATAACTCCAGCTGTGTCAAGTTGACACAAAACTATCCAGTACATTGTCATTCCTTGTGTATAGTGATGTGTTCATATGTGCACATTCACGTGTGTACTTTGAGACAGGATATCTTGTTTACCACAGATAGCTAGCTATCCCAAGATCTTCCAGGGTTTCTCTTGTCTCTGTCTCAGTGACTTGTGCTACCATGTCTGACTTTACATGGGTTCTCAGATGCAAACTCAGGTCTTTAGGCTTGCATGGAAAAGTGCTTTACCCATAGAGCTGTCTCTCCAGCCCCATGGGATGCCTTTTTCCTTGTGAATTCTTGGCCAACAATGGAGATCAGCTTAGGAATCAGAATCCTTCAGGGGGTTGGTGTTTCTAAACTAATGACTTATAAAGTCATCCTTTTCTGCTCTCTCACCTAAGGGCAAGTGCAAATTCAGAGTTATATCCAAGGAGAGCTTAGCAGCCTCCAGATGTGTACCGAAGAAAGTGCTTCATCTGCAACCTTCGATAAGAAATGACAATACTCAAGTTTGTGAAAACCTTATGGATCACAGTAACAATAGCGACCCAAAATTTAAGGCTATTTTTTTTTTTTTGCTTTGTTTTAGACATTATGCTAAGCACTTCACATACATTGTCTCACTTAATTATCCCAGCATCTCCAGAGGCAGATGATGTCTATTGTTTCTATAATACAGACCAAGAGGCAGAGGCTCTGACTGGTTAAGTTACCCACCCAAATGTACAGGACTGTAGAACCTGGTCTCCAATCGAGTCTGCCCCCAGCTCAGTTTCTCCTCTCTGTTCACTTAGGACTAGGTCTGAATGCAGATTAGTGATTACTAGCAGCCAGGGGAGGTAAAAGAAGGGGGCATTGAAGAAGAACAACCAAGGAGAAGTTAGAGAGATTAACTTCTAGTGTTCTACCCCACCATGAGTGACTATAGGCCTTTATATTATTCTATAAACCATAAAAGGGAGAAGCTCGGAGACTCTAAAATCAAGCTTGTGATCAGCAAATGAAATCATTAGTTACACTGCGTTGATCGGGACATAAAGCACTGCAACATCACAGCGAGTCCCGTAAGTATGTAGGATTGTGATGCATTAATCAAAAAAGTTTAAAAATGTGATGAGTTGGACATGCTAATTAACATGAATTGATCATTGTACAATTGCCTAGTTCTAAAATTACACTGTACACCATAAAATGTACAATAAAAAACATGGCTTATAAATCCCCAATGCCTGTGTTATTACCTGGGTGACTCTGGGGGACCCCTTAAAGTTCTCTGAACTCCAGTATCTCTGAGTAAAGTGGAGGGAAAGAGTACTTACTTTAAATACTATCTTCCCAAGAGTTAAATGAAGATGTGTATGTCGAATGCTGGGCCTAGTGATGGAAAGGAACACGTGCTCAATCAGTATGAGCGTGTTTTTTCGGCTTCCTGTGACAATGCAGGTAGCCTGGAGAACATTCCTAAAATAAGCCAGATCTAAATGGATGAATGCTTCCTCCATGCCCTTATGTGAAAAATCTGAAGTTGTCAGACCCAGAAGCAGAGACTGGGATGGTAGTAGGTGCCAGGGGTTGGAGGCTGGGGAGAGGAGACGTTAGCCTAAGAGTGGGAAGTTTCAGGCATGGACTGATCTAGTACAGCGAAGACCCCACACAGTCAATGGCACCATATTGTACACTTAAAAGTTTGCTACAATTCTAGTCACAGTGCCACACATCTATAGCCCTAACTGCTTAGGGCTTTGAGATGAAAGGAGTACTTGAGCTGAGAACTTAGAAATGAACTTTGGACCTATACAAGCCCCCCCCCCACACCCCTATGCAGACACATACAGACACACACAGATACATACACACATGTACACAAAATGTTAAAAGAGAGGATCTTATGTTAAATGTACTTAACATAAATAATAATGATCATCATAATAAGACAGGAAGACACTTCTGGAGGAAATAGATATATTCAATCATAGATGGTGGGCTTCATATTATATTTATCTCTGTGCTTTACTTTTTGTATGCCAAGCATATCTACAGTAGTTTGAAAAGGTTAAGGTATTATAGAGTTTCCTATTTTCCCCATCCTTTTAATTTTCATAATTTAACACTTAATTTTTCCCACATGACTTAGTATATTCTCATGACTTGACCGTGAGCTATCCTGTTGTTGATTCTTTGATATCTTTATATTGAGTCATTAGCTATTTTCTGGGTTGTGGATTCTGCCCTCCACACATAACACAGTTGTAGTTGTTCTGAAAGAAGATCGGACTGGATTGCCTACAGGAGACTTTCATGAACCTGGGTCCACTAAGTTCCCCTCATGGAAGTGGGAAGGGCACACCAGGAACATATGGTTATGCCTATCCAGAAGGATCTAAACGCTATTCACAACTGCTTGAGGTGGTGCTGGGCATTGTATCTAATCATAGGTTGCTCATGCTTCTGTAAGTTACCCCTCACCTATGCACCTTAATGCACCATCACGTTATACTTGAGAGGAATAGGTCTTTTGGTCTGTCATCGGGACTATCTGGGGTAACTGATGTTTGTTTACCCCTCCAAATAAAGTTATGAAACACTTGGTAGTCTAATAAGGACATAGCAGACCTAAAGATGTATTTTAGAGAAGCCAATGCATTGTGTCTGCTGTGGGAGATAAGGCATGCAACTAAAACCAAGACGTACTGGTGTGGAGTGTCCATGAGAGCCTTCTTGATATGGCCACTCTTTTCCATGTAGTATGGAATGGCATGACCATAGGGCTATCCTGACATGACCATCCTTGCACATTGTGGTGGTTTGAATGAAAATAGTTCCCAAAGGCCCATAGGACTACATAGTGGTACTATTAGAAGGTTTGACCTTGCTGGGATATGTTTGGATTTATTGAAGGTTGTGTGTCACTTGGGGTGGAATTTGAGGTCTTAGGTGCTCAAGACAGGCTCAACATCTAATTTTTTCCTGTTACCTTTGGATCCAGATATAGGACTCTCAGCTTCTTCTCTAGCACTACATTTGCATACCATCATGCTTCTCACCATGATAATGGACTAAACCTCTGAACTGTAAGCCAGCCCCAATTAAATGATTTTTAAAAAGAGAGTTGTCATTATCGTATCTCTCCACAGCAATAAATACCTAAGACACCCATGTTAGATATGGAATTGCTTGCATTCCTGTTGTAGTAGCATTTTTATTCATTTGGCCTGTTGTAGGTGGACACACTATTGAGGCTGCACCATCTGAGGGTGGAGTGTCTGTGTGAACTAGTTGGGTACCAGGTTGGCTTTCTTTCTCTGTGTTATATGAAATGGGTCTATCATGTTGAGTACAGGATGCCTTCCAAATGGCTAATGGGTTAGAGGATGTATTGCAGCCCTTGAAAGTAGGATGGGATCACA
The DNA here is from genome assembly GCF_900095145.1 of Mus pahari. NCBI lineage: Eukaryota > Metazoa > Chordata > Mammalia > Rodentia > Muridae > Mus > Mus pahari. Next base: position 79,713,671 of record NC_034592.1, read on the forward strand.
AGTAGGGTGAGTCATCAGTTGTGTGATCTGTGCTTTGGGGAATAATTCATGAAACTGAGACTGAAAAAAAGAACTTGCCATCATAGGAGGTGATTAAAATGAGAAAATTATACAGGTGCCATTTGCTAGTCTAGTCTCTGAATTGTCAGGAAAATGGAAGAAAGGAGAATGAGATGGGGGTCTTTATCATTAGTGGGGAGGGGTAAAGGAAAGAATGTAAATATTAGGTCTATGCTAAATAGCCCCTTCTGTGATTAGAACAAAACAACCTCTCACCCCCCAAATCCCAGAAAAACAACAAAACAAAACAAAAACATGGGACTCATGGGAACAACTGAACAATAACCATGGAGAGTGGGGCAGAAATGGTAGGCATCCTGTTCCCTGCAAGACACCATATCCTGAAGCATCCCAGATCTGCTGAACTCAGAGCATTTGATACCACATCCTGAGGCATCCCAGGAGATCCACTGCATTCAGGGTAACTGACACCTCCACCTGGGGTATCCCAGGAGTTCTGCTGCACACCTGGCAACTGAGCAACTGATCACCAGCTTGTCTGCTCCCCTGAAGACACCACAACTTGAAGGCATCCCAGGAGTTCCTCTATACACAGGGCAACTGGGCAACTGACACCAACAGTCTGAAGACCTCCCTGGAGTTCTGCTGCACACAGAGAAACAGAAACCACAGTCTATAGCGCCCTCCTCCCAGGAGAACAGCTTCACACAGGACAACACTCTGTTTCCAATAGTCTGAAGGCCTCACAGAAGATCTACTGCAGCCAGGGCAACAGATTAGCAGCTTCTCTGACCTCTGAAGGTCCTCCCAGTTGGAAGGCCCCACAGGAGGTCACAGCCAGGGCCACAGACCTACCAGGAGACCTGAAGTAACCCAGGTACAAAAGAGACAGACTCTAGACAGTGTCACCCAGACCAGCAAACACCAGGGATAACTAGATGGTGAGAGGCAAGTACAAGATCATAAGCAACATGGAAGTAGAAACAGTAAAGAAAACACAAATGGAGGTAAACCAGGAAATGGAAAACTGAGGAAAGAGGTCAGGAATTACAGATGTAAGTATCACCAACAGAATACAAGAGGTAGAAGAGAGAATCTCAGGTGTAGAAGATTGACACAACTGTCAACAAAACAAAACAAAACAAAAAAACCCTTCCTAACCCCAAACATCCAGGAAATTCAGGGCACAATGAAAAGACCAAATCTAAGAGTATTTGGGTGGAGGAAAAGGACTGAAGCCCAGAGGGCCAGCAGAAAGAATGGAAACAGGCAACCTCGGGAGGTAGGAGGTTGGGGGGAACCAGAGACCTGGCTGGTGAGAGACTCTCAGGCTCAAAGGGAGGGATCCTAGATGAAATGCCCTACACTGGGGAGATGAAACTTGTAGATCCAACCTCCAGTAGAAAGACAGGGCATCAAGTGAGGATGGGGTTGCCATCCCACAGTCAAAACTCTATGACCCATAATTGTTCTTATCTGAAAGAACTGCAGGGATGGAAATGGCAAAGAGCCTGAGGAGAGAAGGTGCAGTGACAGGCCCAAAGTGGGACTGAGCTCAACTGGAGGTTCCAAGGCCTGATGCTATCACTGAGGCTAATGAGTGCTCACAAAAAAGGGACCTAGCATGACTGCCCTCCAGAAGACCCAACAAGCAGCTGAAAGACTCAGATGCAGATATTTGCACCCAACCAATGGACAGAAGCTGCTGATCCCTGTGACTGAATTAGGGAAAAGCTGGAAGAAGTTGAAAAGGAGGGCAACCCTGTAGGAGGACCAGCAGTCTCAATTAATATGGACCCCTGTGATCTCTTAGACATTGGATCACCAACCAGGCAGCATACACCTGCTGATATAAGGCCCCCAATATATATCCAGCAGAGGGCTGCCAGGTCTGGGTTCAGTTAGAGAAGATGTACCTAATCCTCAAGAGACTGAAGGTGTCAGGGAGTTTAGAAGTCCGGTGGGGTGGGGAAGATATCCTCGTGGAGACAGGGGGGTGGGGAGGAGGTATGGGATGTGGAACAGTCAGAGAGTAGAGCCAGAGGAGAATAAAATCTGGAGTGGAAAAAAAAGAAGTGGTATATATTCTGGCTTTTAATACAGAGGAAAGAGAAAAATAATCCATGAATCCGATGGTGACAGGGGCTTTAAAAATGGCACAAATACAGAAAACTGATGATCAGGAGATACTGTACCTTTAAGCTTCTTGAGTTAGGAAAGGTTTTAAAACAAGGAATAAAAGAGCCTTTCATGGCCTGCTTCCTGAGGTCCTGAGACATGCAGTGGGTGGGACCAGTCTGCTGCGGAGGCTGAGAGACTGGGTATCATAACAATTTCTTCCTTCCAGAGACCAAGGCTAAGTAATCTCAGGCAATACCATAAAAATCCATCTCTGATAGAATGACTCAGAGTCGCTAGTGAGATTTGCTTATCTCCAGCTGAGGTTCCCTTAGCAGGGACTAGAGGAACAAAGACCACACAAGACAGCACAGAAAGGATAGGTGTTCACGGGGAAATTGAACGTGTGGCAGTTTGTGTTTGATACCCAGTTCACCTGACTATTTTGCACTGCTTTCAAAGGAGCGCCGAGAAAGAAGTTAATTTAGCTTGGACTTCAAGCTTGGCTGCTTCGAGGTGTCCCTAAGCCGCTCATAATACTTACAAAGCAGGAGCCACTCTTGAGGACCCGAAAGGTTTAGATTGGGATGGGAATTGAGTTTGAGGTGCTAAAGCAGTGAGTGAGGGGTGAGAAAGAAGGACAGCCGATGAAGGAGTTTATCAGGGTTGCTCATAGGCAAGACCTGTACCCAGCTTCTGAGCCTCTGGAGGCTTTTAAAGGCTGAACAACAGTTCATTGGAAGGATGAAAGAGGGGCATACAGGTGGTCCCCACTGTTCTCTTCTGTGGGGGAAGGAAATCTGCTGAGGGTAGGAAAGAGCGGCTTCTCTAAAAGAGTGGCTAAGGTTGCTTGTAAACAAAGGTCATACAAGGCAACTGGAGGCCCCATCTTCAGTGTGGATTTGTTGGTTCCCTATCAGTGTATAACAGACTTGGCCTTAGTGGATCCTGAAGCTGAGTATTCCTTACTTCATAGCAATCTCACAAAGCACCAGGGGCAATGAGTAGCAGTGGATGGATATGGGACAAAACAGTGTAAATGAAAACGGCTGGGCTTGTCTTTAAAGGTGGGTAACTCTCATCACCTGAGAATATATTGGATACATATTGACTGTGCCCTTAGCTACTCACTGCTGGACCCTACCTGCCCTTGGGGGTTGGGGGTGAGGTGGCACAGAGTGAGTGACACAGACTCCAGGAGCAGGTGAGAAATGACACAGCAAGCTCATCTGAACACTGCTGCAAGCTCCTTTAATATCCTACACTCACATCTCATTGGTCCCAAGAAAGCATCTCTACTAAACAGCAGTTCCTGATTGGCTGGCATTGTCTTTGCCAACAATCCTTGGTCTCTCAGGCAGTCCTCAATTAGGTCCTTCTGCAGGAGATGCTTTTGTGACTTCGTGGCACCCTGGCGTTTACATTGAGGTGGCCCTGCCATTCCCGCTATAGATAAATTTCTTCTTTGCCAGAAAATATACTGGTGGTGAATTGCTGCTGGGCCATATCAGGAATACATGGAGAGTTTTTTTCTGGGAGCAGAAGCTTTAGAGCCAGTCATGCGTGGGTTGGTAAAGTGGAGCTTGCAAAGTTGCTAACTCTAAGGAGGATAGTAAATAACAAAAATATTTGTTATCCAGGGCAAGACAACATTACAAAAACCTTCAAAAAATTCTAAAAGGTAGAAATTATCTGCTTAGATCAAAGCCCTTTCAACAACCTAGTTTGATCAATAAAAAAGCCAATGACTCATGGAAAATAATCATGTGTTACAGAGATAAATAAAGTAGTACCCATGTCTATAACATGGCATTTAATGTTCCCCTTTTTATCAGACAACTGATATAGGTAAAGGCCCTTTTCTTTGCTTTATTCGTTCTTGTGGACAGACTAAAAGGTATGTATGTATGTATGCATGCATGTATGTATGTATGTATGCATGCATGTATGTATGTATGTATGCATTTATTTGCCATTCTTTTAGCTGTTGAATCCTAAAACCAATTGATACTTGTTTGAAATGGGTAGTGGTGGGAGATCCCATTTACCTTCTGGCCTTTGGAAAGATGTTTCATTAAATAGATGGCACAGTGTTCTCTCTCCATCTTTTGTTGATTTAGAGAAGCATTTAGAAAGCTTGAAAGCACACTAACAGGGTGAGGCAGGGAAGTCCATTACACACATGTTGCAGAAAACAGCTGGGAAATTCTTTTGCGTTTTATGGTTTGATAGAGCACAGATGACACCCAATTGGGGTTCAGGAAAGCCCTACAGAAGCCTGTGCCTGTAAATGTGAAAATGATGGTCAGCAAGGACCAGTGAGCTGGATCAGCAGGTGAAGGTGCTTGTTGCCAACCCTGGTAACCTGCGTTTGCTCCCTGGAAATACATCTAGAAAGAGAGCTCTAACGTCTACAAGTTGCTCTCTGACCTCCACGCATACTCCGCAACAACCCCCTACACTCACACCCATAAATAAACACAAAGCAAATGGTTAATAACTTTGAATGAGGGTAGCTTATAAGGGTGTTAAAGAGTTCCCTCAGAAGTTGTAGGTTATTAAAGAAAAATGACAGTAGTAGGGGTGGGCTCTCTCCCTACAAGGTATTGATTATTGTTGCTCTTAGCCTTGATCATAAAAGGTTCTTTGCGTTGGAAAGTGGTTACTGTGGAGACTCATAACTATGCAAAGTGCTGAGAGTACATGATTGCTGCTGAGCCACAGTGGCCCAAATGTTTGGTCATAAATGGAATAAAATAACCAGGGAGCTCTATCCCCCTCTCCAAGAATTATGGAACATTACAGAAAAGGCGCTACTAGGACTTTAAGAGCCAAAGGAAAGGATGGAGTGCAGTGGAACTCTGTCACAGCATAGCAGGCATAACAGGAGGGTTGCCTTACAACGTTCAGAGCAGCCATGATGATCCTCTAAGAGCCTCACAAGCTTGGGCTCACCAGGCAAGAGGTGGCTTACCAGACCTTGCAGGAATCAGCACCTGATGACATACAGGTGGCAGGTGGCTAACCATTTCTGTGGGAAAAGGGATTTTTTTTTTTTTTGGTGGTACAGCTTCCCACAGTTATCCATTCTTCCTGGAAGTAACCCTTCACCCATGCTCCTGGAAGCAATGCCAGTTAAACTCACTGGGGTTGGACTTGCATGGAATATTTGGTCTGTCACCTGTGCCCTATCTGGAGTAAATACACATACATTCCCAGGAACTGTCACACAAAATGAGATGGCATTTTTTTAAGAGCTAGACCTTTCATTTAAAAGGAATTCTTTGAAATCATGGGAATGCATGCATGTCTGCCTGCTGGCTGTACCTTTAGGCGCAGCTATCTGCGGAGGCCAGACGTATGGGGTCCCCTGGAACTGGAGTCACTCAGTGTGGGTGCTTGGAACTAAACAAGTTCATGCTCCTGACTGCTGGGCTATCGCTTCAGCCTCTGTGCTTTTTAAATTTGAGGTAATTATAGATTCATATGTAATTGTAAAGAAAAAATACAGAAAAGTTCTAGAAGTCCTGAGCATCTTATATCCAGTGGCAACAGCAGGTAGTAAATTAATAATATAAAAACAGGAAATTAAGATAATATGGTAATATCAATAAATAGGCTGTGGACATTTCATCATCATAAGGAGCCTGACTGTTGCCTTCCCATAGTCACACCCACTTTCCCCTAAACTCCACCCACTCTGTTTCCTTGTGTACCATTCTATGAATTCATGTTTTCAAGTGGTTTCAAATGGAGTAACTCAGTATGTAACCCTCAGAGGCTAGCTGATTCCAGTCAGCTTATTTCTCTAAAACTAATGTAGCACACTCCTGAGTATCAATAGTCACCTTCATTTTGTCTTCTGCTTTGTTAAGGTAAAGTTGATAAGTAATAAAGTATGAATTTAGGATATACAATGGGATGTTTTACTGCACTATGAGATGATTGTCATAATCAAGTTAATTAACATATATGTGATCTTAACATACCAGTAGAATGGATATTCTAAAAATGTGGACATTGGAATCATTCTTCAAAGCATAGGTTTTAGAACCTTTATTAAGAGGCCTTTAATGTCTTTTACTTTAATTATATAAAAAATTATGCCATAAATTTCCCTCTTTCATAAGGTAGAATCTCTTCATGTAATTTGTTGCAATTAAAATTTCTTTTGGCCTCTCCTGTAGAGCTCTGGGGATAGCACTTTTTCTTGGAGACCTCAGTGGAGTGAATTAATCTACATTCAAGTAAAATTAGAGATTCAATTACGTGATAACCTTTAAAAGGGTAATTATGTTCTTAATGCCTTCAGCTTTGTTGCCAGAGCTGATTTCTGCACACCCCTGTCCAGTTTGGCTTTTTTTATTTCACTGAGGTCAGTGATGAAACTTTCCCAATTTTAACATGCAGTTTTGATGGCTCATAATGCATAGTGGCACACCCTGAGTCCCAAAGAGGGCTAGAATATTGACTGTTAACCTAGATACTTCAAGATGATGGATTGAGTAAGAACAGTTGTAACCAACGGTGATTGAGATAGACAGTTAATGAAATCATAAAGTAAGAAGGCTGCCAACTGGTCAACCTTCACTTCTTGAAAATAAAATTACAGAGGAAAATGACTAATGTTTGTGCAAAACTAAAGGTCCTGTGTATTGGGAAAATGGCTTTAAATATACAATTTCAACTTTAATATAAATATAATATATACAATTGAATAACAATTAAATATAAATATACAATTGCTTTCCACAACTACCATCATTTCATAAATTAATAACCTCTGGTCAAAGAAATATCTAGCATACACAAAGGTGGAATTGTAAGTGGAAAGTTTGATCAAAGATGTCTGACTCCAAAGCTCTTAGTTTTCGGTACAACTTGTTTTATTGAGTGGAGGAAATAGCCATACTTGGATGCAAGGTTTGGCAAGAAAGATGGCAGGACGGACCAATTAACTCTAATATAACTACCCTTAATTTTGGGAAGAACTACTTGGGACCAGCAGGTTGGTAAGTAGAAACAAAGCTTTGAGATTGTGATATCTCACTGGAAAGAACTGGTAAAGAGCTTTGTATATTGTGGGCTAGATGAAGATCTGAATATCAGTGAAAGAGACTCTGGAGGCAGGGATTGTAAAATAGGGAAACTGGGAAGAGCTTGGCAGAGAGAGATTTGTGAACTCTGAAAAGAAATTTCTCTCTACCTTCCCACGTTCTCTCTCTCTCTCTCTCTCTCTCTCTCTCTCTCTCTCTCTCTCTCTCTCTGTATGTGTGTATGCATGCATTCTGGATCTCCATGACAACTGAGATGTCAAGGAATAGACAGAATTATCCTGTTTAGTTTTTACTTGAAGAGCAGAGATGCTTTCTACAGAAGACCAATTTGTCCTTTCCTGGAATACTACCTGGTATGTTTGTTCCAATAACATTGAGTCCCAATTATATAAAACATCAACAGCAGCAGCACCACCACCAACAACAAAGTCCACACATCAGCATGTCCACATGAGAGATGGCAAGGTCAGACAGATCACGGGCACAGTATCATTGTATCTATGGAGCAGATCAATGACAACTGGGACAGAAGAGTGAGAAGTCCACTCAAAGAGATTCAAGGGCAGCACAGTTTAGAAGGAAAAGTGTGTCCTGTGTCCTCAGGTAAATGGAGACAAAACTACTGGTCTACCAGAATGAGTGAAAAACAAAAGCAACGCAAAACAAAACATAAAAACCAGAATGAGTGGAAGACATTTCCTTCCAAGTACAGAAACAGTATAAATGCAAACCAAGAAACATGTAGATGCTTTGGAGGACAGAGCAGAGGAACCTGACATGAGTGTGAGGGAAACTCTGTGTCATGAGGAAAATACATGATTTATAAGGCTTCAAGCCAGAGCCCTAACCATACAATAAAGAAATGTTAACACATTTCAGGGAGATTTGTTAAACAAGCTATATTGGAAGAACTCAGACTCTGTCTTTCAGAAATACACATGTATGTTCAATAAAGTCTTCTCAAGAACATAGTCACTTATTGACGCCCAATTTAAACATATGAATAATGCACACACTTAATGAGGTATGCAATATATTTGTGGAATGTTTACAAAAATCGATAATAAATTAAGACACAAAGAAAATAGTTATAAATCAAAGGTGTGAAAAGGTCTTATTTTTAACCTTCGTAATCATGATTTAATACACTGAAAGCAAAAAATAATCTTTAATCATTTACTGACTTTTTTTTTTTTTGAGACGGGGGTCTTACTATGGTGCCATGGCTATCCTAGAACTTGCTATATAGGTTAAGCTGCCTTCGAATTCACAGGGAACCAAGTGCCTCTGCCTCCTGAGTGTGGGGATTAAAGGTGTGGGTCACCACATCCATCTAATTTCTTATACTGTGATTAAGCATAGTCTTAGATGACTATTACATAAACAAAAAAATAATTGCAACACAATTCAAAGGCAATTCAAAGAAGATCACGAACACAAATGTCTTTATTATTGAATCACACAAACAATAGAATTTGGATGTTGCAGCTGTGACATATTCATACACAAGGAGAAAGCACACAGAAGCAAAACTGAGAGTTTGGGATTACATGAACCAGGGCTACCAATGGTTTAAAAAAACTTGTTATCAGAATCTTATTTTTTCCATTCACCCATGCATCTTCATGACTTAGAAGAACTTTTAAAATTAACTAGATTTGTCCTGACAATTTCAAAGCATGTATTATGGATGCATCCGTTTTACAGTCATCACCACCCTGTCTTATCTCTCTCTCTCTCTCTCATGCTATCAATTTTCCCTCCTTCCTTCCTATTTTCATGCCATTTTGTTGTGTTTGTGAACCAATGAAGTTAACCATGGCCCTCTGAGTGAGCATGAATATGGGTACAAGATGTAGGGAAACCCTGCTACTTAAAGTTAACGTCTACGTGTCTTCATAGCTCCTCTGAGCTTGGTGCAAAATGGCGGACTCCCTTTTTCCAGCGGACCTTCCCCTTCTCTGACCTTGTCTGGGAAACCTGATCCCCTACAACCTCTACCTGAAGAAGATATCAAAGCCCTTGGCAAAACTGCAAGTTCAACTTCCCCTCTCCTAATAAGAGGCCGTCCATCAAGTAGCTGGAATTCCTTGAATGCCTCTCCATACAATGAGGCTTTTACAGTAAGTACAGTAAGCTCCTGCTCACCCTGGAAACTCCTTCCCACTCTCCAAGGTTCATATATAGCTCTTGTTCACCCTGAACAAAGTGTCCGCACACTAGCTAAGATCATCTAAGAGAGCTGTTTCACTGAAGATTGTCAGGGAAGGCCTTTGCCTAAAACAGATAGAACACTAAGATTCTCAGAAAAGGCCTTTTTACCCCCCAGGATCTTGCAGAACACCACCTGTACCAGACTGATTTATTCTCCAGGCCAGGAGGGTGCATATCACATCTGGACCCCAAAACACATACTACAGATGCTCAGTGCAGAGAGGTCATCCCTGAAGCAATACATACACAAACAACAAAACAGATCCAGCAGCTTGTATTTATGTTTATTTGTGCATATATAGAGATGTAACAATAGTAATCAAAGTAAAGGAAACTCACATGAGAGTGGGGGTTTGAGAGATTCTAGGGACGGTAGCTGACAGTGGCTGGAGGGAGGAAAGGAAGAGGGAAACTGATAATTCTATTTCAAGTAAAAGCATATTAAAAATATACCATTTAAAATGTTAATTTAACCTGCCCCTAGAGGCATTGCAGGAGTGGATACTGTATCATCTGTGCATCAGTAGGTGGTAGCGAGGTCAGAGGCCATGTCTACACTCAGTGCTCTGACCTGAGGACATCTGAATGATTAGTAGTACGATGTTCTCTGAAAAAAAGTGAGCCTATGATGACTACGACGAGTTTGGCACCAGGGGGTTCTGACGGGAAGCTAGTCTGAGGTAACCCCTAGTCCAGTACCAGGTAGGCCTGGACAGGCTCCCAGGATGGGGAACAAGCTGGAGACTAGAAGAACCACATCTGGGACTTCGAGCCCAGGTGGGAGCAATCCCAAGACAAAGGACCGTTGTAAGGGGCCACTTGGAAGGTCAGGTGGGGATCGAGCCCTTGACAACCACCAGACTGGAACCATGGGGCCCTAGATAGAGGGCAAACCTGAGATGATAACCAGTCCAGCATAGCTCGGGCCTGGGGTTGGGGGATGGGTGGAGACCATGCCCACGATGACTCCTGGCAGGTGCCACAATGCACAAGGGAGGCATAGCACTCCTGAGACCACTCTTGAGATGATCCCAGACACTCAGAGATCCTTTAGCCCCACTAAAAGGAGCACGCAAGTGGTGAGCGAATGGAAAGAAAGAGAAACAGAAGGCTGTGTCGTAAGAGTGAGAGAACAGGAGAGCAGGCCTTGCTCCTTGCCCGGGCAGCAGGGTAGAGCTGACCCTGATTGTGGGGACTGAGGATGAGGCAGCCCTGACGGGATGAGAGTAAAAGAGCCAAAGGGCTGACCAGGTTGGTTCCTCTTAGGCCCAGATCCAGGGCTTTGAATTGGTCTACCCCATCTATCCCACCAATGAACTGCTAGAAGTGTGTGAAGGGACCAGTCCTCCAGATCTAAAACTACAGGATCTCTATGACATAGGGCGACAAGAGACTATCTGAGAGGAGTCCCAGTGATGGTTTCAGTATTAGTAAAGGAGCAGAAGCCAGAGGTCTTGTACCAGGATGAGTCATTGAAAGGGACATTTGCCAACAAAGGCATGTGGACAAAAGGATATACTGTGGGACACACTGTGACACAGTACAGTTTCCACAATGAGATTTTCCCTCCCCTCTGTTGCAGGTCGAGATTGCAAGGGTGGTGGGTGGCTATAAGGGAGGGAGAGATGAGTGGGACTGGGGCACATGGTGTGAAACTCACAAAGAACCAATACAAAGTTTAAAAATGTTAATTTAAAAAGAAACATCTAAATCCTTAGTAAGTCTGTCAAAGAAAAATCAAATAAGGCAAAAAGCTCTCCCAATTAGAAATCAGTGAAAGCAACATACCCACAGGCATTGAAGGGAATACAAGGGTAGCACTGCAGTTTGAAAGTCTAGAGCAAGAGCTTCCAATTTATGATACATGGGCAAATCTGGCCACTGTGGCTAGGGTAATAAACACACAAAAAGAATGAGGTTTACAAGTTTTGTTTTTGTTTGTTTGTTTTCTCTGTCATCCACTGGGTTTCCTTGGGTTACTCCCAACTGGGTAGATGTGACACTATCCACCTGAACCCAGTAACTCCCCAGGACCTCTGTCACAGAAGACAGTTACTCTCCCCCACCCACCCACCATTGGCTCCCCAAGTATGAGAACTTCACCGGGAGAACCAGAGCACCAGAGCTGTGCAGAAGCCTAAGACAAAGCTTTATTTGAGGCCTGAATGTCTGGGCTGTTTCCATCAGCACAGCACAAAGGGAGTCTAAGGTATTATAGGGTGGGTTAAGTTGGGAGAGAGGGCGGTGCTAAGGAAAAAGGAAGTGCAGTAAGCAAGAATTCTTTAGGAGGAAACTTCTGCTGTTAAGATATCAGCATATAGAAGCAGATGCTCATGGCCAACCACTGAGCTGATCTTGGGGTCCTCAATAGAGGAGTTAGAGAAAGGACTGAAGGAGCTGAAGGGGTTTGTAACCCCATAGGAAGAACAACAATATCAATCAACCAGAACTCCTAGGGTCTAAACCACCAACCAAGGAGAACACATGGCTCCAACCATATATGTAGCAGAGGATGGCCTTGTTGGGCATCAACGGGGGAAGAGGCTCTTGGTCCCATGAAGGCTCGATGCCCTAGTGTAGGAGAATGTAAGGGTGGGGAGGTGGGAGTGGGTGAGTAGGTGGAGGCACACCCTCATAGAAACAGGAGCAGGGGGGATGGAATAGGATGTTTCTGGGGGGGGTGTTGGGAAAGGGGATAACATTTGAAATGTAAATAAGTAAAATATCCAATTAAAAAAAAAAGATATCAGCACACTGTGGTCAGGCTGCTCTGCTGAGATACAGGTCAGGTAACCTTTGACAGGTGCAGAACAGTCAGTTTCTATTTTCTCAAAGGGTCTGGTTCCCACATGGGTCATCCATCTTGGTTGATTCCGTCTTCAGTCAGCATAACAACGTGAAGCTGGGGCAGCCCTTGAATCCCTCCTCCCTCTATGACAGAATGCCTACTGGTTTAGTCTTGTGTGGGTCATATGCTCACAATCACGGATGTTGTGAGTTCATGAGTGTCACAACCATGTCATGTCTACTACAGAACAATTTTAATATCGCAGTTCGAACCAATCTTACTGTAGTTTTCTTTGTTTTTTGTTTGTTTGCTTGCTTGTTTGTTTTGGCAGTTTAGGGGATCAAACTCAAAGTCTGAGCTACTCCCCAGCCTAAATTCAACAAGCTCATTCATTCTCTCTTTCTCTCTCTCTCTCTCTCCCCTTTCTTCCTCTATTCTTTTTCTTTGTGTAGCTCTGGCTGTCTTGGAACTCACTCTGTAGACTAGGTTGTCCTTGAACACAGAGACCTACCTGCTTTGGCACCCAGAGTGTTGGTATTGAAGGCATGTGGCACTACCTCCCAGGCCTGAAATCAATCCAACTTTAAAAAATAACACAAAGATTTTGAATAAAATATTATCAATTAAAAGAGGGACATATCTCTAACAATGCATGCAGCAATCAGTGGTAATTTTGTTCAAGCAACCCAAAGGTTATTCAACAACAGAAAGCATACTAGAAAAAAATGTCATTTTATTAATACATTAAAAAAGAATTTGGTAAACACCACTAAAATCACACACACACACACACACACACACACACATATATGTATGTATATGTTGTATGTATATGTACATACACACACATATATATATATATATATATATATATATATGTTTTTTGTCATTGTTATCTTTCAATATTGTATTAGAGTAGTTTCAAAGTAGTAAATGCAGTAAGAGAAAAAAGTAAAAGTAAAAGATATTAAATATCTTTTGGAAATAGGATGATAAAAGGATGCTATCTAATATTCTCACTGTATAGTGGTTTCCTCAATAAGGTGACAGGCTACTGAAAAATCGTTGGTAAGAAAGTTGCCGAGCCTTGGAATAAGCCTGCAATGAAACCAGCTAGTCTCCATTTTGTCAGTAACCTCTCAAAAAGCAAAGGGAAACACCCTCTAGCAAAAGTACAAACTCTAGGAAATGCTTATAAACACAAAAGTAAGTAAAATTTCCATAAGTTTAGGTGGCTGTAAGTTCACCTTAGAGCTGGTGAAGCCTATGACTACATGTAAATGATTACATAAAGTTCAATGAAAAAATTTCAGTGGACAAATGGCAACATTACAGACATTACTGTCATGATGAGAGATTCATGCTTTAATCAACCAAGAACTTTAAAAATGAATAAAATGAGGCTATACAGTGAAATGCTGTCTCAAACAAACAAACAAACAAACAAACAAGCAATCAGCATAAAATGGTACAAAAAATGCAAACGGTTAAGCAGATAAAAATAAGGCTACATGGTCCATAATTCAAGTTCAAGCATTCAACAAACATGAAAATGTCAAAACCAACAGCATCTAGGAAAATCATGAAAACAGCAATCTGAGGTTGTTTCCCAATGTTCAAATAATTGGAAAGATAACAGTTATTGCTGGTTGATATGTAAGGGAGGAGTATTCCCATGCAATGCATTGGGATTGTCAATGTTATGATCTTTTTTTTTGAAGAATCATGTGGCAATGTTATATTATAAATACAGACAGCATTTGTGTCCAAGATTTCATAGTAGGAGATCTGTATTTAGCCACTGAAAATTTCACCCTACAGTCACATATGTAAAAAATTATTATCTGTTGTTACCCCAGCAGGAGAGAGAGAGAGAGAGAGAGAGAGAGAGAGAGAGAGAGAGAGAGAGAGAGAGAGAGAGAGAGAGAGAGAGAGAGAGAGAGAGAGAGAGAGAGAGAGAGAGAGAGAGAGAGAGAGATGCTTAGTTTTTAAAGAAAATACTGGGCATGGCATTAGCAGAAAAACTACCTGTCTGACTAGGTCTCTTCCACAAGAAATTGTAGTCAACCAAGATGTGTGTAATAATCTATGCATTTGTATTTGTATCTGGTTATATAAACACAGAGAAAAACTCAGGACTACTAGCCTTTATATACATACTTCCTAAGTAAGAGAATGACAGAGATAGAAATTGAACTAGAATACTTCTGTGTTTATGTATGCTTGGACAGATATGCTGTTTTAAGAGAAAGCACAGAACTGGGAACAGAAGATAAATGTGAACAGTCAACATCCTTCATCTTCTGTGCCGGTATTTAAATTTCAAACTCCCCAGACGGCACCTGATAACGTTTCCAGTAAGGGTGTGGTACTGTTTAAGTCCCGATGACTATCAGTGCGGGTACAACGTGAACTTCAGTGCAGCCTAGCTCCGGGGATTACTGATGCTCAACCTTAGAACGTGCCGTCTTCAGAACAGTGCTTGGGATTTAGACTTGTTCCCTTGGGCTTGATTCCTCTTATTGCGCTTGCCCTGTGCTGTCTTTCTCTGCAGACTCATGGCCTGCCGGGAAAGGAGTAACAGGCCCACGTCCACTCAGATGCTGTCTTTTTGGTGCCTCTCAAACCTGGACATATGTCAGGCTCACTTGGAATCTGTAAAAACAAAGACTTCTCGGCCTCCCTTTTACTGCTCTGATTCTGTAGGTCCTGAATGGGGTCTGAACAGTTTGAACTTCTCCCTGTATGTGCTGCTGCCTGTGGTCCAGGACTGTAGGGAAAATTTCCCCTAGTCAATTGAATGACTAATAAAAAACAACAAGAAGCCAATTGCTGGGTGAAAAGGAGGAGGCAGGCCATCCAGGTCCTAGAGAGGAAGAGGGGACTCAGGAGGAAGAAAGTGCCTTTTTGTACAGGCGAGGCAGGAGCCAGACTGTTAGACCGGGAGAAGGCTTCCACCACTGGAAGATTTCCAACATAGAATTGTTGATGAGTTTAGGGTGATAGATTCCATATGCAGGGCTTGTGTCATCTGTTGACTTTAAACTAAGATTGTCTGGTGTTTTCCATTCGCAGCTATGCAGGTGGGCCGGAGGGAAAGGACATAGATGGGGTGGAATTTGGCCAGGCTTTGGAATGGGAAGATTGGGCAAAGGACTGAGCTCCAGGGAAGATGTAATCAGGCTGGCAAGGGTGCCCACAGCTGGCCGTAGGAGCTGAGAGAGAGAGAGAGAGAGAGAGAGAGAGAGAGAGAGAGAGAGAGAGAGAGAGAGAGAGAGACAGAGAGAGAGAGATCTTGGAGCTCTGGAGAGGCAGAGCTGGCATTTGTGGGAGAGGTGTTGACTAGGAGAAACCTGCATCTTGGTCTCAGGCTATGCACTGGGCTAGGAACAGCCTGAGACCATCAGTGTCAGTGCATAGCCAGTTTAGTGTGGTTTGTTTTTACAACCACATGCTATACAGGACCACACTTTAGAGACCATCAAATTAATTCATTCTTTCCCTTGAAATTTGTTTTTTTGCCTCATAGGTAAAGTGAAAATACTAAGAGGCTTATATACTCTATTGGAGTTGGAAAGACTTACTTAGCATTCAATCTTTTCTTTGCAGACAATGAAACAATGATTCAAAGAGCTCAGGAAACCACTGCTCACTAAGTTAAGCTAGAAACTAGCCTGGTCATTTGAGTTCTAGTGCAGCTATTTCATTCTGTCTGTATCTAATACTTTTTGGCTGTTGAATGTCCTGTAAGGATCTATGTGTTGAAATTTTGGGCCATAGGGTGCAGGTGTTGATATTTAGGATTGGAACCTTTTGAGTAGTCTTCAGGTCATTGTAGCATGTCTTTCATGAGGATGGTGGTAGTAGGACACTACTATATATGTGAAGTGGAAACTTAAGGGTTCCACTACAGAGAAAGTCAGTTGGGTGGTGTTTTACTGGGGCAAGCACGTGAAGGAACGTTGAAACTGAAGTGGACATGGGCAAAAGGCTTAGGAAGACTTGTGAAGGAATGTTTCACTGAGGCAGACACAGGTGAAAGGATGGTTTGCTAACCCAAGCACGTTAAAGGCCATTTGATGAAGGATTCTTTGCTAACAACACACATGTATTGGTCCACCTTACACTGCATAGTTGAGAAGCTTTTATCAGGACTCCAGAGAGAGAAACACACCGAAAAACTTCTGGTGGTGTGCTGCAGTTTCTTGCCGCTTCAGTAGCCTGGGGCTAATTGATAAAGTGATGTCAGTTGAGACAGACTCAGGTGCAGAAGCAAGACACAGGCTGAGGCAAGACTGGTGGAGGGTAACATTTGGAGGGAATATAAAAAGGACTTGACGGATAGTGATGGAGGCTGAGCTAGGCTTGCTTATAGAGCTGGCTGTGCAACACTTGGTGGTCTCACGTCTTTGCTGATCTTTGCTTCATGGAGAGAGGCACAGCTGAGAAGTTTTCCTGATTTCTGTTGGCCCTGGTCCCTCCTGTTTACTTGTGCAGAGGCCGAGGGCTGGCTGTCTTTGCTAGGTAGTGCCAGCACTGTTACTATCCCAACACTACTGAACTGGACTGCTGAGCTATCCGTAAAACGTTTATGAGTGGATAGAGCTGCTGTTGCTAACCTGTGAACTGAACTGCTGATTTCCAGACAACACCGATGAGAGTTACTCCAAAGAACCATTTCTAAATAGGTCCACTTCCTGTGTATCCTTTCTTTCCCACGTCCCCTGGTGGGTGGTGGCTAAAGGGAGTTTAAAACATTGAAGAACCATCATTAAAAACAGGCCTTGAAAAGTTTAAAGTTACGCCTTTGCTTTTGGGATCCTAACATGGGCAGTTTGCTCTACAGGATACCCTCCAAAATTGGCTTTGGTTCACCTTCTGGGGTCCACGGAGTGATGAGTTCTTTCAGTTTTTATACCAAAACCATGAGCCAAATAAACAGTTTTCTCTCATAAGTTCATTATGTCAGATATTTTATTATAGTAATATGGAGTTGTTGTTGGCACCATAGCTTATTGGGTTATGAGATAATGCTGATAAAAAGGGCTCCACTAAATCCTTACAAAGCAAAAATAATAGTTACCTTTTACTGAGTCCTAACAGCTAGTGTGAAGGAAGGCTTTCGTTATCTGATTAGCAATACTCTTCTTTCATGGTTCTGTTCTGAACCAGTTAGTAAAGAACACAAAACAGATGCCAGATGAAAGGAAACCAACTGATAAATACCAAAAAGCAGATGCTAGGAGGAGATTTGATTATCGACAAACACAGCTTGAAGGAGGTTTATCTACTGATAAGAGACTCAAAAATGCTAAACTCAGAAATTAACATGGCAAATGAAGATTTTTTTCTTCATAATTCATTCCTTTTAAGGCATTGTGCTTGCATCTTTGATCTAATATCCATCCCCCCAGTTTCAAGAATTACATTATATTATTGTCATTATTTTTGACTGCTGAGTTAAACAGAACCTCAGGAAAACTTAGCCATGTGTCTAAGACCTGGAAGTCATCCTGTAGTCAAGTCTAGCTTTGAACTCCCAGAGATTCACCTGCCTCTGCAGCCCGAGCCCTGGAATTAAAGTTGTGTGCCACCACACTCTGCTTTATTGGTTTCTTTTCTTGTTGCTATGGTGAGACAGCTGACAGAAGCCGCATATAGAAGGGAAGGTTTTGCTCATGGTTTCAGAAGGATTCCAGTGCAGCATGGCAAGGAAGGCATGGTGAGTGGTACATGATAGTGGAGGATGCTATGGAGACATTGTAGCTAAGTGTCAGTGGAAGAACAAATATGTATATCTCCAAAGGCCCTCCCCTACTGACCCACTTCTACCTGCTAGACTTCATGTCCCAAAGGATCCTCAATATACAAACCCAATGCTACCTATTAGGAGCAAAGTGTTCAAACACGAATCTACAGAGAATGAGTCCTACTCAAACCATAACACTTCTCCCTGTTTCCTACAGGCTCACAAACAACACAAAATGCATTTAGTTCAGTTTTGAGACTCTCATAGTTATATTTTACATGTCCATTCTTTTATTGGCATAGATTAATTATATAAAATAATGGCTTACATTTCCCATATGTATGCCTTGTGATCATATTCATCCCCCATTAACCTCTTGTTCTTCCTTTACAGTTTTAACAGTATCAGCATTGTTCAGAACTATGATATCTTTCTAAGACTCCGCAGTCTCATGGTAGGGAACCCCTGTTATATATTTCCTTTGGGCATGATGCATTGGACTAAGTAGTTATTAAAAGAAGAAGGGATAGGGAGGTAGAGGGTGGGTTTAGGATGAGTTACAGGTTACAGGGGTAATAGAGTATGAATACTATTTAAGTTATAGTGTATGAAGTTTTCAACAAATAAATATAAGTATTTTCTTTAAAAACTTATAAGAACAGGAAAGATGTTTCAGTGGATAGCAGTGCTTATTGTTCTTGCAGGAGACCTAAGTTCTCCCTACACATGTCAGGGGGCTCACAACTTCTTGTAACCCCAGGTAAAGGGAATCCACACCCTCTTCTGTATTCTTGCTAGAATACAGAATACCTGCACATATGTGGCACATTCTCTCTTACAAATACATATGAATATAAATAAGTAAGTCTTTAGAAAGTTTTATACTTCCAATATACTATGGCAAAGAATAAATCTTCCCATTCTAAAGGGGAAGATTTGTGGCATAGCAAAAAAAAAAATTACTGGAGCCAAGCAAGAATGCTATAGAACAGGAGAAACAATAATCTCTATAGCTACTTGCCCAGCGTTCTGGGTGGGTGGCATCTGAGCTCTGATGGGCTTGACCTTGTTTTGAAACCACATGTAGTATCTTTCTCCCTGTTTGATGCCTGCAGCTTGGCAGGTGTCCCATGTTCCTGCTATCTCGAACACATTGATATCTGTATTGCCATTTAGGATGCACCTCTACAGGTGTATCTATGCTAATAATTCACATTTCGCTGATTCAGGAGATCCATGCAGAGAGTTCTACTTTGTTAAATGTCTTCTACCCTCATAGACTTGCTTGTATTTTAGTTGTTTTTTGTTTTTTTTGAACATTGGTGAAAGTTTCCATAACTTTCATAGTTCTTGATATATATATATATATATATATATCCAGAAATCTAGTTGCGCCCCTTTGGACAATGGCTACAGGGGCATCTAACAGCCTGTATATCTGAATCTTGGAAAACATGGCCCTAAGTTGTTCCTTTACAGGAAGGCACCACTTCAACTCTACTATTTTATGGGGGTTTTGGGGAAGTTCTTTCACATGCATTTTACATTTTGTACCCCAGAGCCTTTGACAAACAGGATGTCTCCTACCCATCCAGTCATGGTTAGGATTTCTTCTACCTATTCAGTGCACAGTGTTTGCTTTATGTTTAATTGTGCTGAGTATTTAGCCACATCTCCATTCGTTCTGTCCACAGCTTTAAACACACTCCCAAACTGCACATTTGAAACATCTTTTTTGCTACACCTTTTGTCCTGTGTTCTTACAGTAAATCTTGTTGGAAGCAACAAACAATAACCGTGCCACAGCCTGACTGTTAGGCCCTACTGTGATTTCCTCCACCAAAGTCAGGACATTTGAATTCAACCTCCCTCACCTTTTCACGACCTGGATAAAGCATAGCTAGATTGTTACATGAGTGACACAATCTCTAGTCGAGTCCTGGCATCCGTGTGAAACCTCACAAGCATGGCTATCACTGTCAGCCTTTTCATTTTCTGGAATACTGAACTTCTGCTGTAAAGGCTCATTAAGTCAGCTTAGAGCATTCTGGGATTTCCCTACCCTGCATCTCCAGACCTCCACATTCCTCCTGCAACCTAGTCCCAAAGGCCTAAGAACCTCTCGGCCAGTTTTAACTGCAACAACACTCCTATTTATGGTATCAATATCTGTATTAACTATGTTTCTTATCACTGTGCCAAAAGGACCGACAAAAGAAACCTAAGATTTTTTGTTTTGTTTTGCTCATGAATCCAGAGGGATGTTAGTTTGCCATAGGGGAAAGGCATGGTAGTAGAGACATGTAATAAAGACTCGTTTACACTGTGACTGCAGATTAGGAAGCAGAGGGTGCAGGCTGGGACCAGATGTGAGTATAACCTTCAAAAACCTGCCCAGGGACGCCCCAAGTCTCCAAAGTCATGCAACCTCTTGCAGTAGTGTCAGCAAGGAACCAAATATTCCAACACAGGAGCCTATGTGGCAGTAGTGTCAGCAAGGAACCAAATATTCCAACACAGGAGCCTATGTGGGGGGCATTCCACATCTGCTCCACAATACTGCCCTTAAACTATGCTTGTTTTTCATTCCCTCTTGTGAACATTCACTTCTAGGCACATTTCATCAATGCCTCCATGGGCTATATGCAACCAAAGACTCATTACTAAGAAGAGATTTACATAGTTATATACTCTTGTGGGAGTCAGAGAAGCAGTTTCTTGGGGACTGGTGTGTCTGTTGCAGATGGTGGTCTGAAGCCACTAAGGCAGCAGGGTAGACAAATAAATGTTTGTAAAGTGTGGGACAAACTTAAAAAAAACAGGGACAAGTCCTGTCTGTCTTTGAGCAACAAGAACCACGGAGGTGTGGGCAAACTATAGAAGAGATGACATGTTCCTGTGATTCAAAATTGATGACATAGATGCTAGCAGAACAGTGGCTACGTGCGTGGGCTACAGTGTTCAGTACATTACGTTGAACACCGTTCCTTCAGCAAGTTTTGCTGCTTTGGTTTTCCAAACTTCGCCCAGATTTCGTTGTTCAAGGCATCCTTACCTAAGAGTGTTAAAATCATAGTATTCTGGGAAATGTAGTTACAACTGGACTAAACTGGTCATACAAAAATAATACATGCAAAGAAATACAGCATGCAGACCAGTACGATGTAAAAAAATTATGTTAATCACCAGTTTTACAGAGGTCTTATTAAAAAACAAATTTAAATTATATAAATTTAAGGCATACCATGTGAATTTTATTTTCAGTTCTGAGGCTCTCACCCAGAGCTCCACAGAAGCCAGGAACTCATTCATTAAGCTACATTCCCAATTCAACAGTATGATAGGTTTCATATGTATACATTGCAAAATCAATGAATCCATCACTCCATGTAATTATTTTCTGTGTAGTGTGAATATTTAAGGTCTGTCCTAGAAGCAAATTTTAAATATACAATGCAGTATTATTAGTTATCATAAGCAAAATATAATTTAGATTTTCAGAATTTATTCATTCTATAAATCTGAAGTTGTGAACAAGAGGTCAGTTGATTCCCCTTCATCCTAGCCCTCCCTAGTTCCTGGGAAACTGCTACTCTATTCTCTGCATCCACGGACTTGTTTTAGATCCCTTATTTCACTTATCTCAAAATATCCTTCTTTGGCAGGAGGCGTTTTATAGATGGAGAAAATAAGGTTTAGAAAGTATATGACTTCTCTATGGTACGAACTTACCTACGATATAATCTTAGTAAAGGATTTTGTGTTTAGATTTCTTTGACTTCAAACATATACTCTGTATCTGGGCACAGCGGTTCATGCCTGAAATATCAACTTCTTAGAAGTGGAGGCGGGAGAATTACTTGACATCAGTCTGGTCTCAAACATACCAAGACATGCTTTCAAACACCAGCCTAACCAGACCAAAGCTCTGAAGTGTCAGTCAGTGAGTGATAGAATTCTCTGTGTGCTCCACTGCGCTACTTTAAGAGGGGCAATACCAGTAATAGAAAGTCAGGGTATCATGCGAGATTGTTCCTGGCATGTCTAGACATCCCCCTTTCTCATGATGCTTTTCTTAGTTCTTATATTTTTTAAAAGTGTGTGTGTGTGTGTGTGTGTGTGTGTGTGTATGTGTATGTGTGCATGTACACGCATGCTTTCACATAGGTATTGGTGCTTGGAGAGGCACTTAGTTCTTCTGGGACCACCAGAAGATATGGATGCTGGAAAGTTAACTTGGATCATCTACTAAAGCAACAATTGCTTTTAACAGCTGAACCCTCTCTAGCCCTCCCCCCTTTCTACCTTTTTCATTCTGTAGATCAGTACCTCTTCCCTAGGGCACTGTGGGTAGATGATAATTCTATTGAATAACCCTTCCCATAATGTCTATTTCTTCATAGGTCTGAGATGGCAGAAAGTTGCAGAAAGAATTCTCCCTCCTCAGCAATGCCATCTATTCACTCTTCATGCTCTATTGCTCCAAGGAGGAGGAACAGTATCATCCTGAGAAAGGATTCACCTTGCAGAAAGGAACTTTATTGGCCACTGGGAAATGAATGTGCGTGAGAAAAGAGGAATCAGAACGTGCATCTCATTAGTGTGAGAGCCAGTGGGTGAAAGTGTTCATCCAGGTCACCAGGTTTCCAAGTAGCAGCTGGGTGCCTTGGTTTTGATTTTTGGTTTATAAACATTTTCTCTGCCTGTCAGTTCTCCAAATGGAGCTAAATTCATCTCCGTGTCAGCTGGGGTGTAAGAGCCCCAGTAAATATGTCAAAGCTGAGAAGAAAGCTCCATTCAGAAACTGGCACAAAAGAAAGCGCTTTATTCTTGTCACAGTCTGGACAGTACTGGCTGAGGTATCGCCTAATGGAACATTAAATGGAAAATATCTCCCTCTTCCTGGAGCATCTGCTGAGTCCTGAAGCTGAAGACACTGGTTGATAAATGCTCACTTTCTTCGTAAAGAAAGCTGTCAATCACTTCTCTATACAAGACTTGCTAAGAGATTTCTACTGACTCCCATCCATCTCTACATGTGCATTGAAGAATACCTTCAAAGTTCATTATGACAAAAAAGAAAGAAAGAAAGAAAAGAGAGAAAAGAAAGAGAGAAAGAAGAGAAAGAAAAAATAACCTAAGATGGGGTTCTTCCAGAAGTAGACCCACAGTCCAAGGAATGTATAAGTAATTTACTAAGAATATACTTTCAGGAGAAGACAAGAGAGTGAGAAGTTGCCCATAGAAGAAGGCCTAGATATTGAAGGGCAAGTCTCTGGATCAGACTGTTGGATCCCTGCAGAATTCATTGGGCAAATGGCTTCTTGAGTCTATTTCTAGGCAAAGGAGCTGATACTATATAGTTGCTTCCACACAGGACCTTCTTTGCTTCTGCTGCTCAAGAATGAGCCTCAAGTGGTCATAGATACTTGTTTTATCAGGAAAGTATTACAGATGCTGGAAGATGAGCCGATAAATGGAATCTCAAGGGACTTGATTATGGTACAAGCAGCAATGTCTTCTATAGACAAGGGTTGTGAGTAGAAGGTCCTTCTTCCTACTCTAATGCCAGAGTCAAAAGAGACTGTTATATGACCACCACTCATGGAGATGGGCTATCTGCGACTGCAGGACCTAGCTTCCCTCGTGTTGTATAGTAGGATGCTTGCCCAAGTGTAAGAATTTTTGGATAGAATTGAATTTTCCTCTAGGCTAGAGAGGAGCTTTGTAAAAATCCTGGGAGTGACTTGCATTTTTGTTTCCTAGATTTTGTGGTGTCAAGACTGAAGAAGCCTTAAAAAGGAGAGGTTTATAAAGATAAAATAAAGAGACAAAGAAGAATTAGAATGCTATGCATATTTTATTGCAAGCTATATAACATAGTACTCAAGGGAATAGACTTGTATTGGTTACTGAAGTTTGATTCACTGTCCTACTGTTCAGTAGCTATGGATTCTTAAACAAATTTCCTATCCTACCAGTGTTTCAATTTTCTTTTGAGAAGAGTGGAGATGATGTTCCATTAAAGTTCTTTTAAGTATGCAAGTTTTTAATTTGCCATATATTCTTTACACCTAACACATTATATACCTAATACATATCATGTAACTCATGTCATGTAGGTTAGATATAGATAGTTGAAAGACATTGTGTTATTAGGCATCTTACTCCAGGGTTATGGTTTCAACTATTATGCCATACTTTCAATTCAAAGTGTGTGTGTGTGTGTGTGTGTGTGTGTGTGTGTGTGTGTGTGTGTTTGCACCATCCTTTAGCTCAGGCTAGCCTCAAACTCCCAATACTCCCAATCTTACGTTCATTTCTATATTGCTAAGATTATTGGTATGTACCACCATGCCTGACACATACTCTAAACAATAAACTACTGACTGTAGGGGTCACCATCTGGACTAAATCTCAGCGTAGATGCTTTGGCTATCTATGTGGCATTGACAAATGGCTGACACTTTTCAATATTAGAGTCATATCTTCATTATAGGTTAGAAAAAATAACATATTTAAAAACTATAACAGAATCCCTAGCATAGAAAAAAAATACTCAACAAGATACTATCACAGCACTCTTTAAAATTCCCCTCATCTTATATTATTTCCACCGCTTCTTCTGAGATACCCTTTAAATTTGGGGGGTGAAGAGCATGATATAGACGTTCCACTAGGGCTAAGCACTCAGTCACCTGTTCTCAGCGTTTTGACTAGTCATGAGTCTAGTCATGAGTCTAGTTAGTAGTCATTGACTACTGCCCACTGCAAAACGAAGCTTCTCTGACCAGGCTTAGTAGCAGCACAAATCTATGGGTATAAATATACATATTCAGAAAGAAATTTGACAACATGATTGTTTAGAAAAGGAGTAAGTTCTCTGTCCCAGGACCTATCACTTCCTGAGCCATGTATTTCTGATTAGGCTTATAATACCAGACATTAAGTCCTCCTGTGAGGCAGGATGTATATCCAATCAGAAAGTGGTTACTGCCATCACTATTTGAATCGATTGGCATTATTTCTCAATTTGTTGATGAACCAACCAACAATCACAACAGTTTGAACTGGTGTTATTTAAGGATTTGTATAGTTTCTATGAAGTCAGGCAGTTCTGGGATATTTTGTATTTATTTCTATTTCTTTTTGTTTCTGTTGTTTTTATTAAATATTTTCTTTATTTATATTTCAAATGTTGTCCCCTTTCCTGGTTTTCCCTCTAAAAGCCCCCTATCCTCCCTCACCCCCCTGCTCACCAACCCACCCCCTCCTGCTTCCTGGTCCTGGCATTCCCCTATACTGGGGCATAGAACCTTCACAGGACCAAGGGCATCTCCTCCAATTGATGACTTACTAGGCCATCCTCTGCTACATATGCAGATAGAGCCATGAGTGCCTCCATGTGTTTTCTTTGATTGGTGGTTTAGTTCCAGGGAGAATTGGGGGTACTGGTTAGTTCATATTGTTGTTCCTCCTATAGTGCTGCAAACATCTTCAGCTCATTGGAGTACTTTCTCTAGCTCCTTCACTGGGGACCCTGTGCTTCATCCAGTGGATGGCTTTGAGCATCCACTTCTGTATTTTTCAGGCACTGGCAAGCCTCTCAGGAGACAGCTTTATCAGGCTCCTATCAGCAAGCTCTTGTTGGCATCCACAATAGTGTCTGGGTTTGTTTATGGGATGGATCCCTAGGTGGGGCAGTCTCTGGATGGTCAGTCCTTCAGTCTGTGCTCCAAACTTTGCCTCTGTAACTCTTCCCATGGGTATTTTGTTCCCTCTTCTAAGAAGGATCGAAGTATCCATACTTTGGTCTTCCTTCTTCTTGAGTTTCATGTGTTCTGCAAATTGTATCTTGGGTATTTTGAGCTTCTAGGATAATATACATGTATCAGTGAGTGCATATCATGTGTGTTCTTTTGTGATTGGGTTACATCACTTAGGATAATTTCTTCCAGATCCACCCATTTGTTTAAGAATTTCATAAATTCATTGTTTTTAATAGGTGTGTAGTACTCTATTGTGTAATTGTACCTCATTTTCTGTATCCATTCCTCTGTTGAGGGACATCTGCATTTTTTTCAAGCTTCTGGCTATTAAAAATAAGGCTGCTATAAATATAGTGGGGCATGTGTCATTAGTATAAGTTTGAGCATCTTCTGGGTATATGCCCAGGAGTGGTATTGCTGGATCTTCCATTAGTACTATGTCCAATTTTCTGAGAAACCACCAAACTGATTTCCAGAGTGGTTGTATCAGCTTGCAATCCCACCAGCAATGGAGGAGTGTTCAACAGATTGGGAAAAGGTCTTTACCGATCCTAAATATCCAATATATACAAAGAACTTAAGAAGTTTGACTCCAGAAAACCAAATAACCCTATTTAAAAATGAGGTACAGAGCGAAAAAAAGAATTCTCAGCTGAGGAATACTGAATGTCTGAGAAGCACCTAAAAAATGTTCAGTATCCTTAATCATCAGGGAAATGCAAATCAAAACAATCCTGGCATTCTACCTCACACCAGACAGAATGGCTAAAATAAAAAATTCAGGTGACAGCAGATGCTGGCGAGGATGTTCAGGAGGAATACTCCTCCATTACTTATTTCTATTTCTTAAAAATCCCAATGACAAGGTTGCTTTTCTCCTTGCGTGACTATTCAGCCTTTACCCCCACTGCCAGCTGTAGGAATCTGTAACCACTGGATGTACCATTTTTTGGCTTCTTGCTGCTTTCTGCCCTCCTTTCACTTTCTTCCTCCTACCCTGAGAAGTAGAGGGACCCTAGAGATGTTTTCCTGGCATTAAATATTATTTGCAATCAAGGAAGCCTTTAGATATTGGTTATTTGCTACAAAATGAAATTCATGCCTGTAGATATTTAT
Source organism: Mus pahari (assembly GCF_900095145.1). Classification (NCBI taxonomy): domain Eukaryota; kingdom Metazoa; phylum Chordata; class Mammalia; order Rodentia; family Muridae; genus Mus; species Mus pahari. The sequence goes on from NC_034592.1 coordinate 79,740,503, forward strand.
TGATTTCTTTTTTCAAGCCAATACCTTAGAAGATTTATTTCTTTGTCTCTGGAACCCAGAAAATGATCTAGCCTGTTCTAGTCCACAGTACAGTTCCAAGTCATAAACATTCTAATAAACAATAACATTAATAGCTACTCTATAGCAAGCATAGTTCATATGGATCTTACTGGCTCTTCACAAACTGCCAAGCAACAGCTATGATCAATTTTATAATTGTGTTGATGGAGAAACCAAGTCTATTCTATAGAGCTATACAGCTGGCAAGAGCTGGTGATATGGATCAGTGAGCCCGAGGTCTTGCTCTGCAAGCACCAGGACCTTAGTTTAAACCTCCAGCACCCATGATAAAACCTAGGTGTGGCTGTAAGTCTTGTAACCATAGAATATGTGGATGGAGAATGCTTGAACATGAAAGCTTGCTGGTCAGATAGCCCTGTCCAAACTGCGAGCTTCCAGTTTAGTGAGAGACTCTATCTCAAAAATATAAAGTGGAGAGTGATGGAGAAGGGCATGTAGTGTTCTTCTCTGGAATCCTCATAGATTGGCACACATAGTCATATATTCCCCCACACTCACATATACATATCAGACAACACAGACACATAGACACACACACAGACACACACAGTCATACAGACACACACAGACACATAGACACAGGCACAAAGGCACACAGGCACACAGGCACATAGAGACAGATGGGATTTGAACCTAGCCATGTTTGCATCTAAAGATTTTCTTTGAACATTTTACATTATTGTATGGCTTATTATTTGTTGTATAACTTAAAACAGTAATTACTTGTTATATGTGGCCCATCTACAATCTCATGTATGAACTGAGAGATTTTTCTGGCCTAGGAATAGGAATCTATTTTCTAATCTCTACAGATAGCATCTCTTCTGTTTTCACCATTAAACTCGAACTAAGATGGCTCACTTAACATGAAACTTGACTGGTCATTTGATGGGGCTCCCTGACTCCCTGGAAGGTACTCCAGGCTTAGTCAGCAGATGATGACAGGGTTCAAATACACTAAGAAAGTAGCTGAGAGTGCAGTATTACTCTTCAGGTATGTATCCTGCAAACCATGCCTCCTGGTTAAGGTAAGTCATCTGGTCTACCCAGATTCAAGGATAGAGAATTCTATTTTACTGCCCAGTGGTAGACAAGGTATTGATGCAGCCCATTTTTCAGTCCACCATACTTATGATTTATTAGTTCTCCCAATATGGGGAAGAAGGCTACTTTGCAATTTGCTTGCAGATA
>NC_034592.1:79742120-79751680 GCF_900095145.1 Mus pahari
GAGTCTAGGATGACCAGATAGAGTGGTCTTGTCTGTCACTGGAGTCTAGGATGACAAGGCAGCGCAGAGATCAGATTTGGCCTCCAGTGCATGAGGTTTTGTTCGGAGGACAGGTGCTTTCTTGGAGGTAGTGACTTTATCAGTTTTCTGAATAAGACTTCACATCACCTCTGCATCACTGCCCCACACCCTGCCAACAGGGATTTTGGCCCTGCTGGAGTCCCAGCTGTGAATCTGTTCCAGGAAACACAAAATTAACTTTATAGCCAGAAAGTACCAGACCTGTGGTGCAATGCAGCTTCTATCTACTTTGGGTGTTTAACATCCTTAGAACCAGAACTGCTAATTTTGTTCCATTTGGGAAGCTGTGTCTTACATCGCTATCGTCTTAATGAGCCCATTTACCCAAGCTTTTAATGGTGTGTCTTACATCCTTCTGTTAGTGGGCAAGGGGCTAGTGTGACACACTGTGGGTAGTGGGTTAGGGCTTTAGGTGGTGATGATGCAGCCTTGGATGCTGTCCAGGGGCTCCAGTCCATCCATCAAATTCCTGTCACTGGAAAAGAAAGGAGACAAAGTGCTTTAGTGTGTTTAGAAAGCTTAATATGTGTGCTCTGAGAAAGACTGTGTTCAAATTCTTGGTCTAGTATGGCTGCTCTTCCCCTCCCTCTCAGTTTCATAATCAGCAAAACTAAAACAATCATAAGGTTATTATGAGGATCAGATGACTAAAGGCATTACTAACTTACGACAGGGCTACATAGTAAGGAAAGGTATAGTGATATTTTCAATAGCATTAATATTTCTTATTAGCATTCACATTAGTGTTATTCAGCAATGATTCCAGCACCTGTTACATTGCTGTCCTTTCCCCTCAAGATTTTGGTTACAGCATGCTCAGACAGGCACACATTTTACCAAGGTTCATTTGAAGGCAGCTAATGTTCAGTACACATAAGAAAATCATTGTTTACCTTGTAAGACTGGGCACAACTCTCTAAAGACAACATGTAGGATTGTGAGTTACCTAGAGAGAAATATATGAAACAGCCTCTTCTCATGCTCCTATAGCCTCTAAATGTGGAATATACTCACTACTTCTCCAAGAGAATTTACAGTAGCCTCCATTGCCTTCAAGATGTCTAGAGTATGTATTTGTTCACTGTACAGGATAACCATGGAGTACTTAAAGCAACCATCTTTATAAAGAGAAATGTATTTATCTTATAGTAAGTGAGGCAGAAGGATAAGACACCTACATCAGTATAAGGACATATGTACAATGATCAAAGGACCTTCCATTAGGTCCTGCCTTTTAAAAGTCCATATTATCTTCTAGTATTGCTGCTCTGGGATCAAGTCTCTAATAATAGTAGGGCTCAAGGGATACCCAAGCCATAGGAATGTTTCCCAGAAGGGAAATCTAATGAGGAACTGAACTCCATATTCCTATTAGTCAAAGTTTTGAAGTCACTAAAGTACTTACTGGGGGCCCAGAACTCTGATAAGAAATAGTGTTAGCAGTTTTAATCCTGCCAATAATGTAATGAAAATGGTAGTGTTGTCAGCAGCAATGCTGTGAGTCAAATGTCTTTGCCAAGGTCATCTGATGATTGACAGTTCATCCAGATACTAAGCCAGATTCTCAGCCTCCAGGCCTTTGTTCTTAAGTAAACTGCCTTCTTGGCAGACAAGCTCATTTCTTCTCTGTCCTCAGTTAATTTCTCGACTGAAAGAAGCATGGAGTTTAGCTTGGTGTCATCTCTTGTCAAATAAAGACATTTCCTAGTGTCCATATGGCTAAGTCCTGGTTAGTGGGATGGTATAGATGCGGCATATACAAATTCTCAAATATATTCTTAAAGGGAAGGGTATGAGTGTCCTTCCTTTTAACTCTTTTTGTAGGAAGGATGTCATCATGGTGTCATCATAGACCAATCAAGATAACTTAGGGAATGTTAAGGAAAACCACAGAAGTTTGTAATGACAGATGCTGTGGACTGTGTGTGCACATGTAGATTATTATGAGAGAAGAGAGGAGCAAACTTTAATACCAAATTTTGGAACTCAACAACAATCTGACACATGCTAAGGTGGAAAGATAAGTTACACTGTTCCTTGACTTAGATCCAGGATTGTACGGATGGAGAAAGAGAACTGAACAGTGGCACACAGCTGTTGGTCTCTGACTGTGCATGTGATGTGGCCATCTGCTTCCTGCCTCTGACACCTCCACTTCTCCATCATAATAGACTGTGCACCTTTGAACTTTGAGCTAAAACAAACCCTTTCTCTTCTAGGTTGCCTCTATCAAGAGATTTTACCATAGCACCAAGAAAAGAAGCCAAGAGAGAGATTCCTAGCTAGAAAGTCTGGTAAAATATTAAATATGGTCTAATTTACTTAAAAAATTTATTTAGTACTCAGAAAATTCAAAATACACACATAAAAAAATCTAGCAAGGAAAAAAAGAAGTCTCCACAAAAGGGATAAATTAGGAGAGTCTTATGTAGAATTTACAAGGTGATAAATACTTATTAGAAAAATATATCTTGGGCAGATGTACCCTTAAAGTAATTGAACCAAAATCCTTGAAAAAATTCATTGGTGCTCCTATGTGGAAATGACAGCTGAAAGATGACACAGAAGGTAGGGTTGCTAATGACTCATATACAAATGAGTTGCATTCTTAAACACTTACAGGCCATTTGTTGTCAATATCGGGATGACTTCTGATAAACCATTGGACAATATAGAATAAAGCAGTGAAGCCTAGTGGAGCTTTGTCCATGTGGCTGAGACTGGCACAGTGGTTTTTGAAATGCTCCTGTAACATCAGGCAATCTAGGCCAATGTCTTAGGAGAATCAAGTCAAGTCAACAGTTGCTCTCTTTTGCTTCTCCATCTCTCAGATTTGTGCTCACATTTCTTTTACCCAGGCTGACACTTTGTTCGTCATTATAATATTTTTAAAAATCTCACAAAACCTAAACAAAGGACAACAACAAATTATAAGGTAAAAAACGGAACGTCGGGGACCACCTTTTACTCTTTGACCCTCATTTTTTTCATTGTACGCTGGTGATTATTTCTCCAAATTATTATTATTTTTATTTCATGAGCAGTAAGTGAGGCTGTGAACACCAACTGCCCAGCACAGTGCCTGGCAAAGAAGACAGGAAATCTAAGTTCCCTTTCAGCTTCTAGTCGCTAAATTGACTCTGAAATCATCAGCATAATGATTTTTTTCTTGGGTCATTTAGTCCACTTGCAAAAGCTGTGGCAGTTCCTCCAAGCCTCCTTACACAGTGGGAAAAGCACCCTATAATATAATTTGATTCTTTATTCTCAGCTACTCATCTTTGGAAAGTTGAGGACAATGCTGTATGTTTTTTTGTTGTTGTTGTAGTTGTTGAAAACTTCCTATAAACAGAAATATGGTTTACCACTGGTAAGAGTGGAAGGCTCAGCCACTCCCAGATTATGTTTGGCCCAGGTATTGATTCTTTCCTAATGGCTCTGGAAGCCAAAGCTGTTTATCTATTTTCCATTGAGACCAAAAGCTCTTCTGCTTCAGGGGTGACCATAGCTCCATTAGATTAAAACTTCAGACTTTAAAATAGGAATCCTGAGATCACAAGGCCACGGAGTGTCAGGACCCTGACTCTCAGTTTTTGCTTTCAGTATCCAACCTTGACCTTTATATTCACTGCTCCTCACTTACCAAACACCAGCTCACTGGTCAGCTCAGCCATACTTCAAATTGCAGTGTAAACAATGCTTCAGTGACCCCCCCCCCCAAGCCTTTAAGATGGATCATTCATCAGCGTGCAGTGGCTCTCTGCCATGGTGGTCTTACCATGGGTTACATGTGACTAAGATCAGGGGATGCCCTCTCCCCAGGATGATTAATCTTCTTTCAGCTCCAGGAAATTAGCATATGTATCTTATTGGGCCACTGGGTTGCAATGGCTATTAAGTTATAAAATAAGTAAATTATTATTGCAGGTCTGCAGCAGATCATTCTGAGGCCCTTGATGTTTTTAGGAAGGGGACTTAAGTCATCAGGGAAGTTTGACCTTCAGTTTCAATTGGAGAAATAGTTATTTTTTTTTAATTTTTGAAAATGAAAATAGCCTTATGTTTCTTTCTGATCACAAAGCTAATAAAAGTGCATGTTTAAATGTCAAAGAAGGCAGAAAATCATAAAGGAGAAAGGCAGCAGTAATTAAATCCCAATACCCAGAGACAATCACTGGTAATGTTTTGCTGTGTGTGAGTCAGACTTCCCCTTCTGCTCATTTGTACAAATGGAACTATTTTATAAAATTATTCGATAATTACAGAGTATACAATTTATTACCATAAGTATGGATTTATATCATCAGTGAACTAGAAACTAACTGCAAGATCAAATTAGAGAATCTACAGAAGTAAGGATAGAGGGTGGTAAACTCCAGGAAACAACAAAGCAGCGGAAGCTCTGGGGGCACAGAGGCCATCCCAAGGGTTAGTGTAGGAGGTGGCTGTCTGTGGCTATGGGCTCAGGGAAGGCTGGAGCTAGAGGAAATCTTTATGGACTCAGCTTACTTCCTCAGTGTTATCCAGGCCTGGTTCTGAGCTGACCTGTAAGCCTGGTTCTGAGCTGACCTGTAAGCGAAGGTGCCATGTTGATGCCATGAAAATAGGCATGGGATAACACATGCTGGGTGTTTGGTCATTCATTCTTCCCAACACCCTCCACAGAACCTGGGAAACTATTAGTCTGCAGAAATGGTTGCAAACACCAACTGGCTCTGTTGGTATTTTCTGCTCTGTGGACTCTTCGTTTACCTTTTCCTTAATCCCTGCATGTTGTGACAATGAATAACTTGGTTGTTGATACTTTTCTCAGTTCACAGGATCAGAATAACTGGCTAGACCTCTAGGGAAGCACAAGCTCACAGGCCAAGGTAAGTGTACATTAGGGAATGCAATACCCTCAAAAGGGACCTGTTACAAAGATGCTTCACGTTCCTCATCTGAAGCAGGAGTGAGAGAACATACGAAAGAGAATGAAGTAGGATCTTAGCACATGGAACCATATGAAAGTATCAAACTGGAAAAAATGGTATGACTGAAAAGGGGAAGCTACAACTGCCCTTAAAACAAAAAACAAAACAAAACAAAACAAAACAAAACAAAACACCAGAAAATGACCGTATATGCCTATAATTCAAAGAGCTTAAGGAATGAGCAGGCAGGAATTGCAGGGGAAATTGAATAATGATTTTGCTTTACATTTTTTACATATATTATATTTTTAACTATAGATGACTTTCCCCCTATAATTTCTGTTTATGTTTTGGTTAACTTCTCAGTGAATAGGAAATACACATCACAAATGTTATTGATTTATTCCATCTAGGACAGTCAATATTTATTTGATGAGTGACAATCACAGCAAGAGCTGGGGAAGATGTAACGAAAAGAAACCATTGCTTTTACCATCAAGGGAAATAATTGAGTGATAGAGTAAGGTCCACACACAAATGTGCCATGGTGATGTTATAGTCAAGGCTACTGGCAAGGTTAGGATTCAAGCCCCATCTATTTTAGCCATTACACACTGTTCTTTCCCAGTTGTAAAATGTGTGTGTGCATGTACAGCAGGAAAGATGCACACATTTGTGCATTTCCAGGATTATGTAACCCAGAAGGAAAAGCTGAAGCAAGTTTATTGCTTATCTTACTAAAGGGCAACTCTCCACGAAGACTCATTAAGTCTCTCAAAGTTATGGGCACCCACAAACAAAGCTACTCCTTTGCAGGAATTTTAATTCCTGGGACAGATTGAATGCTCTAAGTGCCAATATACAGTAAAAGTAATTTGAGTCCAAAGTCATATGCAACTTAGCTCCAAAATCATATAAAGACAGAGTCATCACAACAATTTTTATAGACCAATGATGGCTGGTCTTTTTATTCTTGATAATTCACTTCTGCTTGAAGATGATGGCTTTTTATCTTGAGCTTAGGGAAAACTGGAAATTACCGATCCCTTCTGCTTTCTTTCCAGTACATTTATATTTACATTTTCCTCCTTTAATAGTATTGCTGAACCTGTTCTTCAAACTCTCCTAGATATCCAAGAATATCTGACACATAATTTTTTATCAGTTGTAAATTAAGTTTACTTAACATGTAGCATTATATTAGGTACACATTTCATAACATACTTTTATAAGTCCAAGTCTTCTATGCATACTTTGGTTGGAGTTGTCTTTTCCCATTTACTTCCTCTGTGATTATCTTCTCTCTCTGTCTTTCAGGTGTCTGTTCAGATGCTACCCCCAACACTGTTCTGAGACTTAGTGCTCATTCATTCACTTTGTGGTCCTTACATGTAACCCACTTATGGACTTTCCAGCTCTATTCCAGGTGCTGTTAACTGCTCTTAAAGAGGCAATGCTAGACCAGAGCAGAGCAGTGCCACTAGCTAGGTTCTGAGTATTCAACATGTGAGATTGTGGGGGACATTTCCTATAACCTATAACACATGACACCACAGGGACACAAAAGCTCATGGACAGCTCATATTGAGAAATGAATTTAGTCCATCCCTAAGAGTCCTCAAACTGCTAATATTCAACATTCATTTTTTTTCTGAGAGAATTTAATTCTAGGCCCAAAGTCTCCTTTGAAACTCCAGGCAAACTTTTCACTATGGGCTTTGCTAAAAAAAAAATCATTATGCCCTTCCAAGACACAATGACACAGAATAAATATCAATATTGTAAAGTGGAGAAATGGGAGAACAAAAAGGGTAGGACCAAGGAAAGATTGAATTATAGTAAGGCAAATAAGTCCCCGCTTAGCCTCTGGGACATATAATGGCCTGGTGTGATTGCTAGTATGGCTGGCTGCTTAATTCTTTACCCATGCCATTTACAGCAGCCAATATAAAAGAAACGGCTCTTACCTTAATGATAGCTTATTCTGGGGCCAAGCGTGAGGTGGGAGATACAGATTTCAGTAACCTCAAATCCCATGGTCCAATGTGGTATACTTTCATAATGATTTATGTAGTAAGAGAATAAAGAAAAACACAAAAGTGAAGTGTTTCCAAATACACTGGTGTGTACATTAGATAGATGGTTAAAGTGAAGGAAAATCTGCTGTAGGTTTCAGATGCTACCTGGTGTTATCTTTAGTTTGGGGCTGGTGGAAACCAAAGGTCTGCTCATATACACCAAATGATTTACCTAATGGTAGGTCACAGGTGTTCAGTTACTTACTGGAGTAGGCAATGAACTTGGAGGACATATTCCAAGAGAATTTGAAATTTGTCTCTGGATCTGTAATGTTCCAATCTCTATAACCACCCTTAGTCACATTATGTACTGAATCATGGTGTACTTTACATGGTCCCATAACTTCTCCCTGGGGCTGGATCTTCTCAATGCCTTTGGCTCTCCCTGGAAGGATGTTTCATGCTCCTGGTATCTCCAGTGTCCTAGGGTTTCTACTCTAGCTTAGACTTCACTTTCACATAGTCCCTCTGAGAGGCTGCCTAAAGGAGCTCTGAGCCTGTCACTCATTGCCTGACCTCCCTGGTCTTTTGAAATCAGAAAGAAGTTTTCATGATCTCTCAACTCATATATTCTACATAGCTGGTAGGCCTGCAACACATGAATAATGGTGAGGTCTGTTAACAACTTGGGCAGGAGCTGAGCCTCCAAGCAACTCTCCTGTGTCAGCTGCCCAGGCACTGAATTGCAGGGAGAGCCTTTCTTGCCTTCTCTACTAAATAGATTTCATTATGAAAAATTTCAAACATCTTTATTCCCCATAGAGAGGTATTACAATGAATTCATGTGTATTACTTTTACCCATGTGACCGTCCTTATGTTATCTGTGTTCTTAGGTAAAGATGTGCATTCTGTTGACAGAGTTCATCTCAATGTATTTTGAAACTCTATTATCCTCTTGGTGATCTGGATAAAAGTATTTTCTGTTGTTCTGTAGTGACATCTAGTTTCATATGTCTGGTTTATTTTACGTCTGCACTTGAAACATAAATGAAATAAAAATTTACTCACTGAGCTTAATTAGAAGAGGTTGAAATCTAATTTAATAGAAATTAATCAGCCATTTAAAGACAATTTAGTTTTGTTGTTTTTAAAGATGTATAATAACTTAAATTAAACTAGCTATTGGAAAGCCAACATTTTGGGGATCTGTTTTTTTTTAACTATAGAGATATTTAGGAGGTTGTCTTAACCAGCTATAAGTATATGGTTGTAAAAAGCATGCTGTTCTTAACTGGGTTTTACTTTGCTTTACAATTTACATTGTGACTAAATTAAGTCACCTCAAGTTGTCAGAAGAACTAGTTGAATATAGTTTGAGAGGAAGCTGCCTTTTCTTTTCCCAACACCTACAAACATTTTGTCAACTATATAACAATTGTATGTGTTAGTTCTCAACATTATCTCATCAAAATTTTACTGTAGTCTTTATTATCTTGAGTTTTCAATGAGACAAATCAAACTCATAGAGGTTAACTAATTTGACCCAGCTTAGGGTAGGAATAGGTAAGAACAGACAAAACTAGAATTTGTACCAATTTTTGTTAGCATCAAAAATCATGGTTTCCCTTGCCTTGTTCAACCTAATAATAGAGGAAGCCTCATGGTGGCTGGCTATGACCAGGTGCAATGAGAACTCAGAGTTTCAGGACAAAGTGCTATGGTATCACAGAGGAAGTCAGAGTAAGGTCCCATTAAAGGCAGGGAGTGGTGCACGGAGTCCCTGGTGCCTCATTTTCTAGCTCTGGATTTACTCCCCAGTCTGGAGGAAACCTGAAGGACCCCAAAACCATCCTGTCCCCCAACCCATGGAGACCTTTGGCGACCCTAAAACTAACTAGCTTGGAACCTTGCCTAACCATCCATCCTAGTTGGATCTATCTGCTACCCCAGCTGGTCTGCCTGGGACAGCAAGCAGAGTGTCTGGCCCATGGCTCAAACCACCTTCCAGAGAACTCCTGCTGCCATCAGGATTATCCAGCCAACACTAGGGAAAACCATACAGGTTTTGTATAAACACAATCAACTAGAGCCTGTACAGTATGGTACCACCAGAGCACAGTTATCCTGCTACAACTAACCCTAGATATTCTAATAAAACTGAAACACAAGAAGATCTTAAATATAATTTTATGAAGATGATAGAGGCTTTTAAAGAGGACACAAATCCCTTGAGGAAATATAGGAAGCTTTTGCTCTTGCCTTTTTGCTCCTGCTCTGTCCCCTCAACCCTTCCCCCATCTCTCCCCATTCCCCCCACCCCCATGTGCTCATGGCCGGCCTCTACTCCTCTACTTCTGTACTCTTTCTCTCTGTATGCCTTTCTCTGCCTCAACTACCCTTTTGACTTCCCTCCCCATGCCCTGAATAAACTGTATTCTATAATAAAAAAAGTACAGGAAAATACATTCAAACAGAGACATTAAAAGAAGAAGCAAGCCAGGTAGTGTGGCACATGCCTTTAATCCCAGTACTTGGGAGGCAGAGGCA
>NC_034592.1:79751905-79787865 GCF_900095145.1 Mus pahari
AGAGAGAGAGAGAGAGAGAGAAATAAATATAAAGAAATACAGGGAGATACAATCAAACAGGTGAAGGATAAGAATAAAACTGTCCAAGACCTGAAAAGGAAGATGGATGCAATAAAGAAAATACAAACTGAGGCAATCCTGGAGATGGAAAACCTAGGAAAGAGAACAGGAACTACAGACATAGGCATCACCAACAGAATATAGGAGATGGAAGAGAGAATCTCAGGTGAAAATATGATAGAAGAAATCAATATCAGTCAAAGAAAACACAAAACCTAAAAGGCCTATGACACAAACTCCAGGAAATCTAGAACACTGAAAAGACCAAACCTAAGAAACAGGAAGAGAAGAGAGAGGACTCCCAGCTCAAAGGCCCAGAAGACATCTTCAATAAAATCATAGAATAAAATGTTCTCAGCCTAAACCAAGATGCCTATAAAGGTACAAAAAGCTTAAAGAATACCAAATAGATTGGATCAGAAAAGAAAATCCTCCCATTACATAGTAATCAAAACGCTAAACATACAGAGCAAAGAAGGAATTTTAAAAGCAGCAAGGGAAAAAAACCAAGTAACATAAAGGCAGACCTTTCTGAATTATATCTGATTTCTCATCTGAGACACTAAAAGCTAGAAGGGCCTGGGCAGAGGTCTTGCAGATTGCAAGAGACACAGATGTCAGCCCAGACTATTATACCCAGCAAAATTTTCAGTGACCATAGATGGAGAAACCAAGGTATTCCATGACAAAGCCAAATTCAAGCAATACTTTTCCACTAACCCAGCCTACAGAAGAAAGAAAACTCCAACTCAATGAGGCTTCCTATATTCAAGAAAATACAAGAAATAATTTCATGCCATTAAAATCAACACACACAACTATTGCCAACATCAAAATAACAGGAAGTAACAATTATTGGTCATTAATACCGCTCAACATCAATGGACTTAATTCCCCAGTAAAAAGACACAGTCTAATAGAATAGATATATAAACAGAATCCATCATTCTGCTCTATGCCCAACAGTGGGGATATGGAACCTGAAGAGACCACCTCTAGGAGTCAGGCAGGACCACCAATGGAGGGATGGGGACATCAACCCACCGAGAAAACTTTTGTCCTTTCTAAAAGAAATCCAGGGACAAAGATAGAGCAGACACTGAAAGAATGACCAACCAATGACTGGCCCACTTTGAGACCCATCCCATGGGTAGACACTAATCCATCACACTATTAATTATGCTATGCTGTGCTTGCAGACAGGAGCCTAGCACAGCAGTCCTCTGAGAGGCTCTACTTAGCAGCTGGCTGAGACAGATGCAGCTACCCATAGACAAACTTTGGACGGAGGTTGGGCACCCCTATGGAAGAGTTAAGGGAAGGATTGAAGGCCCTCAGGGAGGTGGCAATCCCACAGGAAGACCAACATTGCTCTGGGCGGGTGGATGTGGGAGGACTTCCCCACACTTTCCACGTGGCCCCAGGTGTGTGTCTGGCTGTGGGAAACTATGGACCCAGCCTGCAGGGGTTGGACAAGGGGCAGTCCAAGGTCTCTGGGCCTCAAAGAGGCCAGAGATAACAGGTTCTCAGTCTCAGGCATCCCAGACACTGCTGGACACCTCGGAAGAGCTGAAGACAAAATGGGAGCCCTGGGGGCAGTTCAGTCAGCCCTGGAGCAGAAGAGAAGAGAGGGCAGGAAGAGAGGTGGTGCTGAGTGGCTCCCACACAGGCAAGAGTCTTTGGCCCGGTCAGTGGCTGGAATGTAGGAAGGCCTTCCAGTGGGAGGTTAGAAGTGGCTCGTTAGGGGAAAGCCTATCCCATAATTCAAGTACATCAGGCTTTGATGAACAGAGACAGTCTATGGTTTTAGAGCTTTACCGTAGAAAGGCAGGAGAAAGAGAGAGGTAGAAAGAAAGAGAGAGGCTGGCTATTGCCATGTGGAGAGAATGGGAGCGGGGCGGGGAGGGAGAGAAGGAGAGCTAGAGATGAGCAAAGAAAGGTAAGAGATTAAGAGAGAGAGGAGGGGCCAAGAAAACCCTTTTATAGTGGGCTGGTCTACCTTGCTGTTGTCAGGTAACTGTGAGGAGGAGCATACCTGGCTGTAGTCAGGTAACTTGGAGGTGGAGTCTAGCCAGAATGCCAGAAACTTGGGACATTGTCTGTGTGACTTATAGTCACAGAATTATGGAGTTGGGGGCTCTATGGTGTCAGGCACCTGTCTCTGGGAATGTGGCTCACTGTTCTGTCCCTTGTAGAGTTTCCTACTGGGTCTCTACTGGGTCACTGGAGCAAGCCTCATTCAACCAAAACAGGCTGCCTTTCACTGCCCCACAACTCTCCCTTTTAATTTTTTTAAAAGGGGAGGGGTCACTGGAGTGACTGTGTCATTTGTGGTGAAAATTTGGGGTGGGATGGAAGTATCAGAAGAAAACATATAGGCTAGAGGAGTAACACAACTAAGCCAGAGTAGTAAGGAGGGTTAAGGTTAAGGGTTGGGAAGGCAAGAGATTATAGAATCAATGACTGCTCTCTTGAAGGTCCTGAGTTCAAATCCTAGCAACTACATGTTGTCTCACTGTTCTGTCCCTTGTAGAGTTTTCTGCTGGGTCTCTACTGGGTCACTGGAGCAAGCCTCATTCAACCAAAACAGGCTGCCTTTCATGGCCCCATACTCTCCCACCATTGCCCAATCAGGCGGTCCAATAAGGGGAAGGTGATCCAATGTCAAGGAACAAAGACCGAGACAGACATCACTTGTTAGGGGACCCACATGAAGACCAAGCAAGGCATTTGCTACAAATGTGTAGGGTTCCTGGGTCCAGCCCCTGCATACTCTCTGGTTGGCGGCTCTGTCTATATGAGCCCCCATGGACCCAGGCTAGTTGATGTTGTGGGTCTTATTGTGGTGTCCTTGTCCTCTCCTGCTTGCTCAATTCTATCCCCCACTCTTCCACACCACTTCCTGAGCTCCGCCTGATGTTTGGCTGCGGGTCTCTGTATCAGCCTCAAACTACTGCCGGCTGAAACCTCTCCGGGTATAGTTATTCTAGATTCCTGTCTGCACGTATACCAGAATATCAGTAATCATACTGGGGATTTGCTGTCTCACAGGGGATGGATCTCAAGTTGGGTCAGTGGTTGGTTGGCTGTTCCCTCAGTCTCTGCTCCATTTTTACCCCCTACACATCTTGTAGGCAGGAACAATTTTGATTTGAAGGTTTTGTGGGTGGGTTGATGTTCCCCTCCCTCCTCTGGAAGTCCTGCCTGGCTACAGGAGGTACCCACTTCAGTCTCTATATACCCTGCTTGAACAAATCTCACCTAGGGTCACCCCCATAGACACCCTGCACCCTGTATTCTCCCCTGTTGTAGGCCTCCAGCCAGTCACCAGAGATGCCCCCTACTGATTTCCGTTCTCACTCCCAGCACTCTTCCACCTCACCTCCTCCTGACACCTGATCACTATCTCCTTTCATAGTTCCTAATCTTAAAAATTGATTAAAATAATCTACCCCTCACCTCTCTGCCTACATTCATTAGACCTGTGGATCTTGAACCATACAGGTTAGTTTCCCTTCTACCACCTATCTTCCCTGCTTGCTGAGTCATCTGGAGCAAGCAGAGCTGCCTTGAACAGTCTCTTATTTCAGGGGAACCTCTATCCTCCTCCCACCTTTCTACCCACCTTCATCAGACCTATGGACCTCGAATCATACAAGGAAGCTTCTCTTCTTTTACACATCTTCCTTGTTCACTGAGTCCTATGGGCAAGCCAAGCTGTCCTGAGCAGCCTGCTAGGCAGTCTTCAATTCTTCCACCACTTCTCTACAGATCTTCATCTGTCTACAGATCCTGAACCATACAGACCTGTGAATCCTATACCATACTGACCTGAAGATCCAGAACAGTACAGCCTATGATACCTACCCATCAGAGGCCTGCCATATCAGGACCATCAAGGTCAACTCCCTTCCTATTATCTACTACAACAGGAACATCTAGGGACCAAAGCCATCCAGATGATTAAAGGCCCTTGAAAGAACACAATCAACAAAAGCCAGGGCAATATGACATCTTCAGAGCACAGCTACCCTATTACAGCAAGCCCTAGATATCCTAACACAACCAATGCACAAGAAAATGGCCTTAAATTCAGTCTTATAAAGATGATAGAGGCCTTTAAGGAGGAAATAAATGAGTCCTTTAGAGAAATACAGGAAAATACAACCAAATAGGTAAAGTTCTTTAAAGAGGAAACAAATTACCTCTCAAAGATATACAGGAAAATAAAAGCAAACAGTTGAAGTAAAGTCATAAACTATGCAAGACCTGAAAGTAGAACTAGAATCAATAAAGAAGCACTGGAGTGGGGGCTATCTCAAAAGCTGTTGCCTGTGCATGGGATATGTTCTTCTACCTGGGCTGCTCTTTCTGGCCTCAGAGGGAAAGGATGTGCCTAGCCTCACAGAGACTTGACTTGCCAGGGTAGGAGGATAACCAGGAACATCCCCACCCGCTCAGAGGGCAGGAGAAGGGGATGAGGAGAAGGATTTTGGAATGGGATGACCAGTATGGTTGCAGTAAGTGGGATGTATAGTGAATAATAAAATAATAATGATAATAACAACACAGTTTAATTAAAATATAGTTACTTCGTTTATCCTCTTTTTTTCCTTTTCCTTAATCCTCTCATGTTATCCCCACTCATTCCTTCTTAAATTCATGGCTTCCTTTTCTTTAATTCTTAATGTTACACACACATAGATGCATACTATTTAACTACAACCTGCGGTTTTAGTCTGTTTAGTGTTGCTTGTAGGTTCTGCTTTCTGGGTTAACCTCTTGGTGTTTACAGCCCGTTAGGGTACTCATCCCAGGGGAAGACCAATTCTCCTTCTCTTAGCCTATAGTTCTTTAATGGTGGCTAACTATAAGATCTACCCCTTCCATGATAGCGTGTCAACTGGTGTTGTCATTGCTCGAGTCTTCTTAAGACAGCTGTATTGTCAAAGTGAATGTAGCTTCCCTGTTATTTCTAAGAGACACAACCTCACATCAGACTTCTGGTTCAACACCTTTTTTTATTATTATTTATTTTTATTAGATATTTTCTTCATTTACATTTGAAATGCTATCCTGAAAGTCCCCTATACCCTCCCCCTATCCTGCTCCCCAACCCACCCACTCCTGCCTCCTGGAAAATCTTTTCACTTCCTCTTCTTTAATGTCCCCTGAACCTTAGGTGCAGAAGGTGTTTTGTGGATCTATCTCTGGGGCTGGGTAGCCCACATTAAGTTGTTCTCTGTGTTTTGACCAGTGTGGTTGTCTGTGATGGTCTCCATGTGCTGTAAAAGGAAGCTTCTTTGATAGGGGTGAAAGCTACCCATAACTATGGGTAAAAAGATAAGTATTTAGAATGCAGCTAGTGACTATATCGATACAGTAAAGTGGTAATTGTGGTTCTCCTTTAAGATTCATAACCTCACTAGTCCTTGATAATTGACTAGGTTTTCAATAACAGCATAATTCCCCTCTTGTTGATCAGGTTTTAAGTTCATTAGACAGCTGTTTGTTACCATCAAGATATGAGTGCCACTATTGCATCCTTAGGAGTATCTTATAGGATGTCAAAGCTAGATAGGACCATTTGACCACTTCCCCTCTTTGGCAGCTTACATAGAACCTCTGGTTCTATGAAACTTGTTCTCAGGGACAGTGCTCTCAGGTCAGATCCACCTCATATCTTCTGAATCTTGTGTCCAAATTACACTTAGCAATAGAGACTTATATTCAACCTCTGGGAGGCAAACAAAGTCAATAGCAATAGCCTCTATTATTTTGAGAGCCCCTTGGATTTCCTTAAAGAATAACTGGAAAAGAGGTTTGTGATGCCCTACCCTGAGGTTCTTAGATGGTCTACAGCCCTTGTGGGGGAGGAGGAGACAATGCCAGTTCAGGTGGCATAAATGTTAAGTCATTATATATGTTTATATTAGTTATGTGTAAATTTGAATAGACAAAAACCAATGTTTCCTTACGGTGTTTTCAAATATCATTCGTGTTATGTATTCTTTCTCTCTCCCTCTCCTCTTGTATTGATCTTCATCTCACTTCCCAGTTAAAATCTCCCTCTTTGATTTTCCCATTTCTCCTTCACATCACTTAGACCCTGGTATCCTCTTCTCTAGGGACCCCCGACCCCTAGAGAAGTTAATGAGGTTCACGTCTTTCTATCTTCTGACAAACCCCATCACTGTCTTCAGCTTTTCCACATCCCTTGATGCCTTTCTATCATTTATTCACCTTTCAAGTTACTGTCAAACACGATTCCACCTATGAATGCTTTCCTAAACCTACACAGATGGAATTCTAAAAATTTCTGCTGAACCCTGAATCAGGAATAGCACATAGCTTTCAGTTTGAATGCTGATGTTAACTGATTGTGTGTAGCCCAATCTTAATGTGTTGAAAGATGTCAAATCTGAAACCTATTAGAAGTTAGCAAACCCTTTCCTGAAATGGGTAAGAGTATGGTATGTGAGCCACATGTGAAATATGCATACAACAAAGAAGCTCATCAGTGCAACTTCATGACACTAGTCACACTCATTTGGTATTTATTCATTTGATGAATAATAATTGTGCAGTCAGTCTTTCATAATTGCGGGTTCCTTTTCTGTGCAATCAACCTACTTAGGAATGAACATATTATTATTTTATGTTTTATATTATTATCAAAATAATACATTATATAGAAATATATTACCAGGATTATTATTATATAATATGATGTGAATATACCATGGTATATTGTATTGTAGAAGAGACTTGAGTAAGTAAGGATTTCGATACTCTCAGATGTCCAGTAACCAGTTCTTCATGGCTACCAATGAACAGCTATATATACTTATAAAACTCAATGTGAGCCTTATGCACATCTACACCAAACAAAGAGCAAATCAAACTAGATAGCATATCTATCACCCTATCAACTTAGAATAATTTATTTGTAGATTTATTTTGTTACACACACATAAGGCCCTGCATAGTGTTTTAGCTTGTAGTGACTATACAGATCAGTTTTGTCAACTTGACAGAAGCTAGATTTACCTGGGAAGAGGAGAACTGTGTTGAAGAATTGCCTCCATCAGATCGACCTGTGAGCATTCTTTTGATTGCTAGTTGATGTAGGAAGGCCCAGTCCACTATGGACAGTACTGTATCTAGACAGATAAGCCTGGGCTGTCTACAACAGGCAGCTGACTATGAGCCAGAAAGCCAGCCTGGAAAGCAGTATTATTCCAAAGTTTCAGCTTCAAGTTCCTGCCTCTGTGGAGTTTTTGTCCTGCTTGAGTTCCCCGACTTCCATCAGTGATGAACGGCGAAATGAAACAAACCCCTTTCTTCCACAAGTGGCTTTGGTCATGGTATTTAGCACAATAGAGACCTGAGTAAAATAGTGACCATTTAGCTTGCTGTATGAACAGGATGTTTGCCTCAGTTACCTATTCTCTCTGCCTTTAATCTGTACGATCCCACATGTTGACATAAGCTGGAGAAATTGTTTTCAAACTGTGCTTACTACCGGAACCTTGATCCAAATGAAATTTCACACTGTGATCAGATGTGTGAAGTGAAAAAAAAAATCTTACTTTGGTTGAAGGAAGAGGAAGATTGCCATTTTGGGCTTCTTAACTCTCTGCCCCCTGAATATCCTGGAGTCAGAGCAGGGCTATCAAAGAGTCCTAGATCCTAGAAGGACCAGAACCATGTCACCTGGCAAAGTCCATTCTCTGTCCTTCATCTATTGAACTAGATGCTCTGGAATAGGATCTGGTGGCCTGTGTTGAAATAATCACCGGTGTATTTCTCAGGCATGTCGAACTTTGAGACCAGGACATGGGAGGGCCTAGCAGCTTCCTCAAACATCTCCATGCAGGAAAATTGCTGTCTCTCTGTGGGGCTTTATTTTTCCTGAGCTCACTACAGACTGGAGAAGTATTCATGAAACAGAGACTGATATCCCGCCAGGCCTATAAATATTCAGTGGTTATCAGACAAGTCAGTAAATTGGCCTTCTGTTGAAGAATTGGCCCAACAAAACTAGGGGTGCTGGAGTAAATCTGTAACCCTAGCTCTTAATAGTCAGAGATAAGAGGACCCAAATTCTAGGCCAGCCTGTGGTAGAAAAGCAGAACCCTGTATCAAAACCCAGCCAGTCAGCCAAAAAAAACCCAAAAGAGCTGCCCCAAAGGAGCCTCAAAGAACACATACTGTGCCACACAGAGTGTGAAGCACCATTTGAGCTGCAGTCCTGGGACCCAGAAGCAGAACTTCTCTATGAAGTGGCCACTTCCATGACCCAAAGCTGCTATCACCTCCAGATGGTACCTTAGGGGTTTTACCCATGGCAGAGTGGCCACGCTTCGAGTATGGAGGCATGGAAGTTGTGACTGAAATTTCAGCAGAATCTGACTCCTCCTCTTAGTCTTTGAGACTGGGTGTGGCCCTTTTCTTACCTTGCCACCTGAGAGCTCTGACTCAGGTATTAGCAGAAGACCTGAAACCTGCCAATCTCCTGGTTAAAAAGGCTCTACAGAAAGCAGTGGACAGTGTGGGAGATTTCCCTGGTGTTGCACCTCAGAGTCTTTGAAAACATTCTAAAATGAGGCCATGTAGCCTGTAGATCAGAATCCTCCATAAAGGTTTTGAGGTGCTGCATGTAGGCGATATGGAGAATCGGGAAGGAGATAAGAGCCAAAGTCACAGGGAAAGATAACATTTTAGAAAGTTCCTCACTGTAGGAGCTCCAGGAAAATACCTCACAGAAAAGCCAAAGGCGCACACCAGCCTTTGTTAGAGAGGAGAGAACGTAGGTAATAAGAGTTCCTGGCATGGGTGTGAGTGCCACAAAGATGTGAAACTTGCTTCCTGTCACTTGTGGAAGCACAGGGCGATTCTGTGGTAATCTTGGTTCAACTTGATTATTCCCCCCATCTCCTTCCTTGTGCATAGTTTTTAAGAACTATTGGAGGGACTAGAAATACCATATTCTGAGTTAGAGAAGAACTGCCTGAAGTAGCTCAGGCTTTTCCCGATTTCCTTCCAGGGAGTGTACAGTTTCCAGTAATGGAAAAATAAAACCAAGACTGACTCTGGCCATTGCCTTCCTCTCCTGAATTGATATCTCCTTCAAAGCTTTGTCTATAATTTGCACCTATGAGATTTATATTCTGAGCAGAGATTCCTTAAGCTGTGACATCAGGGGCAGGCGCAGTTGTAAGTTTCCTTTGTTCTGTGCAACTTTATAGAGTCTTGTGGGGCCATATTCATAACAGATCCTAGATATTCTTTGTACTTTGCTGCACAGTCTCATGCAATCAATCTACTTTATGTAACTTGTAGCATATAGATGTGTCTTGAATTACCACATGCATACCATTTGATTACCAGTGAACAGTAAAACTGCTTTCTAAACAAAGAATGTAAGAAGCCTCTTTGGGGCCATGGCAAGCTCAAGCCAGTATCTAAATCATTCAACGAGACACCTTGGTTTAACTCTCTTTGGTGCCCTGGATAGCAAGTACACCGGATCTTCAAAAGGAAACTGAGGAACTAAAGTGATGGGTGTCCGATTAACGTTTCCAAGATAGACATGATGGTATGTGCCCGTGATCCCAGTTACTGATGAGATGAAGGCAGGAGAATTGCAAGTCAATGGCTCATGGACTGCAGAGTGAGCTCAATGTTATTCTGAGAAATTTAGAGAGTCCCTACTTCAAAATAACAATTAAAATACAGATGGGGATGTCCAAGCCCAGTGACAGAGTGTTAGCATAGGGTATGCAAGGCCTTGGGTTTAATTCCTAACATTGAAAAGTGGTTTCTAAGAGTGTGTAAGTAAATCTCTGAGAGTAGCACTCACTGCTTAGGTGGGTTTTTGGAATATCTTATTGGGAAAGTTAAGCTATAAGAAATAGGTCAATTCCTACATTCCCAAACCCCTCCTAGATTCCATTTCCTGATATAAATACTATCTAGAATAGCTTTAGAAGTGTATGTGTCCAGCAGGCAGAGACCTCTTGTTTTTCTGGGGATAGAAAACTTTAGGAGGCAGCACAAATATACATTTCCTCTTGGAACGAATGATGGGTGAGTTTCCACATCAGCCTATACCAATAGTGCTTTTACTTCAGTAAAGTGGAGACAGCAACTATCAGTGTCTGCTGAAGCACTGGGTCTAAAGGAGTAAGAAAGTCAGATAATCGAAAGATACGCTCAAGCTATGGAAAGAATAAAAGTGTACCTGTTTCAGTAGTCTGAGCCCAGAAAACTGACTTTAATGTAGAAGTCAATGACCAATTTGTGGCCAAGAAATTTTTCTGAGGTGCTGGGTTTGGGTGTACACCATGGGTTGAATAAAGGGTTCATGGAGCCAACTAAGGATTTTACAGAGGTGCGCTACTAGATGAAAGGGCAAATTGAGACAGGTCATTACTGACATATGGGTTTCAAGACTAATCCTGAAGACAAAGGAGATGCAGAAACATGCTATGAATAGAAGGAACAAAGAACTTGGTCTCCTTATGTGATTCAAGGGTACAAGAAATATCAAGAAGGGGTGTGGGGCATTCCTCAGAGTCCCCCTAAGTGTGTCTGAATTTATTCATGTGGCTATTCTTACATCAATAATTGTCAGAATCAACACTCAGGAGAAAAACGCGGAAAGTTCCTTCGAGGGTGAAGTCCTCAGGTGCATCTGCTTTCTCTTTCCCAGCGACACCCCTTTTCTTTCAAACCTTGACAGATACACATCTAATGTGGAGGGTCACTCCATAACATGTGGAGTTTCACTTTCAAGTGCTAGAACAAGAGCCAGCGTAAGAAGTAATGTGTCACTTCTGATCAAGAAATTATTCTTTCTATGTTGAACGTTAGGTACCACGTGGTTTTATTTTCTGAAGGTCACAGATGGACAAGGCTCTTGGAAAATTAGTCACCCGGTAACTTTTGGGGCTGAAAGTCTGGACGTATTGTAGGCCAGCTGGGGTCCTGGGCAGCTTGGAAGGACAGGTGCTAAAGCCATCTTGGGGCAAGCATGGGAGGGGTGTCTTTGAGTCCATTCTCATGCATCTTTTAGGTGACAATACAGGCTGGCTTTGCGATTGCGTCTGTGTCTAGGCTTTCTAAATCAGGAACACCGTGTGGAGGAATTAAGTCAGCAAATTTTTGATTCCTAAGGAAGAAACAAAATTTAAAAAGCTACCAACAACACAAAACTCTACTAAACAGCCTGATTTGTGTTTTCGATTTGCTCCTCTGGGGAGGGAAACTGCTCTACTGTTGGGAGCAGAGAGCAACCGATAACTGGTGACAGCATCCTGGGGCCCTGCTAGTGGAAGCTAATGGGGAAGGCAGAACCAAATTAAATACAATGCGTGAAAGGACACGGCTCGTGTCGAGCTTGACAGCTTGCGATTTTAAAAGATATTAAGAAAAAAATTAACAATTCTGGTGACACCTGCCCGTGTCATTCTCAGTATTAATTGAGTTAACATACTGTGCCCAATAAAGTTTTAACGGAGCGAAGCATGGTGAAATTGTAGGCCCAGCAGGTTGCTTATTGGAGCTACACAGCCTGGCCTTTGGGATGAGCATGGGATGATGGGTGATCAACTTTACATCTACCCTCCAGCTGGGCTCTCAGGGGTGTGGAAGAGCTAAGAGCCCAGTGACTAAGCAAATCTCATGCCCATTAATAGTGAAGGAGTGCTTTAATAATTTTGGAGGGTTGGTGAGATTTCATCTTAGACCAATTGAGAGATGGTAGGTAAGCACCTACTGGACATAGTGAGGCTCCACACAGCGTGTGAATTACTGTGTCACGAATATCCTCCCAGTCCTCAGTAGACCAGCATGAGCAGTAGGTCTCCCTTGCACCCTGTGAATTATGTGAATTGTTTTGGGGGATATCAGCACAACTGATGGGAATAGAGGGTTGAAATATGCTGATTGTTGAGCCTGCTCTCTTGTGCATTGGTTAGTTGCAAGGGAAAGGACCTGCCTATGAGAAGATGAGATATTGAAATAAAGTCACCCAAGTGAGAAAAGCCAAGATTGGCTGAAGCACCTTGCCTGCAGGTTCTGGAGGACAGACATAAGTGGTGCTGTAAGTCTCTTATCGTAGAAGCGGTCTGCAAGGTGGCTGGTGTGGACAGTTGAGTACAAATAGTTCTTTGATTGCAGTCTAGATGTATACCTCTGGATAGTCAGACCTCTCTTCAGGCCTTATGAATCTTATCTGAAAAGTGAGCATTGTAATTACTACGACACCGATAACATCAAAGCAAGTAACCCATGTGAGTGTGTATCACTGCCCCTGTACTCACTACCTATGTAAGTGTGTGTCACTGCCTCTGTACTCACTACCCATGTGAGTGTGAATCACTGCTCCTATATTCACTACCCATGTGAGTGTGCATCACTGCCTTGTACTCACTACCCATGTGAGTGTGAATCACTGCTCTTGTATTCACTACCCATGTGAGTGTGCATCACTGCCCTATACTCACTACCCATGTGAGTGTGAATCACTGCTCCTATATTCACTACACATGTGAGTGTGAATCACTGCTCTTGTATTCACTACCCATGTGAGTGTGCATCACTGCCCCTGTAATCACTACCCATGTGAGTTTGTATCACTGCCCTATACTCACTACCCATGTGAGTGTGTATTACTGCCCCTGCATTCACTACCAATGTGAGTGTATATTGACTTGGTTTGAGTGTCTGTGTGGCCTCCCAAATCCTTGTTAAAATTTTGTTACCAATATCATGGACTTAAGAGGTTGGTCTTTTACTCAGTTGTGAGGATAGAGCCCTCATACATTAGATTGATAGAAGTATGAGGGAGGTTGGTCCCCAATGTCCCTTCTACTGATTAGAAAGATGAGTTAAACCTTTTCTAAGCATGAATGTCTTGATGGACTACACAACGTCCAGTATGAGAGAACAGTCCCATTTGTTACAATTTGTCCACCCTAAGGTGTTTTGTCTAAGGCAAACCTACAAGCACCATAATCGTAGCTCTAACTTACTGAGCACTTGCTACTGTGTGCCTGGCGCCAATGCAGATGCTTCATCTATGTCATTTTGATTGAGATTTATTCTACCTCCAAGAGATTATTATAAATAACTCTCTCTCTCTCTCTCTCTCTCTCTCTCTCTCTCTCTCTCACACACACACACACACACACACACACACATTTCAACTTGCAAATGAATTTTCAGATATTAAATAACATGAAAAAGTTGTAGCTCATAAGTTGCAGGTATGGCTTATTTTCCTAATTTCCTTATCTTATGGCTTATTTTTTTTCTCACTAGGCTAAACTGCTTCATCCATCTTTCTGAACTACAACTACTGTCAGAATAGTGTGCTGTTGATTAATGAAATATTTTCACATTATGGCATATGATATTTTTAGTAATAAAGTTGGAGATATCAGCATGAAGTAAATAAAAGATTTTTAATATTTTTTCTCTAGGTTCCAGGATATCACAATGGAGTCAGAGAAATTGGATTACCAGCAGCCAGAGGATAGGTGTCATCCCTGTAGCACTACGTAGGGAGCACACTAACCATTTGAAGGGAAGAGTTCCCAGGCTCTGATTATTTTTTAGAATGGTAGTATTTCCCTCCTCAAATATTAGAGAGTCCACTCTTGGGGGATGAGGTGAGAAACTCCATGTTCTTGTGGCAGAGCACCTATCCAGACTTCTCTTTTGGCTCTTAAAATCCTAAAAAAACAAAAACAAAACAAAACAACAACAACATCAACAACAACAACAACAAATCTTACTTATGAACACTGAGAGGAAGAAGGATGAGTGATTTCAGGTCTGATAGGCAAAGGGTGGTGAACTAAGAGTGAGCTAGTGCTCCTGGGGCCAGATACTACCTTTAAAAGTGGGGCCATCAAGTCTGTGTCCTTCTGAGGACCACAGGTATGCGTCAATAGACTCATAGTTGCCAAAAGCTCAACTTGGGGTTATCACTGGCTGAGCATAACTTTGAAGGGACTTAGATTTGTCTCTCTTAAAACATCAGCAGTAATCCTGGGAACTGAGGTAATGAAGAACCACAGAGGTAGATCCACAGAGATTTGGCGGAGAGCCAAATGAAACAGAGAGACTATAGCAGACTGGTTGATTGATCAGACTATTTTCTATGTCCTTGAGTGAGAAGGGTACTTTCAGCAGATTTCTTTTAAAAATTATTATTGAGAACTTCATGCATGTATACAATGTATTTAATCCTACCTACCCCTACTTAGCTTTCAACTCCTCCAGATATCTCCTCACACCATCATGTCCCCCTAACAGCTTCTTGTCCTCTTTTTAGCCCACTAAATCTAGCCAGTGCTGTTCATATGTGCAAGAGTATGGGGCCATTCACTGGAGCATGGACCAGCTAACAGGGGCCTGATTCCTGAGGAAAATGAACTGTACACTCCAGCAGCTAAAGATTCTGAGATATGGGTGGGGCTTTGTGAACTGTCTTATTTATGCTACAAATCCACTGAGTGTAACTTTAATTTTTTTCAAAGCCTTCTTTTAATGATGGTCATTAAACACTTTAATCTCCATTCTGTCCCACCACCTACCAGAGGTAGTGGAAAGGAAAGGACACAAGAGGAAGTTGACCTGTTTAGAAATAGTTCCTTGGAGTAAATTCTATCTGAATCGTCAGGAGATCAGCAACTCAGTTCACAGGAGTCAGCAGCGGCACTTCCATCCACTCACAAACACTTTATAGATATATCAACAGTCCTGTTCGGTAAAGTTGGGATAGCAAACAGGAATCAGTGTGGTGTCGCTCCCCAGCAGAGACAGCCAGGCCTCAGCCTCAGCAAGATTCAGCAGCAGCAACCAAGAGGGATGCCAGGGAAAGTTCTTAACTGGGCCTCTTTCAGCGAATCAAAGACCAGCAAAGATGAGAGGCCAACAAGTGTTGTACAACTAGTTCTATAAGCAGGCCTAGTTCAGCCTCCATCACTGTCTGTTGGGACTATTTATACTCACTCCAAACATCATGTGCCCTCCATGGGTCATGCCTCAACGTGTGAGTCTGTCTCAGCTGACATCACTCTGTCAATCAGCCTGAGTCTGCAGAAGTGACAGAAGCTATAACACATCACCAGAAATTTTTTGGCACATTTCTCTCTATAGCGTTCAGACAGATAGAACTCAACTACACAGTGTAAGGCAGACCAATACGCATGTGTCCTTAATAAAAAATTCTTCATCATGCATCCTTTCAAGTGCTTACTTTAACAAAACATCCTTTCACCTGTGTCAGGCTGTTAATCTGCACCTTGTACTGATGTTCTAGAAGACACCAAAGAGGACTGTACATCATCCAGAGATTTGTACTTTAATAGGGCTTAGAACATTAAACTAAAGAAATGGAATAGAATAAAATTCCCAGGCACTGGGAGGACACATGTACACTGAAAAGGAGTGTATTTAATGCCCTAAAGACACGTGCGCTCAGCGTGGGCATTTATTTAATTGAAGCACTTCAAAGAAGCCATAAGGTCCAGTCATTTCTAGTTATACATTTAGAAAGAAGCTTTTACTTAAAAGAATAAAATTCAAGAAATTGGCAGTCTTCCAAAACTCTGGGATCATGATTTTCTGTTTTTATTTAATTTTTTAAAATTTTTTGACATGTATCTTTCTGTTATTTTTTTTTTATATGCTATGTACTACCCTTAAAGGCTAAACATTTCTTGACTGGGAGCATTCAGAATGACTCACTCTTTCCAAACATGTCTTTTACACACTGATATACTGTTCTTGGCATTGGGAGTTCAATGATAAAGTGTTGGGACCAGATTCTGCCATCCTCCCTTCCACAGGGAGATGGTCCTGGTCAGATGTGTCATTGGTCCAATGGTTTCCATTTCTATTCTCTGTTATATTAGCAACTCTCCTCATCACTTTGACAAAGTGTTAGGCTAAGGCAGGTTCAGGAAGGAGGGGTTTCCTTCAGCTCACAGTTTGAGGAATTACAGTCCATTATGGAAGGAATTCGTGAAGGCAGAAGCTTGAAGTGGTTGGCCACACTGTGCCCACAGTCAAAAAGCAGAGAGGTGAGTTTCAGAGCTAGCTCACTCTTTCTCCTTTCTGTTCACTCCAGGTCTTCAGTCCATGTGATGCTACCACGTATATTTATGGTGGGTCTTCCCGTTTTAATCAACCCACTCTAGAAACTCCCTCAACAGATAATTCCCAGGCATTTGTCTCTTAGCCGATCTGAGATGCTATCAAGCTGACAATGAATCTTAATCCTCACAATGCCCGAACAGAAAGTACTGTTTCTTCATGTACACACATACTTCAGGAAAAGCTGACATTACCTCTAAGGGCAAATGGTTCCTCTGCTTGCCAGTGGTGGCTCAGTGTGCTTAATTTTGTTCACTGAGTCCTGAGACAGTCTGAAGAGAGCTTTGGAGTGAACTCCTCTTTTCTGAGAGAACCACAGGCATAAATGATCTATTTTCTTTTGCTGGATAACACTGTGATTGAATGTGAGGTCCATCTGAATTTAAGACCCATGCTAAGGCTAGGGATGATAGAACAAAAGACAAAAGATTCTCAACTACTGTCAGTCAGTCCCAAAGCCCATCGGATATTTGTATAAACATAACATTTCTTCATTACTGCATTTCAGAACAGCACAGGTCAAGTATTGGCATTAAAATTGTCATAATTATTTAGACATCTTACAAAGTTTGTTTTCTGG
The DNA here is from genome assembly GCF_900095145.1 of Mus pahari. NCBI lineage: Eukaryota > Metazoa > Chordata > Mammalia > Rodentia > Muridae > Mus > Mus pahari. Next base: position 79,768,719 of record NC_034592.1, read on the forward strand.
AAGAGAAAGAAGAGGTAAACTTGGCATGTTCATAGTGAAATTCATTGCAAAAGTATCACAAAATTGCAATGCCACAATTCGGAAACCACTTTGTCATTAACATCCTTTGTCTTTGACCCTTGCCCCCATTTCCTTTCATTTCCTCTCTTCCTTTCCTTTTCTTCCTCTACCCCCTTTTCGCCTCCATCCTCTTCCTTCTCAATCTGATTTCTCCTCATCTTTCCTTTCCCTTTCTCCTGTCTTCCTCTTTCTCTTCTTCCTCTTCCACCACCCCTACTATATCCTTCCTTTTTCTTCTCCCTTTCTCCTTCCCTTTCCTTCCCCCTTCCTCCTCCTCTTCTTAATTCTCCTTGTCTTCTTTTTCCATCTCCTTCTTCAGCTTCCTTTTCCTCTCCCTCCTCCTTCTCTATCTTCCTCCTCTTCCTCCTTCTTTTTGCTCTTTTAAATATTTCTCCTTCAGGAAAATTCTTTGTTCTGAGCAGCATCTTTCTCTCTCTGTTACCTTCTTGGGGAAGCTTTCTGCACCCATTTATCCAAGTGCTCCCATCAGGGCTGCTTTCCCCATGTCCTATACTCTGTAACTTGACCCAGGTTTAGCCAATTGCAATGCTTCAGTTTCTTCATCAGTGACTGGGATTGATTGAGAGCAGGCAATGACTCAAATTCTTCTGTGTTTTGTAGATTTGTGTTGGGCAGTGAACATGGGGGAATAATGAGAGTGGGAGAAAACCTACTTCCCACCAGAGTTCCAGTGCTCTGGGCAGGCAGACATGGGAGGACTGCTGCATGCTTTCCAAGCAGCCCCAGGTGGGTGTCTGGCTTTGGGAAGCCACTGGACCCCAGCTCGGCAGGTGGTGGAGTCTGCCCTAATGGGCAGTCTTAGGTACCAGGTTCTCAGCCACAGGCATCCCAGACACCACAATGCAGAAGAGCTGAGAACAGAATGGGAGCCCCCGGGGGGTTTTGGCTTGGTCAGCCCCAGGGCTGAAGTGAGGAGAGGGCAGGGGGAAAGGGTGGCACTGGATGCTTCTCACACAGGTGAGAGTCCTTGGTCCAGTCTGTGGCAGGAGGTTAGAAGTTGCTCGTTAGGGAAAAGCCTATCCCATTGTTCAAGCATGGTGGGCCTTGATGAGCAGAGACAGTATATGGGTTTAGGACTTTATTGTAGAAAGGTAGGGAAAGAGAGAAGGTAGAAAGAAAGAGAGAGGCCGGCCATGGCCATGTAGAGAGAGGGGAGAAAGGAGAGAGAGAAGAAGGGCTAGAGAGTAAGAAAGATGAGAGCTTAAAAGAGAGCAAGGAGGGGTCAAGCAGCCACTTTTATAGTGGGCCGGGCTATCAGGTAACTGTGGGAGGAGCATACTTGGCTGTAGTCAGGTAACTGTGGGGGTGGAGTCTAGCCAGAATGCCAGAAGCTTGGAACATTGTCTGCCTGACTTATAGTCACAGAATTATGGAGTTGGCACTGTGGTGTCAGGGAACATGGCTTGCTTTTCCATCCCTTGTAAAATTTTCTACTGGGTTGCAGGAGTAAGCCACATTCAACCAAAATAGGGTGCCTTTCACAGACCCACAAATTTGGAGCTACAACTGACTGCTTTCCAGCTGCTGAGCTCACAAAGCCAAAAGGAAGTGAAGCTGAAGCCATTCTGGTATTTGTTATGGTCAAACATACTGTATTGGCTAGTTTTGTGTCAACTTGTCACAGCTGGAGTTATCACAGAGAAAGGAGTTTCAATTGGGGAAATGCCTCCATGAGATCCAGCTGTAAGGCATTTTCTCAATTGGTGATCAAGGGGGAGGTTCCCTTGTGGGTGGTGCCATCTCTGGGCTGGTAGTCTTGGGTTCTATAAGAGAGCAGGCTGAGTAAGCCAGGGGAAGCAAGCCAGTAAAGAACATCCCTCCATGGCTTTTGCATCAGCTCCTGCTTTCTGACCTGCTTGAGTTCCAGTCCTGACTTCCTTTGGTGAGAAACAGCAATGTGGAAAATGTAAGACGAATAAACCCTTTCCTCCCCAACTGCTTCTTGGTATGTTTGTGCAGAAATAGAAACCCTGACTAAGACACATACTGATAATTGCAGTGAGCTTGATGACTTATGGGGAGTCAGTTAGGAGTGTCAGATCTGGGACTAAGTGCTGCCTGTAATAAAAGTACACATAGTGGGGAAGTTACATATCAATGCCAAGTAGAGGGATCATGAGACCTTTTTACTTGGCGATTGCCTTATGGTCATTTGGTTCCTCTTCCTTTTGAACTTTGACTCTGCATTCATCTGGATCACTATGTTTCTAGACCCAGATGTTCTTTTTGTTTATATATATATATATATATATATATATATATATATATATATATATATATATGTATATTTTGATTTTCCCCTCTCCAAACACCTTCCAGATCCTCCCCATCCCTCTTCCACCCTCTTTATGTACTCTCTTTTTCAAAAAAAAAAAAAAAAAACAGAACAACTCCCCAAAACTACAAAACACAAAAATAAAAGTCAAACCAGCTAAACGAATAAGACAAAAAAATGTCAAAATAGACAAAAAGTGAAGCAAAAATCCACCTACTCACACTCACGCGCGCGCGCACGTGTACACACACACACACACACACACATGAAAACAACCAACCAACCAACCCAAGGAGTTCATTTTTTGTTGGTCCAACAGTGGGAGACCCAGATGTTTTATCCATCTGTGTTTCTATTGGGACCTTAGTAATTGAAGGGCTGGCATGTTTGAAACTTTTTAAGGCAGTCAGCATTTTGGAAATATTGTTGAAAATTAACATTTCTATCTGATGCCTGTAGAGCAGGCTTGCAGCTTAGAAACCCAGGGCTTCTATGTTCCAGACTAGAAGTAGACTTACTTTATTCCTTACAATCTTAGTCCTTGCTCAACTGATTGAATGTGGGTGATATGCTTAATAAAGTCTACCAATTGCAAATTTCACCCCAATCTTAAAAAAAAAAAAAATGTCTCCACAGAATCATCTGAGTAGTTGTCTGACCTAACATGGAGACTCTTTAGCTAAGTTAAGCTGTCATATAAAACTAACCACCCAATCCTTTTACACTTAGAAACTCTTCTTGGTTGGGGGACTCAATAAAGAGAGTGATTGTGTGTTTTATATAATACTCTTTTTCAGAAATGAAGGGTAAGTTTACTCAACAACAGGCTAGATATTTCATACTTCCTCCCCAAAAGTATTAAGAAAGGATCATTCTAAAACCGAGGTTGTTCTTTTCAGTGCTGGGGCTCGACCTCAGGACTTTGTCCATGCCGTGCAGGTGCATTACCATGGAGCTACATCCCCAGCCTCCCCAGTATTTTGCTTGTTTGTTTGTTAGAGATCGCAACAAGGGAGCCCTGGCTGGGTTTGAACTCACAGCTCCTGTTTCAGCCTTCTGAGTGTTTTGCTTAGAGTCATGTACTATTGTGTGTGGTGTCAATGTTGTCTTACAAATTGGATATTAATTGCATAACAGTCACACAAACTCAATATAAATAAATTAGCGCTATGTTGCACCTCGAAAGGAAAGTGTTTCAGACGAGAGGTTTGGAGGGGGTGGAGAAAATTGTTAATAACACCACCAAGATAGTTCGCTCAATGTTAAATATTTTATGATTGTGTTATATAAAAAAGATGCAGTAGCCTAATATCCCAGTAGATTATCTAATTATTCTACTTAAAAGTTACAGATTATGCCTAACTCTGATTCCCAACCTTTCACACATCAGGACTCCTTTAATTGTAGAAAAACCCAGAAGCTCTATAAAGTAGTGGTTATGGCTTTAGCTTTTATCAATTGGAGCAATACTCAATGCCCCAAATGTCATAATCTGGGTTTTAAAAAAACATTTCTTTTTTGCTATTTCCACTCAAATCTCCATAGAGCCCAAACACTAGCTCTGTGATGTTCAGATAAAATCAGCTTAAATTCATGGGCAAGCACAATCTTCCTAGGACAGATTTGAACGGCAGGAGTCTGAATGTAAGAGCACCTGCAGTAACTGGAGCACACCTGGGTCTGAGCCTCTGGCAGCTCTGAGTTATTTTGTAAGCTTCATTGTTCTTACCTACCCTGTGTTGACCCAGGCAGAAATGTCAGCCCCTATATTTAACACAACCTTATTTGCTAAAGCAGTTGTATATAATAAACTTGCACACAGAAGCCTGGGAGGTTCAGTGTAACAACCCTGAAGGAGATATTATAGTCTATTACGCTAGGTTTTACTTTTCGCCAGCTACTTGGCTTTTCTGTTAACTGTGCTCCTGTTAGGAACATTTTCTAGCCACCCTATACCTTATTTATTCTCTTTGCCACTCAGGGACCCAAACAGATGCCCTTACATATAATGGAGTGGCATACATTGACAATATATCTTTATTTTTTTATTATTTATTTTTAACTTATTTTATTAGATATTTTCTTCATTTATATTTCAAATGCTATCCCGAATGTCCCCTATACNCTCCCCCCNCCCTGCTCNCCTGCCCACCCACTCCCACTTCTTGGCCCTGGCATTTCCCTGTATGGGACATATAAAGTTTGCAAGACCAAGGGGCATCTCTTGACAATATATCTTTCTAAATACATTTAGATCCACAAGACACTCCCTCATATGTGTTTAGATATCAGTGAAAACAAATTTAATTTAAAATCAATGGTATCAATACCAATGAGAGTATTTTGACAACTATAACAGTTTTCCTAAAAGAAATTCTGCTACTACTTTTTTTAAAACTTATTTTATTAGATATTTTCTTCATTTACATTTCAAATGCTATCCTGAATGTCCCTATACCCTCCCCCGCCGCTCCCCTGCCCACCCGCTCCCACTTCTTGGCCCTGGCGTTCCCCCATATGGGGCATATAAAGTTTGCAAGGCCAAGGGGCATCTCTTCCCAATGATGTCCACCTTCTGCTATATATGCAGATAGAGACACGAGCTCTGGGGGTACTGATTAGTTCATATTGTTGTTTCACCTATAGGGTTGCAGATCCCTTCAGTTCCTTGGATAATTTCTCTAGCTCCTCCATTGGGGTCTCTGTGTTCTATCCTATAGATGACTGTGGGCATCCACTTCTATATTTGCCAGGCNTTGGCATAGCCTCACAGAGATAGCTATNTCANTGTCCTTTNAGCAANATCTTGNTGGCATATGCAATAGTGTCTGTGTTTGGTGGCTGATTATGGGATGGACCCCTGGGTGCGGCAGTCTCTGGATGGTCCATCCTTTTGTCTTAGTTCCAAACTTTGTCTCTGCCACTTCTTTCATGGGTATTTTATTCCCTATTTTAGGGAGGAATGAAGTATCCACATGTTGGTCTTCCTTCTTGATTTTCTTATGTTTTGGAGATTGTATCTTGGGTATTCTAGGTTTCTGTGCTAATATCCACTTATCAGTGAGTGCATATCAAGTGAGTTCTTTTGTGATTGGGTTACCTCACTCAGGATGATATCCTCCAGATACATCCATTTGCCTAAGAATTTCATAAATTCATTGTTTTTAATAGCTGAGTAGTACTCCATTGTGTAAATGTACCACATTTTCTGTATCCATTCCTCTGTTGAGGGACATCTGGGTTCTTTCCAGCTTCTGGGTATTATAAATAGGACAGCTATGAACATAGTGGAGCATGTGTCCTTATTACCAGATGGAACATCTTCTGGGTATATACCTAGAAGAGGTATTGCTGGATCTTCTGGTAGTACTATGTCCGGTTTTCTGAGGAACTGCCAGACTGATTTCCAGAGTGGTTGTACAAGCTTGCAATCCCACCAGAAATGGAGGGGTGTTCCTCTTTCTCCACATCCTCGCCAGCATCTGCTGTCACCTGAACTTTTTTGATCTTAGCCATTCTGACTAGTGTGAGGTGAAATCTCAGGGTTGTTTTGATTTGCATTTCCCTGATGATTAAGGATGTTGAACATTTTTTCAAGTGCTTCTCAGCCCTTTGGTACTCCTCAGTTGAGAATTCTTTGTTTTTTAGCTCTGTACCCCATTTTTTAATGGGGTTATTTGAATTTTTGCAGTTCAGCTTCTTGAGCTCTTTGTATATATTTGATATTAGTTCCCTATCAGATTTAGGATTGGTAAAAATTCCTTCCCAACCTGTTGGTGGCCTCTTTGTCTTATTGACAATATCTTTTGCCTTACAGAAGCTTTGCAATTTTATGAGGTCCCATTTGTTGATTCTTGATCTTACAGCACGGGCTATTGCTGTTCTGTTAAGGAATTTTTCCCCTGTGCCCATTTCTTCAAGGCTTTTCCCACTTTCTCCTCTATATATTTCAGTGTCTCTGGTTTTATGTGGAGTTCTTTGATCCACTTAGACTTGAGCTTTATACAAGGAGATAAGAATGGATCAATTCGTATTCTTCTGCATGCTAACAGCCAGTTGTGCCAGCACCATTTGTTGAAAATGCTGTCTTTTTTTCCACTGGATGGTTTTAGCTCCTTTGTGAAAGATCAGGTAACCATAGGTGTGTGGGTTCATTTCTGGGTCTTCAATTCTGTTCCATTGGTCTACCTGTCTGTCATTGTACCAGTACTATGCAGTTACTTTTTAATGCATATATCAAATGGCATATGTGTTTTATTTGTTGAGCAATGATTCTTTCATAGGGACTGTTTTAGGTGCTGTGTACGTGCCAGAGGAGGAACTAAACTTGTGGGCTGGTTCTTTGAGATGCTAGTAAAGGTGGAAACACCTATGGAAAGAGAGTGCTTGGCAGACGATTAGAAACTTAAGCTTGGCTCTACTTGGCTCATATTAGAATGTGGTGGCCAGTCAAAAAATGGAATCCTCTTGACTCAAATTCAATAGGAAGGCTTTAGTTTGAGTTGCACTCTTGGGATCCATCTGAAGTTGATGACATTAAAAACATGAGGTTTAAGAGGCAGGCAGATTTCTGAGTTCGAGGCCAGCCTGGTCTACAAAGTGAGTTCCAGGATAGACAGGGCTATACAGAGAAACCTTGTCTGGAAAACCCAAAATAAATAAATAAATAAAATAAAAAAACAAAAACAAAAAACACGAGGTTTATTTTTATATCACCTGGAGAATTACCATACTTTGGGAAGAGTTTGATGGGGTGGGCATTCCCACTTCAGAAAAATTAGGGAGATGAAGAGCCAGCAAAAAAGAAGTCATTTGTCTGTATCATATTCACATCGAAAAAAAAGTAGTGATTGAATATATACAATCTCATGTGTATGTTATTTAGTCTAACAAAGTACATGTGTTGAAAGACCTTATTTTGTAAGTCAAAATTTATTGTATTATTATCTTAAATACGGTTTTGAAAATTTCCTAGTGTATACAATGTATCTTGATCATATTCACCTTTATTCCTCTCAACTCCCCTTGGGTCCCCTAATCAAATCTGCCTTCCAACTTCATGCTCTCCTTTCAAATTAATTAATTTATTAAGTCACTGAGGCCAATTAGTCCTGTCCATATGCACATGTATGTTGGGTCATCCACTGGGGTACAGGAAACCTACGAATGGCCGTTTTCTGTAATTAAAAAGGAAGAGGACATGAAGTTGGAGGAGTGTGGGAAGGTGGGGGTAGACTAGACAGGGGTCCCGGAGGAATGCGGGGTGGATATGGTAAAAAAAAAAAATACATTGCATTAATTTCTCAAAATAATTAAGAGACGTTAAAAATTAGAAATATGCACTTTAAGTAGCTTAAAATAAAAAAAGATGTTCATTCCACCCTTACTCCGGTAGCCATCAACTCTCAGTTGCTTCTCACCTAATGGTGGGCCCCTGGACTCCTTCCCCTGCCCATGCTGATGATCTTAATCAGGCAAGCACAGATGTTGTTAGTTCATGGGCAGCAGCTGTCCATGCACTGCCCAGAAGACTGTACTTCCCAGCCCTCCTCCCCATTATTCTGCCCTTACAGTTTTCTTCTTCTCCTTTGTGGTGCTCCCCGAACCTTGGGCAGGAAAGTAGTGTGGGGGTTGGTATGGATGTCCTATCTACAGCTGCACACTCTGGCCACTTACTCTCAGCCCTCTAAACATTCACCAGTCTGTATTAACCATTGCCCACTGCAGAAAGAAGTTTCTCTTGGTCTCACCACGGTTGGGAGCAGCACAAATATATGAATATACTTAGAAGGCAGTTTGACAACATGTCCAAACAAACCCAGCAAGTTTCCCTCTAAGGCTTATGATCTTCCGCGCCATGGGTTTTGACCTTGTTTATAGTACCAAGCACAGATTCCCTCCTATAGAGTAGGTCCCAAATCCAATCAAGAAAGCAGTTTGTTACTTCCATAAACAGTCTCACCACTATTGCACCAGTGGGCATATTTTGCCATGCAGGTCAGTAGTGCGACATGCAGGGTCCAGTGCTGGATAAGGACACTGATATTGTTTTACCCCTAGCAACTATTAAAGGAGTCATTAGGGAGAGAGAGTCTCAGTCAGTTCAAAATTGATTTCTCCACATCCTGGAACCAAACTGTGATGTCTTTAACAGTAGATGAGAGGCCTTTTACTTAACTAGAGATATATACTAATACTTATTCAGGAAGTACAAATAAGCAAATGAGTGAAGGACCTCACCATCTTTTCCCCAAAGTTCCTGGAGCCCATACTTACTTTTGTTATTTTGATTTTGAGGAGTCTGTAATTCATTTGCATCCTGAAATGTAAAATGTAGTTCAAAGTACAGAAAGAGAATCCTGTCTCTGAATATATATATATATATATATATATATATATATATATATATATATATATATATATATTCACATATTATATATGTATGTGTGTGCTTGCAGAGAGAACCTGCCTCCTCTCCTTAGGCTTGTACTTTCTCTGGCTTATGCTTTCTGTAAGTCACATAGGTAAATTCAGAGCTGAGGTAAGTGTGGAGTCCTGCTTTCTACCTGGTATACCAGCAATAAAGCAGACAACCTAGCCTCAGGATATATTGTACCTTCTCCCAGTCTCAGTGGGATAGAATTTGAGGAGGAGAGCTCTTCTGTTTTGTAATCTCAAGTACAGAGCATCCCACTTAGCCACAGTGGCTTCAACTAGAATTAAAAAACTCAGGTTGGGGGATGTGCAGCCCAGATAATGTATTATGATAGGGGGAGGTGGTGGTTTTAAAAACTGAAGTGATAGAAATGGATTTTTCTGTCTGAAAAGTTGAAGTGGAGTCAGGAGAGGTTTAAGAAGAGCAATTGAATTTAAAAGACAGGATATCTCAGTGGGGGTAGGCACAATGGGACATAAGGATTCCCACATACCAAGGGAATGGGGTAGGGATGTGGCTGGAAGAAGAAGGAAGAGCAAGGGGTCTTCCGGGGAGAAGGAGAGAGTCAGGGCTTTGAGGGTGTGATGGAGTCAGTCACTGCTTGCTGGGACTTCTTCACGTTTGTTGCTGCATCCTTTCCTTGGTGGGACATGGTGGAATATTTACTCCCAAGTATCTTTGTACGTGAATTCGTCCAAGAGGTTTCTGTTCTTTCTTAGCAACTTGAAGATTTCCTTGAAGAACTCTTACAAACAAAATGGACCAAGGATTTGAGCGAAGCCTAGGCAGTTGCATTCACCTCCAAACTAGGTCGTCAGTCAGGATTCATCTAACCTCTGAGAAAGGTGACATCACTACCCAGGTGCCTCTCTGGCCATTACTAGAAGCACCGAAGCCACACAAATGAAAGAGTTTCCCCAGCACCGACTCCTGCTCCCTCCACTTGCCCTTCATTGCTTTCTCCATACATGCAAGAGCTCCCTGAATGTTCAGTCTATAACAAACTGAATTCTGATAAATTGTAAACATTTGATTTATAGGAATCTGGCATCTGAAATAGTGACACTAGGTTGTTGGCCACTTGAAGAGACATGTATGTGACCTGTGACCCTTCTTACCTACCACTCCAGATCAGAGCCTCAATTCAGCAACCAGATGTGTGCCCCCTATTGACTTACACAGCCACAGCCACCAGAGCTCCACTTCATGGCCATAATGTGGGCTTCTTGTTCACTAGAGATGTGGGATCAGCTTCCCATCTGTGGGTTGTTAAGTAGCACCCATAGAAAAGTTGTTAGTATTGAAAACCACACTGATGTAGCAAAACTTTGAAAAAGCAGTAGAAAAAGTGGGGGAAAATAATATGTGCTTTGTGCCAGACGCGTTTCTTGTTGCTCACAAAACTATTTTCTCTTTTTCTCTAAAGCTTAATTAGATCACATGCCTAGCCTCCTTTGCCATTATGTGGGGCTGTATGACTGCATCACTGGACTGTTGCTAGGTGATAAGTGAGACTGCAGCACTGGTACACCTTGAGTGAGTGAGTCTGTTCCTTGCATCCAGCTTACAGCTGGTGCAGCAGGATCCCAAGGCCTTAGAGGTCAGTGGAACTCCCAGCCAAAGAGTGCTCACTGTTTCTGACTGATCCATGTCCTCCTCATAGCTAAGCCACCATGTTCTAGTCCATGAGAAATTGCCTCTTGTTATGCCAATAACAATTTGGCATCATTATATTATTTGCACAACCCATTCCTCACACTGATTTATTGCAATGCATTACACAGGTGTTGCCATCGACAAAATCTCTCCTAACTTGTCTTCATAAGTGCACATGGGAATGTCATCTGTGAAACATAGATGCTGGAGGCTAACTTATATGTAACAGGTTGAAGCAGTTCACAGGGATTCTGAAAAGTCTCTCTAAAGACTCATATTTTAAACTGGCGTTCCCCAGATGGTGGCACCATTTGGTGTTTAGGAAGGCTGTGGGGCCTCTGCTGGGTGGGGTCTACATGGCAGGGTTATGTTTCTGGAATGAGTATTTGGAGGTTCTAGCCCAGCTCCTTGTTCTAGCCTTGTTCTCTGCTTGCCAGTTGCTCTGTGAAACGAAGCTACAATTATTTGGCCCATTCTTTGTTTCTTAAGAAATTATTCCCAGGAAGGAAACCAACCCAGAAGAAAGTAGAGCCGAGCAAATGGCAAAGGGGGATCATGGGAGACATTATCTGAGCAGTAGGCGTTACTTACATCTGATTCCCTAGGAGCCGTAGCTTGCGTGCTGTCTGTGGAAGATAGCCTTCTGTTGCATGTAGCTGAAAGCCCTGGCTGGTGCAAGAAGTGCGCTAGTTTTAAGTGAAGTGTTTTAGAAAATCTCTCCCTGCCTCTCACTTTATAAGCATTTGTATTTAATTAGGTACAGTACAAATAACTAGGTAGCCGCTCATGGGGAGCCCTGATTCTGTGACCCTGGGATTGGTTTCATGAATCTCATTCAATTTCTCAATCCTTGAAGAGCTTGCTTCGGTAGTAACTTGATATTGTGTCTTGATATTCCTCTATTCCCTAAAACGATCTGGGCCCCTTCCCGCCCTAGCTGTTTCCCTCTAAGTCTGCCTCCTCTTTTGTCAAGCCCCCGAGCAGCAATAAATTAAAGCAAGCATCAATAAACACATTTCCCCTCAACTTCTGTTTCTGCTTGCCAGAAGTCATTTCTCTATGGTTGACAGTTAGCAGGCATGATTCCAGCATGGAATACACTGTAGAGTTATTGATTTTTTTTCTGTGATAATAGTAAAAGAAATTTATTAAACTACCACCCTGCTTTGGGACCTAAGCCTTTCTTGCAAAGATTACCTTCCTGTCAGGACAGCAGCCAGGCTTCTCGTGAGTGTCCACACTAACTGAAATGTAAATCTCATAGTTGAAGTTCAAAATTCTCTACAAACTGACCTCTACCTTTCATTCCAATTTAATTTTTATGTCTGTCTTTTAGTTAAGTTGGGCTGTTTGTGCTCCTGGGACATAGCTCACACTTTTGTTTGCTTGTTATTTTTATAGGGTTTTATTCACCAGTAATTTCCTTTCTCTGATCTTTCTGCACATATCAGTAACTTCTAGGTCAAGTAGATATGTCCACCTTCATCATAAGACTTGCTTTAATAATCCCAGTTGGAATTTTTCTTGGTAGGAACTTGGCATCATGCTGTGTGTACTCACCCCTTCTTTGTGTATGTTGGCATGTTTATGTGTGTGCAGGCACATGTATATGTGTGGAGATGTGTGTGGAAGCCCGAGGTCAGCTTTGGGTGTCATTCCTCAGAAACCATTTACCTTGTGTGTTGAGACAGAATCTCTCACTGTCCCAAGGCTCACTGATTAAGCTAGACTGGTTGGTAAGGCCAGGAAGCCCATACTAACTACCTCAGAATTGCTGGGATTATAAGTGTGTGTGTGTGTGTGTGTGTGTGTGTGTGTTTCTGTGTGTGCCCAGGGGTGCATATCCCTGTTTTTACACACACAAGAGGCCAGAGAAGAACATCAAGTATAGTAGACTCTCACTATCACATTCTACAGTATTCCCTTGATGTAGGGTCTCCCGAGCCTGAAATTCACCCCCCCCTTTTTTTTTTTCTAGGCTGTTGAGCCACAAGTTCCCAGCATCCACTCGTTTCTGCCTGACAGTGTTGAGGTTAAAGGCATGCTCAGCCATCCCTGATTTCCCTCCTGTTGTCCCTAACCCATCTCCTCATGCTTGCAGGAAAAGTGCTTTTCCCCTCAGGGTCACAGCTCCAGCCCAGGCCCAGCTTTTTATGAGAGTGGCTGGTCTCAACTCAGGCCCTCAGCCTTGTGCAGTGAGACTTTTTTTCCTGGTAGAGCTTTCTCCTCAGCCCTTTATGTGTCTTTGTTCGTTCATTTGTTCGTTCCTTCCTCCCATCCCCTTTCTTTTCATAGTTGACCATTACTCTCATCATGCTCTCCACCGAAACCTTGACCTTCACAGCTCCCATGGTCAACCACCCCAATTCAATACTGTCTGGCAATAACAGCCGTAGCTGTCCCCCTTTCCTTCCCACTCAGTAGCAAAGCTATTGATAACCAAAGCCAGAATGCAGCTCAGACTACACAGCAGGAAGTGCCTACTTTTTCCTATAGCATATGACTTAAGTATTCATGAATATATTGTATTTTCAAGATTGGGTTACACACACTTCCAAAAGGCAGCACATTCATTTAATTCATCCATATAATTATTGTAGGGATAGGCAAATCGTATATGATTAATGAATGTTTGGATGAATTAGTCAACAGAGATGTGCATCTCAGCAATAACAGTTTTAGAATAAATTGAAAATTATTTATCATTGTTTTAGAACGCCGTTGGCAACAGAAGTCTCCCTTCCTAGGTGTGTGCGATAAGAATGTGATGATTAAATGCTATTTAATTGGTGGTTGGAGAAAGAAAAACCCAAATACGGTGAATATGAAGAGAAGTATGGTGTGAGCACAGTATTTGAAGCACATGGCCTCAACAGTAGTTAACTGAATAATTAGCAGAAGGAGGAGCATGTGGTATAACAAACCATGAAGGATATATATCCTGATTTTCTGGCTCAGGATAGACATCTTTTTCACTTTTCTTTCAAAGCTGCTGACCCAACAGATCAGTAATTTTCTGGCGTGACACCTACATTGAATAACTCCCATCTGAACCATTTCCAGTAGAAAGACCATAATTCCACCTTTCTGCTACTCAGCAAAATGCACCAAAAAGCTAACAGTGAGAGTGATGGTATTTTAATTGCTGTAATCACATTCCAGTTTATGAAAAAAAGCATTGGGAGGTTTTTGGCATTTTAACAATTATTAACAACACGTAGGTGGTGACCTTATCTTTACAATGAATAGGGAAATAATCTGTCTCAAAGCTCCTTCTGGAGAGGATGAATTTAGGGGTTACAGGCACAGTGGGAATCCAAATGAGTACCACAGAGAGCCTGGGAAGTTAAGAAGAGAAAAGAAAAGCTGCCTACCGTTGAGCAGACAGGCAGGAAAAGGTCACATTTTTATTTGTTCTCACACAGTCACTTTCCATACAGTATTGTTGAGAAGCTGCTCCAGCGGCAGTGACAGTGTCTTTGGTGAACTTCACCTATAAACTGCTTTGCTCTGGGGCAGGTGGTTGTCAGAGTCACTGATGTCAACAAAAAGCTTGAAGTATTTCTGCTAATTGAGACTAAGTTCTTAGAGCGAGACATCTTTGGAAAGGTATTTTTTTTTTTCTTTAGAGGTCAGAAATTGACAAAAAAAAACCAGAGAGTTTATGTGCATTAAAGACCTATCAAAGGGAAAGGCCTAAACAGTTCAAGTCCTGCCATTTATCCCAGAATGATTTCCTAATGTGGATGTCAAGGCTTGGCTCAGTGAAGTTTGAGTGGTCCCTCTCCATTGTTGGTAATGTGACATAGAGTTGGAACACTATAAAGGGAAGGCTTGGGCTGTGACATTTTTTAGTTCTATGACACTAGCAAAGGTTGCATACTTCAGGAGCTCATATTTGTAACCGTCCTACTGAGAGTGCTGGGGAGGTGACTCAGTGCTCAGCACACAAGCATGGGTCTATGTTTAGATCCTCAGAACCCATGTACAGTTGAGTTCTGAAGGATACATGTATAATTCCAGTACTCTTATGGGGAGATGGGAGGCAGTGACAGAAGAATGCTTGTAAGCCCCGGAGCCACCTAGTCTACCATATGTATCAGACAACAAGGAACATGTCTCAAACAAGGTGGAAGATGAGGGTGACACCCAAGGTTGTTGCCTTACCTCTACTTGTATGCATGCACTCACCCACAAAAAAGTGCACATGTTCATATGTGCACAAACATCTCTCTCTCTCTCTCTCTCTCTCTCTCTCTCTCTCTCTCTCTCTCTCTCTCACACACACACACACACACACACACNCACACACACACACACACACACACACATACACATACACACACCAAAAGAAAGAAGAAAAGATCCTACTAGAAGAGAAACATTGATGTAAATCTCTCAACAACTCAGGAAAGGAATTGCTTTTGTTCATATTCTGAAGTCAGAATCTACAGCACTTCCCTGCAGTACAAGATCTAGTAAACACACTGTGTAAAAATAAGGGTGGTTGTATGGGAGAGATAATGAGAAACAAAATCATTCTCTGGATGTTCTGTCAGACTCCAGATATCTGTAAGGAAGAACTTCTAGACAGTGTATAAGACAGCAAGGTGAGATTACTCACCACCTGGGTAACATTACTAATAACATAGGTCAAATACTTATTACAATGTTCTGCACATATTCAGTAATAACAATGCTAGCAGTAGTAATAATTATGTTACTATTACTAATGGGAAGGGCTAGGACATACTCTCAGGTGTTTAAAAATTGAGCTCTGTAGACTCCCACACATTTTCTGGATGAATAGATTTTCCCTAATAATGCATCTGAGCTCTTTTCATTATAAATACATGCACTGCACGGAGTTTGTCACTCTAGGGCTAAGAGTCTGGATTTCCTCAGTGCTTATGGTCATTATTTACAATTGTGGAGGATGACTCTTACTGATTTTTCTTTAAAGAGTGCGCTTTAGAACTCAGATCTCTGACTGTCCATTGGCAACAGGAAACCATTCACCTTCCTACTTCAGTAATCATAGAGCCTTGTCAATCTTGATTCATTAATGATCAAGTATGGGGAATGTGTTGCTTACTCTGTTGTTGATTCTCATTGATAAGCTTTCCTCTTTTTATTGAGAAGCTTGATGTTCCATGGCTATTTATCTGTACAGAGTGGAAACTTTTGGTGTTTCGAGTGCTTTGTATTTGAAAGATGAACATTGAATAGATTTATAGATGATAGAGATCTGTGCTTTGGTTTGTTCACAGCACAAAGCTAAATTGATATTGGCTTTTCTAAACTAAGATTTGGTAGCTTGGAGAATGATACTCTTGAGCTACAGTCTGCATTAGATTTTATCCAAACATTTCTTGGGCTTGGGGAGGATTGAGGAGTATTTTAAGAACCATGTTTAAATCTCAAATAGTGATGACTAGAATAGTTGCTTATGGAGAGAGTAAGCAAGAGACCATCTGCTGTAATGATGAAGAGGGAAGACTTCAGAGTCAGGCAGACCTAGATTCTAATTCAAGCTTGGCTGCTTTTAGGAGCTGAGTCCATCCTGGGAAAATAAAGTTAACCCACGGGCACTTTGGTTTTCCCTTTTGTAATGGAAATAAAAATAGTACTTATTTCTTGTCGTTATCATGAGTATTTAATGGGAATTTTTTTTTATAAACTGCTTATATAATGCATAGGTCTTTGTAATTAGAAGCTATTGTTATTACTATGGGACACAGGAGACCATTATGTACCAATTACAACCCAGGACACATAACCTCTTTAAATTAACAAAGGCTGTTAAGCAAGTGCAAGGTTATTCTTATAATAACCTATCTTCTGTCTTGTGTGTGTGTAGGGGGTAGAATTGGGAATATTTCCCCAGGTGGGAGACCCATTGTTCTGCTTTGCCAAGACTGAGTGGGCTTACTAGGTTGTGGGATTTCCAGTGAAGAAATGACAGGCCTGAGTTGGTCACTTTACCATAGATTGCATGTATCACTGGATCCTGGATATGGTCATCTTGCACTTTCTATATCTTGGTCCTATTTTCTGTTTCACAGACTTCCTAACTTAGTCATAGTAACTAAATTTTTATTTTGTATTCTTTTACCAGATTTGTACTATTCTCAAACATTTGCTCAGGAAAAATTTAGCATATAATTACCATTTCATGCATTTAAATGTATGTTTGTGTTTAAAATAGTTACAGCTATTATCTTTGCTGATGCTCAGTTCTCCCACGTTTGATCAATGGAGGTGTTTTGAATTTGTTTTATTAGCCCCTTTGACATCATCCCTGCATTTTGTCAGTATCAATGACAAGATGGAAATATGCCCCACTTCCAGACTTAGCCATTTCTCCATCGATTTCTGATCTCTGTTAAAATTTCTGGCTCCTTGTAGTAGTCCTAGGTGTTAGGAGAACAGTGTGGATATTAGAAGTAATTATGACTACTAATTGGATTATTGCTTCCAAACATTTGCAGAAACCCAGGGAACATGTATAAAATAAATATCTATGAATATGTATGTACGTTAGCAAGGAAAAAATAATTTACAGACTTAATTATTTCAATTTGCATTTATAATTACAGGGCTTTTAATTTAATCTTATCAATATTACATCTGTATATTTTATTTTATTTATTTATTGTTTTCATCTGTATATTTTAACCCACGATAAAAGAGCCTGGTACTTAGTGATAAGAAGATAATGGCTACTTTGCTTTATTTCAATGACGGTGCTAGCACCAGCAGCACTGCATTGTGGGGAAATGTGACAGAGAAGACTGCTGGGACACGGGATTTGGCCAGCAGACAGTCTTGATAAGGCAGCCTGCAACTTGGGTCCCAGTACAGACACAAGCCTTTCTCAGGGTGAGATTTTATTTATTTATTTATTTATTTATTTATTTATTTATTTATTTATTTATTTATTTATTGAGACAGGGTTTCTCTGTGTAGCCCTGGCTGTCCTGGAACTCACTCTGGAGACCAGGCTGGCCTTAAACTCAGAAATCTGCCTGCCTCTGCCTCCCAAGTGCTGGAATGAAATGCCTGCCCCACCACTGCATCAGGGTGAGATTTTTAAACACACACACACACCACAATCTGGGTTGACATACATCAATTAACAAGAAGAGTTAGCCAGAAGTGGAACTTCAGAACTATGGACTTTGATGGATTAGGTCTTTGTTTTCATTTTGGCAGGTGTTCTGCTGGGTTTCAAGTCCTAAAACTGGTGCCTCCATCATGATGTCCGTTGTGTTAAGGTCTGGGGGCCTGTTATAAATTCAATAATATGATTCAAAATTATTTTGAAATATTCTCTTATTTTTGTATATTCCAATAAGTAGGAACCAAGTTACTATAATTCAAAGTAACTTTCTTTATAATTATGTTGCTAGTTCTACATCATTAGCATTATTTGTTTCCTCTGATTTTGAATTTTAGGAATTACTTTGACTTTCCATTTGTATAAAATGCTTTTGCTGTTACAAAGGCTGCTATATAACACAAGGTGCAGTCTAAGAATGCTTCCTTCAAATCCTGCTTTTCTCCTACATACTCCCCTTGCTTTTCAATATGAATCTCTCTCTCTGTTTCTCTCTTTGCCTCTCACTCCCCACCCTGTGTGTGTGGTATACACCTGCCCTGTGTAGGTATCTGTACATGTGTGCATGTGTGTATGCATGGGTGCACATGCACATGTGTGCACTGGGATGTCAGCCTTGGGTGTCTTCCTCTTTCACGCTCTATCATATGTTTTGAGACAGGGTCTCTCACTGAGCCTGGAGCTCACTGATTCAGCTAGACTGACTGGCCAGCAAGCTCTGGGGGATCGTCTGATTTTTTCCCAGGTCTAGGATTACAAGAGTCTGTCACTGCAGCTGCCTTTTTTGGGGAGTGGGGTTGGGCATACAAATGTAGGACTTCATGCTTGCACTCCGGTTCTTTGTGTGTTTATCTCCTCACTGTGCTGGTAACTTTCCTAGTAATATTATTAGTCTTTTTCCTTCTTTTAAAAATTGGTGCTGAGCTACAGGAAATACTGACAATAGTGACTGACTAACCTTTGCTTCTGCTCCTCCTTACCCCAGGAAGTACCGATTAGAAGTGGGTCCTCTCATTGCAGTTGATATAAGGCAGTCAGGCCTCAGTCTACTTTTCAAATAGACTGCAACATGACAGCACCAATATCACTATTTATGTCCCATATAATCTTTAATTTAACCTTAGTTTCAAAGGTAATTACACATTAATGCTTATCTTTATGCTTTATATCAATTTATTTCTAATCATTTTGTTGTCTGAATACTAGTCCACAAAGAATTCTTTAGGTAAGAAATATATTCCCACAAATGCTGTGAGAGTCACTCCTTATAAAAACAAATATCACCACGAGCATCTTTAGCATGACATGCTTAGTAATGTCCTGTGCTGTTGGCAATAGGATGTCTTCTGATCAATTTTGAAAACAATTATCTTTGAAAACTTGGAGGATCTTTTCTATATGCCCAAGTGCCTGGAGTTTCACAGTGATGTACAATTGTGTTAGTCTTTTTCTTACTATTCTGAGCACTCTGTGTCCTTTTAGTATGAAAGTCAAGTTTCTTTCTGTCTCTGTTTCTCTCTCTCTCTCTCTCTCTCTCTCTCTCTCTCTCTCTGTGTGTGTGTGTGTGTGTGTGTGTGTG